>NC_090923.1:1161927912-1162230942 GCF_040938575.1 Ambystoma mexicanum
CTTCTGAAGCCACGCCCACCAGGTTCAGCCTGCCTGCCACACCCTGCCAGACCCGATGAGTCAGCACATGAAGACCAGGCCTAGGGAGCCACACCCGATGAGTCGGCACATGAGGATGTTCTCTGGAATAAAGGCTTTCAGCTCCTGGAAAGTTCTTGTAAAATAAAAGCACTCCTACACTGAAATAAAGTAAAAGCACTCCTGCACTGAAATAAAGTGTTCCTGCTCACATCTCTATATGACTGAGTCCAGCCCCCAAAGGGACATAAATGAGTCAAGTGACCCACTGCCCCATCACTAGATGGTGTGTTTTTTGTGTTTTGGGGCCTGTGGCCATAACATTATGGTGCAGGGACTGCTGTCCCAACACCGCCGGGATTCCCTGGCGGCAGGAGGAGGCACTGCCGAGCCACTGGCACTCACCGCTTGGGAGGAGAAATGCAGCACGGTGCTGGACCTTGAGGGGATAGAGGGAGTCTGCAGTTCAGAGCTAGTAGCCAGCCCCTAGGAGGCAGGAAGTGAGTGACCCCCTAACCCCCAAAATTCATGCATGAATAACAACCGACCACAGGAAGCACCAGTGGACAGGGACACAAGTCAGCATACCCTGAAGCTGAGCACGCTGACAGGGCAGAGTAACAGGTTGGCACATTAGCCACCCTCCACATCAGCCATGGGGCATGGCACCAAAGGCACTTCCTAGCGTCACAGCAGCAGGAAGGGCAGACAGGTGACCAAAACAAATGCCATGCACACCAAACCCTTACTCCCTTACTGGCGCACTATGTGCCAGCGTGAATGATGTGCGTGAATGACCATGACACCGTGCAGCATTCACCGCAGCAAGAAGCTGACCCAGTGGGCTGGTCACATGAGGGCACGTTAGTCAAGCCACAGGGAAGTGCAGACATGTGCCCAGCCTGCCAATCACCATGCACCAGAGTACAGCCCTGCTAGCAGCGCAGCATTGCCCAGTGGAGCCATGACAGTGCCATGGAATAAGCCACCCGCCCCCCCAACTCCACCATGTCAGTGCCACCCAGGAGGGGATGTGGGACCATGAAGGTCCACAAGCATACCTGTCAGACATAAGCCGGCCCAGCATGGACACCCTGTCCTACACAAACACAGGCCAATGTCCAGCAGGCCATGTATCTCACACCCATCGCCACAGGCAACTCCTTGACGGTGGGCCCACATACATCCGTCCAAGGCCAACCATGCCCTTCTGCCCATATGTGTGGGGCACACTCTGCACCCTTACAATTGTGTATTGCATGCCAACAGATATGGGTGAACCATACCTGATGACACTTCCTATGTCCCCTACAGGCATTTACGCATCACCAGAGGCCTTGGAGGAGGAGGAAGATGTCACAGGCCCATCAGGGACTGGCTCTACAAGGCCCTCAAGGTCTCGCCACCGCAGGCCCTGTGCCAACACCAGCAGCCGTAGGCACGGACATAGAGGCATTGCCTGCTTCCAGGGCCACTTATGGAATCAGTTTAGTGTGCGACAAAGATTAAATGCCCAAACCCCTACGTTCAGGCTTATTTCTAAAACAAAAGAAGGATTTGGCAGTGACTTCACTGGTGCAAATTAATATTTATTGGGGTGTGAATATGGCGAAAGAGAGGGAAATGATTGACTCAGTGATGGAAATCATAGATGAAGTAATGAGTGAATGGGAAGAGGTAATCGTGGTTTGCTGTGGTGACCTAAACATTAGGTTGTTGGATTAAAAAGGTGTTCCCATGAAGGAGAGTCAATGGAAGGAAAGAGAGCACAAGTGGATGTGCAATATGAAAATCAGGGAAATGCACCTGCTGAATGCCCAAACAAGTGGGGATATACCTGGATGTGCCACATGGAAATGTGGCAAGTTGCAGTCATGTATTGACTATTGCTTTGTGTCCCAAAACTCCAGAGAGAAGGTTGAGTGGTTCTCGATTATGCCCCAAAGATTCAGTGACCATGATTTGTTAGCTATTCATATCTCAGGATGGAAATTAACTAATGCTCCAAAAAAAGATGGGAGAAGTCGAATTAGGCTGGGGTGGTAATGGACTAAGATTGAAACAGCAAGAGGTGACCAACGCGATGAGTCTATACTCGGATCAAATCCAGGAAGGCCCCAGTAGGATTGAAAATCTAGGAATTCTTAAGGAATTTATCCATAAAGTCAAACCCAATGGAAAAAACAATTGGACGCAGAGACATGTGTATGACCCAGAACTGGTAAACTGGCGAAGGTTGATGAGAAATGAGATAAGAACTATTGGGAGCGATGAGCGCACTTCCAAACCTGAAAGAATTAGGATAGTTTGGCAGAAATTTAAAAATTGGTGTAAGAGCTCCAAGGCAATTAGAGCGCAAAATGATGCCGAACGTATCCTGTACCAAAAATTCGAAAGATATCTGGGAATTAATTAATAATTGGGGTGTGTTTCGGGAAGCAAGCGTCTTGACCATGGTATCTGAGGGTGACTGGATGCAGCACTATTCCACCCTGTTTGCAGATCCAGAATGGAATAACTGAAGTCAGTGACCCTTCTCCGCCTAGGTGGAATTTTGCATTTGATAAACATGATGCATTAACCTCTTAAGTGCCAAGACCGAGATATCTTGCAACCTGCAAGGAAGAAGGAACAAGGTCAGCATTAACAAAGCACTTACTTGGCCAAGCAGCACTTCGATCGCTCATCACTCCGGAACATCACTGCAACCTCTACAATGAAGGGAAGAGAACACAGGTTAGCAATTAACACCAATAAACAGCGCAGCGCTCCGTGCATCAATAACTCACTGTGGTCTTCGCCATCGGCGTGGCAACTCCGAGATCGCAACCATCCCTGTGAAAACAAAAAGTGACATTGTTAAGGAACAGCGTAGTGGAGCAAGATGCTGAGAAGACAGAGAAAACGGAGGGAAAGTAAGAAACAGAATAAAGACGGAAAAGACATAACTCACCTGGAAGACAGCAAGCAGAGTCGGAGTCACAACCTGTCTAAACCCGGCACACGGACCAGTGAAGCAACTAGGTCCACAGAACGCCCTCACCAACCACGCGCCCCTGCAGAGAGACACAGGACAGAGAGTTCAACGCACAAAAACCTAGGGTGAGCAATAACCCCAAGGGAGGGGATTTGGACCACAGGTAGGTGGGAGTCCACCCATCACAGAACCAGTATCTTAACCCTCCATTCTCCTCTTATAGGCGCTACCCAACGTCTGGCACATAACCAAGCAGAGAGGGGTCCAGGATAGCACTTAGACCTCTATGCAGTATCGTGTGGCGCCCCTGTGGATACCAGGTGAGCGTAACAGAACATGCACGAAGCCTCAATTAAAACATCCACCTGGGCGTCATGGAAACATCAGAGACTGACCAACTAGCCCAGTTACTGGGAGAATTACGGGCCGAGGTGCACTCTGCCCGGCAAGAAACCAACGCCCTTAGGAGGGAGTTGATTGTCACCAAGGACCGCACTGTTGAATTAGCTAGACATTTGCTCCAAACACAGTCTGGGCAGGTTCTGTTGCCAGGAAGTATTCCGTCGGTTCCAGCCACATCTGTCAATCCAGTGCAGGTGGTCCTCCCTGGGGCAGTTCCTTTGCCCTCACCGGAACGTTTTACAGGGGACCCAAGAAAATATGCAGTATTGCATTTTCTTTGTAGACCCAGAGCCTTTCCTAACAATCAGTCGCGGGTTGCCTTCGTTCTGTCATATGTGAGTGGCAGTGCCGCTGATTGGTCCATACCGTCAGTAAGCCAGGATGACCCACTCCTGCGGGATTTCAGGGGGTTTCAACAGGAGATGGAGAAGCTGTTCGCCCGACATACCCAGGGCCAAGCTCTGGATAACGAACTTCTGTCCCTCTGCCAATGCAGCCAAGATTTGTTAACACATATCGCCACTTTTAACAGACTTATCATTGAAACTGGGTGGTCTGAGGAGAAACACATCCTAGCTCAGGTGTTAAAACGCCAAAAGACTGTGCAAGGTTCATCAACCTAGTGGTGCAGCTAGACCACAGGCTGCAAGATCAAAGGACAGGCCGAGCCAGAACAGAGAATCGAACTGTGTATCTAGGCTCAAAGGAGAACATTCCACGTTCATCAGAAAACACTTTGGAACCCATGAAAATTGGGGGGGGTACGGAGCCCATTAACCAAGGCCGAAAGAGACAAAAGGAGACAACAGGAATTATGCCTGTACTGCGGGAAATCAGGTCACTTCCTCAGAGAATGTCCCATAAAACCCCATAGGAGAACAGTTGGAGCTGCAGAGAAACAAGGAGGAGAACAAGAGTCGGAAAAAGTCCAGGCCCGGCAAGCGTAGAGGTCCGTTTGTCGAGCAAAGGAAAAGAGCCACAGACCTCACACCTTGCCCTGCCTGTGATTTTGATCAGTCACCAACAACGGTCTCGGATGCATCCTGTGGAGGCATACATAGACAGAGGAGCCGTTGGTAACTACATAGACCAAGGCCTGGCAACAAGGATGGGGCTTCTCCTCTGTCAGAAAACGACAACTGAGAAGGTCACCACTGTCGACGGCCGGAGATAGCTTCTGGTCCTGCAACTCAACACACAGCAGAATTGACCCTTCTGTGCCAAGACGGACATCAGGAAGCCATTGCCTTCGACCTTATCGAGGCCCCTCAGTTCCGGGTGATTCTAGGGATGTCATGGTTGGTGGTTCACAATCCTAACATCGACTGGCGGGCCAAATAATTAGCCTTCTCCAATGAGTGTGCTCATGCGTGCTACCAAGTGGAAATGCCATTGTCTGACCCAGAGACACCTGTCCAAGATAAAGAGGCGTTGGTACTAGGTGTAACAAGTACACTACCAAGCGAATACCACGACTTCCAAGATGTTTTCCAAAAAGAACAGGCTAATACCTTACCCCCTCACAGGCCATATAACTGTCAGATCGACCTCGTACCTGGTGCACAAATCCTGCGTAGTTGAATTTATGCACTCACTGAACCTGAAAATCTCCACTTGAAATCATATCTGGACCAATACCTGGCAAACGGTTTTATCCGCTCGTCCAAATCCCCAGCAGCCTCGCCCCTATTCTTTGTACCCAAGAAGGAGGGGGACTTGAGAATGTGCATCGACTACCACGCACTAAACCAGATAACAGTTAAAAACCGTTATCCTCTACCCCTTTTCCCAGAACTGCTGGACCAAGTCAAGGATGCCCAAATTTACACCAAATTGGACTTCAAGGGGGCATATCATCTTGTGCGTGTAAAGAAAGGTGACAAATGGAAGACCGCCTTTCGTACTAAGTATGGGCTGTACGAATATCAGGTAATGCCCTTTGGGCTTTGCAACACTCCCGCCGCGTTCCAGTACTTCATGAACGATGTACTACAGGAATTGATCGTCGTATGTGCCCTCTTGGTGTACTCCTCTTCTAAACAGGACCATGTCAGGTACGTTCTCTCCATCCGTGCAAAACTACGACAGCACCAGCTATACGCCAAACTTGAAAAATGCTCCTTCCATGTCACCGAAGTTGAGTTCCTTGGTTTTGTCCTCACTCCCAGAGGCGTCCGGATGGATATGCACAAAGTAGATGCTATCCTTACCTGGCTATCAGCGTCTTCAGTCAAAGGTGTCCAAAGTATGCTCGGCTTTGCAAACTTTTATCGCCGATTCATCCCAGGGGTCTCCCAGATTGTGCACCCGATCACTTCTTTATTACAAAAAAACAACAAACCATTCCAATGGACAGAAGAGACGGAAAAAGCCTTCCAGGAACTCAAGAAAAGATTTACCTCAGCCCTGCTGCTACGACACCCCCGCCCAGATCTCCCATATGTAGTGGAAACAGATGCCTCCAGCATTGCAATGGGGGCTGTTCTTTCCCAAAGGGATCCCGAAACAGGCCAGTTACATCCCGCAGCCTTTTGGTCGCAAAAATGTACTACACCTGAACTTAACTATGCAATAACAGACAAGGAACTCCTAGCGATCAACACAGCCTTTAAGGCTTGGCGGCATTAGCTCCTAGGCGCCAGACATACCATCACAGTAATCACCAACCATTGCAACCTACAATGCCTCAAGACGGCAAAGGCTCAATCAGCCTGTCAACTCCGATGGGCTTTATTCTTCGCAGAAATGATTACATAATCACGTACCGAAAATAGAGGAAACTAATGCAGCCAAATAAAAGAAGTATTCCCTTGGCGACCGCTAATTTGTTGTAAAAAAGGGACCAAATGCACAATTCAATATAATTGTGCTATGTTGTCAGCATGAGTGTTTCTCCAAAAGTGTGTGGCTACTACACAGGTGCAATATAAATAAGAAAAAGATTTAGAGAGGTTACTCAAATGCGCCAACCTTATTCAAAAAATTTTGTTCAAAGGTGAGTCCATTTTTTCTTTTATTTTTCACAATGTGTTACAAGATGATCAAACAGAGAATTTTCCAATTAGGTGTTTTCTTCACACCTTATATTTTCCCATAAATTGTTATGCACGGATCCTTGATACAAATGAATGTGAGGTTTCCACATAAATTGCTATATATAAATCCTTATTATAAGTTGGTATGAGGTGTTTCTTCACACCTAATCCTTGATTCAAATTGATATGAGGTGTTTCCTCCACACCTTTTTTTGGTAGCTCTTCAAAATTGGTTTATTTTAATCCTTAGTGTTTTGAAAATGTCTATGCCTTACTATGTCTCTCTCGACACGTGTTTCCCCATTGTTTTTTAACAATGGTTCATCAGGAGAGGTAATGCATTCTACAAGAAAAAAATCAAAATTACATTTAAAATAAAGCTTTATAGCATACTTTTAGAATGTGCTGTTTTTTCGTGCCTTTTTAACAAAAATAAATAAGTGTTTTCCTTGACTCACCCTATCATAGATTTTAACATTCATCCAAATAGTTTTGGCTAATTCCAATGGATAATCAGTTTTGCTTGATAATTTATTTTAAAGATATTTCCTCTTGTTCCAATTTATGGTTAAAGACGAAAAATGTATCTAAAGGGAAGAAGGTAAACAAAAAAAGATTAAAGAAAAATCCAGCGAACTGTGAAGCTCTGAAAGTTTGCTTCACTTGTTGTACGTGACTTTGCCCTGCACAGCACTGCGAGCCTCAGCTCTTGCTGTCTCTTCCTTTTCCATTGCCACACGCCGCCTCCTGGAGGAGGCGGAGTTCCCTGGCAACACGTGACGGATCACGTGATTGTGCCGGCCTATTTCAGCTGTCGTGAGCCCCCCGAGCGGGTTGTCCAGCGAACTGTGAAGCTCTGAAAGTTCGCTTCACTTGTTGTACGTGACTTTGCCCTGCACAGCACTGCAAGCCTCAGCTCTTGCTGTCTGTTCCTTTTCCATTGCCACACGCCGCTTCCTGGAGGAGGCGGAGTTCCCTGGCAACACGTGACGGATCACGTGATTGTGCCGGCCTATTTCAGCTGTCGTGAGCCGCCCGAGCGGGGTGTCCAGCGAACTGTGAAGCTCTGAAAGTTCGCTTCACTTGTTGTACGTGACTTTGCCATGCACAGCACTGCGAGCCTCAGCTCTTGCTGTCTCTTCCTTTTCCATTGCCACACGCCGCTTCCTGGAGGAGGCGGAGTTCCCTGGCAACACGTGACGGATCACGTGATTGTGCCGGCCTATTTCAGCTGTCGTGAGCCACCCTTGCGGCGTTAAACCGGACGGGGACAAGCCCACTGGCTGTTGTGCGACTGTTTGGCGGATGGTGGCATTTGAGAAATTTTGCCCAAGGTACTGTTTAATACCAACGTTTCTATTTATTCCAGGTTCCCAAACCTAGTACTGTGGCGATCCTTGAAATTTTACTAGCTATTAAGGTTATTAACATATTAGGTTGTTGTTTTATATTTTAAACGCAACATAAAGTTTTAACAACTTTAAAAACTTAAGAAAGAAAAAAAAACTTTTTTTGTATAACATTCTATGTTCACCCTAAAAACAGGCATGCCATCGGAGACAACTAGAGACCCGATGGCCACTTCATTATCTTCCATGCCCAATATACCGGATCTAGCTCTGCTCCCTCAAACTCCCATTAATCAAAACATTCCTAAATTAAAGGAAAAGACCAAAAGTCGCACTCTTATTTAAAAAAAAAACATTCTTTTAACTCCAATCAACAAAACTCCAAATGACATCCGTAATTTTTATGTAAAAAAGTCACATGGCCCAATAACCTCCAATTCGACTGATTTGGCATCTTCTGTAACGATCCCTCCAGAGTCATCACTACCTAATGGTGATGTAAATGATTTGATCCCAATACAAAATCCCACTTTTAATAATGAGGCTTCTGCCCCTTTTTTGAGTTCTACCATTTCAGATCAAACTTTATTAACTGTACCCCATTCGCCTATTAAAATTATTAAACCTATGCAAATCTTCTCCACCGTTTTAGAAGAGTCATCTCTTGACTCTGAAGTGATGACAAATGAAAGCCAAAAAACAGCACAAGTTTCATCATCTGGTAATGTTTCATTGGCTTCAGTAATTATTGAAGACGTGGGACAAGTCTCTCATAATAAGTCTCTTTCATCCCCCTCTCAAAATCCCCCTGAATGTAGAGACTTTGAAAGCTCAAGAGTCTCAATTATGACTGACTATGCACAACCATGTTCCATGGATTCAACAAGACAAGATGAGGAGATCTCTTTTTTGCAACCCACCCCTCGTCGCTGTCAAACTTCTGATAAGAAACAACAATCATCTGTATCTTCGGCGAATCCTGCCCTATTAGAAGTCACCTTGGGGGCTATTAACACTGCTATGTCTACTTTATTTAAGCTTTTTAACTCTTTGGATCAGAAGTTAGCTGTCCAAACTGACAAGATAAATCACATAAGTGACTGGATGAGAGTCACCTCGCTTAAATGTTCTAAAAGCCTTTCTTTAGTAAATCTGGAGCAAAGAATAGTACATCTTGAATCCTATTTGTCAGCCCATCAAGGTTCAAACGTACACTCAGGAACATCTATTATACAGCGTCTCTCACACTTAGAGAGTTTGATCCAAGATCCTCTGACTATTACGCCAGCTTTACCAATATTTTCTAAAATTATTCGACCAATTGAATGTGTTGAGGAAGCTGATATGGTAAAACATAACAAATCCTGGATTAGTGTTGATTCTCCTGTGAGAAGTGCGGGTCAATCAATATCCTGTAAATCTCGTGGGGGCGTCAACCAAAATGCACAAAAGATAGGAGGATCTTTGTTAAATAATAGAAAAATAAAATTGATGTCATCTAAAGTTACACAAAGAAATAAAAAACCTCTGACAGATTGAAAAAAATTACCTCAAATACATCCCTCTTCGGATGTCACGAAAACTTTCACTCACAGTGCTGTTGGTCCGTCAGTTATATGTGATGAGGTAATTAATACCGACTCGGTCGTTACAGCCAGCAATTCTCGTGTAGATGAAGTTTTGCAAGACATCTTTCCACCTCCTCAAGGTATCCCAAAAGAAGTTCTCATTTCATCCCCTAATTATGATCCCTTGAATTAGCTGGTACTTCTCTTAACATCCAAGCCTGATAATATACAAACAAAACAATCTTGCCCGATTGTACAAACGACATTATCTGCTCAACATGGTGTCGTTTCTACAGGTGCGGGCAAGTTACCTCCTCCTCTCGCTCCTATGGCGAAAGTTGAAGATCGTTTAAGTGCATTAAGAACTGCGGTGGATTCTTATTTACTCGATAGAATATCAGAGGTGCTACCTGAAGCTCCACATGTCCTTGATCATTCCCCTCATATACATCATTTTAATAAAAATTTGCAAAATGAAGTCCGATCCCTCAAAAACAGATCAGACAATTGCACAAAAATCATGCCTCCTTTTTGTAATAGTCAGCGCCCTCAAGATCTGCCTAAAGAAAAAAATAGGAGTAACACTGATGTATGTAATGGTGGTAGTAAACACTACATAAATGACGATAGTGCTGCATTTTCAAAGAAACGTAAACAGTTTCATACTTTAATTCTGAAATGTCGCGATGGGTCCTTCCCAAAGTACGATCTATGTCGTGCTAGTGTCTTCAATATATTTGGAGATATAGAGGGACTGGAAGCCATTTCTTCATCAGATGTGGATCAAGTTGAGTTTCTCTGCGATAAGAATCTTTCCATCGTTAGGCTCTGGATAAAGTCTGCTATTGTTCGTAATACATTATGGAACGCCAGAATGGATTTGTTTAATCTTGGTTTCTTGTTAGCTCAAGACCCAGCACGACAGCAATCTGAGGAGATTGATGTTAATAAATCTATTGTTGGCACTATTTCAGAACCCTCATGTGCCTGCAATTATTGTACTAATCAATCACCATTAGACCCCAATGTGGGATCTAATACCCGTTCATAACCACGAGCAACTATCCCCACCAACGAACTTTCACTTGCTAGTTGGAATACTAGAGGTTACTCTAATTTGCAGTGGAATTTAGATAATGGGTTGAATAGTTACGATATCGTAGCTTTACAAGAAACGTGGTTAATAAATCCCCCTATATGGGATGATCATGAGATTAGTTTACTGCCAGAAGTCCATGGTGGTAAAGGTAGACCTACAGCTGGTCTGTTAGTAGCAGTGAAAGCGAGTAGGGGTTTGAAAATCTCCCCCTGGCAAACACCAAACAAATTCATGCAACTGGTTAAGATCCTCTTCAATTCACAGACATACGCACTTATTAATCTTTACAGAAACCCAGTAGGCATTACTGATGACAGCTTTTATGATGCTCTTTCCCTTATTTTCGAACATATCTCTGATCAAAATAATGTCTCTGGAATGTTGTTAATGGGTGATTTGAACTTTTCTTGCTTTCATTCGAACAAAAGGAACAAGAATCGTGAGGGTGCAAGATGGACCTCCTTTATGGAAGATCATGGTTTAAAGATGGTAAATGGTGCGATCATAGGTGACATTCCCCCTATGAATACCTGGGAAAGAGGCTCCTCAAAATCTACCATCGATTATATTTTCTTATCTAATACCATCTTCATGAATACCAGCAAATTTGTTATAATTAAACAGACATCTAGTGATCACCACCTTTTAGCCTTATTTTGGGCGGTTGAAATCGGTGATCACTTGAAAACTGCACTTTACTATAAACATACTGTATCTGTTAATAAGGGCAGAAACCGCTTCAAATGGTCTGTCAATAAATTACTAGCCCTGAATGATGCTATTCTAAAAAATCAAAGTTTACATAAGGCTGGTTCCTATATAGATGTCTTAAGCACCTTCGCAAATCTTCATCCTGTTTTCAGTAAACCAGTTAAAAGACATGTTCATGGGTTTGATCTAGCTCTCTGTGAAAGAAAGAAAGCTTACAGAAGAGAGATCAGAAACTATCAGAAATTGCCCATGATTGATCGAATTAAAGCAGTTAAAGTTGCCTCCTCGAGATATCGAAATTGGGTTCGAGCGAGGAGAGCTACCTTGTACCAACTAGATGGCGAATACTTCCTGTCAGCTTGCCGTAGTAAAAATTCTGCCATGGTCTGGGAGCTGTTGAATAAGTGTAACATCTCATCCCAAGATCATGCGCAGTTCAATAGCGTACCTGAATCGGTGTGGGTTACACATTTTTCATCCCTATACGACAATCCTATGATGAATTACTAGAATTACAATAGCAACTCTGTAAACAGTTGGACTTTGCATTGTACAAGATTTGCTATTCAAGCCTTTATTAAAGCTTCTTCATCATCTAGAGCGGCAGGCTTGGATGGGCTGACCAATGTAATGCTCAAACAAAACATAACAGAATGGGCACTAATCTTGAACAACACTTTTCACCACATATTACAAACTAAAAATATTCCGCAATCATGGCGTTCCTCTGTAATCATTACGATCTATAAAAAAGGTGATCGAATGAATCCCAAAAATTACCGTCCAATAACGTTACTAGACGTGCCAGGAAAAATTTTCTCCAGGCTGGTGCTAAGAGATTTTAATGCTTGGTCAAATAAAGTAAATCAATGTGACCCAGCACAAACTGGATTTGTGGCAGGTCTAGGTACCAGCGTTAATTTAATTGCTTTAAATGCTATAAAACAACAAGCAATTCACAAGAAACAAGCCAGATACTTTGCGTTCGTGGATCTTCCCTCCGCCTTTGATTCGGTCTCAAGACCAAAACTTATAGATAAGTTAATCAAAGCAGACTGCCCATCCACTCTTATTGACATCATTTTTGCCCTCCATTCACAAACCAAGGTCTATGTAAGACTAAACTCTGAGGGTCTTCTATCAACCCCAATTCCAACGTTTAGAGGGCTGAAACAGGGGAGCATTTTAGCATCTGCCTTGTTCAATGTTTTCATTAATGATGTACGTTGCATTTTTAGCAAAGTAGTCGCTGATGCTCCTAAACTGAACGATGTAAAAACTTGTGCCTTATGGTATGCGGACGATCTTGTTTTAGTATCAAAAACTCCCAGTGGTTTACGCAATCTCTTGTCAGCATTATGCTCTTATTTCAAAGTAAATGAATCGGTAGTAAACACGAGTAAAACACAAATTGTCTCGTATGTTCCTAAAAGTTTACGCAAACACTTGTTAAACTGGCAGATTGAGGGGACACCCCTAAAGATGGTACCAAATTACGTCTATTTGGGCCTTATCTTTGAGGGTGGTCCAACGTTAGACTCACATTTAAATAAAATTAAGCAGAAGTTAGACACGAGTAATTGTTTCTAAATATGGCAAATTCTTCATCAAAGCTGGCATCACCTATTGGGATCAGAATGTCGTAGCAACCATTCTTTATGGTTTGGAAACACTAATTGTCCCCCCAGGGTTTCTTAATTTACTAGAAGCCAAGTTTTGGCATGCAATTTTAAATCTACCCCAATCTACCAGGCTGGTGCTAAGAGATTTTAATGCTTGGTCAAATAAAGTAAATCAACGTGACCCAGCACAAACTGGATTCGTGGCAGGTCTAGGTACCAGCGTTAATTTAATTGCTTTAAATGCAATAAAACAACAAGCAATTCATAAGAAACAAGCCAGATACTTTGCGTTCGTGGATCTTCACTCCGCCTTTGATTCGGTCTCAAGACCAAAACTTATAGATAAGTTAATCAAAGCGGACTGCCCATCCACTCTTATTGACATCATTTTTGCCCTCCATTCACAAACCAAGGTCTATGTAAGACTAAACTCTGAGGGTCTTCTATTAACCCCAATTCCAACATTTAGAGGGCTGAAACAGGGGTGCATTTTAGCATCTGCCTTGTTCAATTTTTTCATTAATGATGTACGTTGCATTTTTAGCAAAGTAATCACTGATGCTCCTAAACTGAACAATGTAAAAACTTGTGCCTTATGGTATGCGGACGATCTTGTTTTAGTATCAAAAACTCCCAGTGGTTTACGCAATCTCTTGTCAGCATTATGCTCTTATTTCAAAGAAAATGAATTGGTATTAAACACGTGTAAAACACAAATTGTCTCGTATGTTCCTAAAGGTTTACGCAAACACTTGTTAAACTGGCAGATCGAGGGGACACCCCTAAAGATGGTACCAAATTACGTCTATTTGGGCCTTATCTTTGAGGGTGGTCCAACGTTAGACTCACATCTAAATAAAATTAAGCAGAAGTTAACCACGGCAATCTGTCAGACACAAGTAATTGTTTCTAAATATGGCAAATTCTCCATCAAAGCTGGCATCACCTATTGGGACCAGAATGTCGTAGCAACCATTCTTTATGGTTTGGAAACACTAATTGTCCCCCCAGGGTTTCTTAATTTACTAGAAGACAAGTTTCGGCGTGCAATTTTAAATCTACCCCAATGTATTCCCGGTGTGTTAATACGATATGAATTGGAAATAATTTCTTTAACTGCATTATATAACTGGCACCTATGTGCCTTATTTTGCAAATGCTTATTATCTACACATGATAATTCTACATTATCTACCATCTCAAGTTACTTGCTCAACTCTACAGAAGTATTTCCGAAATATTGGTCTACGAAAATATTAACAATCATGGTGCATGCGGACATATCACTTGATCTTCTTACGGTTCATCCGGAGCAAGCAAAGAAGAAGGTGTATATGATGGACTGGATTGACACCAGAACTCAGTGTTTAACTTATAAAGACTTTGATTCTACAATCTTTGGTCCAAAGCGTTTTAAAAACATTGCCTCCTATCTATGCTTGGCACCATCTGCTGCCTTAAGAACTGCCATTCTTCGCTTGAGGCTTAACATCTGGCCCACCCGTGAGGTTAAAAGAAGAAGAAACAAATCTCTTCTGACCTCAACTGGTGTAGGTTCTGTGAAAATGTTCTGATTGTAGAAACTCTTCAACACCTAATATTGGATTGTCCAGCACTTAGCACTTTAAGAAAATTGCACTTTGTTAATCACTTTGCATATTTTGCACAACTTGATCCAAAAAATAGATGGGTCGCCTTGGCAGCCACTGAATGTACGAGTATAAGAATTGCAACGATTAATTTTCTACAGGCCTTGAACTTAGAATGATGATTTTACAGCATGTTATGAATTTATATGTTTTTTTCTTATGTGGATTTTTCTAATCTATATAAATTGAAAAAGTTGATGTAATTTCAACTATATTCAATAAATAATAAAAAAAAAAAAAGGAAAAATATTGCATTTTAGAGTGCTTGGAGAAAGGATGCCAGTTAAGGTTGCATTTACCTATTTCTACTTAGTTCCTATAACTGTTAAGTTGATTCTCTTACCGTGTTTCCTTTTTATTTCAAAATCCAACAGCCATGATAAGCGATGTAGTGGGTTTCCCGATTGAATGGATGACATTGTTCTACTTTTACTTGCTATTTATGCTACGATCGTGCCGCGACGATGTCATCGCGCCACGGCCACTTGATCTAACGTGACGCGATGATGTCATCGCGCATGTTTTAGACGTGCCGGTGGCCATTTTGAAATGGTGAATTTTTCACTGAACTCAGTTTATACTGCAAATTAACCATCATTTTCTCTAAATTCTGATGGTGCTTATTGTTACAATTACAGGCTTGATCATTTTATCTTGGCTAATTATTGTTAAATAAACATCTATTTAATTTGTAACAAAATGATACTTTTCTAATGATTTATTATGTTTAGGTTTAACTACTTCATAGGTGTGTCTCTATTTGTATTCTAAATATAGACAAATTCTTTGTAATTAATTTCTAAAGACAAATTTTAAGCTACCTTCATGTAACCTTGCAGACAAAGTTTTTTTTTTAAGTTGTCTTAGGTTTCTCATCGATCATTGAATTATCTAACAACCAAATAATATGCAGTAGACAAATCAATTCAGACATATCATCTTCATATATACATAGTAAACAGTTGGTTTTAGCCAGATATACATTTTCATAAATAATAGATGGTTATTTAAAGCCAATTATACATTTCCGTGTCACAATTTGAAACTGTGATGCAGGTATCCATAATGCAAATCCATTTACATTTGTTTTTATTCAACAGATCCTCTTTGTTTCCTCCTCTCAGGGATAAAGTCACTTTCTCCAGGCCAAAGATTTTCAAATCAGAAATGATAAAGTTCGGGTGATTTGTGATTATATGTACCGAGATGGGGGAACTTGGATCTTTGTTTCTGATTGCTCTTATATGTTCGAATATTCTTATCTTTAATTTTCTTATGGTGCTCCCAATATATAACTTCCCGCAGGTACATTCAATCCCATAAATAACATAGGTAGAGTTGCAATTAATCATCTGATTGACATGCTTAATTTTTCCATTCGGTAGATGAATATCTTTTTTTCCTTGTTTCATGAACGGACATAGCTTGCAGTGTCCACATTTAAAAGTTCCTTTATTTGCCATTTGGAAGAAGATTTTTCTTTCATTTGGTATTGGGCTCAGAAAGCTTGGGCTGATCAGATTTTTAATAGTCGGTGCTCTTCTAAATCAAATATTTGGATGATTGTCCAGATGTTTTTGTAGACTTGAGTCTGTGAGAAGAATGTTGCAATGATTTTTTAATATTTGTTTGATCTTACTAGCTTCCGTACTGTATGTAGTGATGAAAGGAGTTTTGGGACTCATTTTTTCTGGTTTCAATTTGTCCTTCAATAAAGATTCCCTTGGTACAAGAAGTTCTGCCTTGTTGATTGCATTTTTGATGATTTTTGTTCCATAGCCTCTCTGTTGAAATTTTTGATGAGTTTGTTGAAGATTATCTTGAAAGGTGAGAGCAGTGCTGCAGTTTCTTTTGATTCTAAGAATCTTCCCATATGGAATACTGTGAATTGTATGCTTTGGATGATGAGATGTAGCATAGAGAAGACTGTTTCCAGCTGTAGGTTTTGTGAACAATTTGGTTTGAATTTGTGCATTTTCAACAAAAAGTTCTAGATCCAAGAATTCTATATTGGTGGCACTAGCTGACTTAGTAAATGACAAATTGAAAAGATTGTTGTTGAGATATGTAACATAGGTGTCCAGGTCTTGAGTGTTACCTTCCCAAACTATCAGTGTATCGTCAATAAAACAACCCTAGAATGTGATGTTATTGTGGAAATGTTGATGTTTCCAGGCATGTTGCAACTCAGAAAAACCCATAAAATGATTGGCATAAGGTGGAGCAAATTTCGATCCCTTGATGGTTCCTTGGAGTTGTTTAAAGATGGTATTGTCAAAAATGAATATATTGTTGTTCAAGCAGAAATGTAACATTTCAATAATCATTTTATTTTGCTCGAGAAATGAGACAGATCTTGTTTTAAAACTTTGTGCTTTCCAGACCTTTATTGTGTTGAATGCTTGTATATAGTTGTAGAACATCCAATGTAACAAAGTAATAATTTTGTTCCCATGGTATAAGATTTAACTGCTGAATAATGTGTTTTGAGTCCTTAACAAATGAAGTTTGCTGCCAGGGTTGCAAATGAGAATCGATATATTGTGAAGTTTTCTCTGTTATTGAGCCAATGCCATTTATGATGGGTCGAAGTGGTGGAAAGTTTTCATAGACTTTATGAACCTTAGGCAAAAAATATATTGTTGCCATGATGGAGTTTTTGCAAATCAAGCTCTTATATTCTTTGTCACCTAGTAGGTCTTGTTCATGCCATGTTTTAATCTTTTCATTCCAAAGAATTTCCAAGTCTGGAATAGGGTTATTTGTTAACTTCTCATAACATTCTGTTATATTTAGTTGTTTGGATCCTTCTCTGATGTAGTCAATTCTATTGAATAAAACAATCTTTCCACCTTCATCTGCCGCTTTAGTTATTATGGATTTGTCTTTGGACAGATCATTAATTGCCATTTTTTCTTCTTTTGTTAGGTTATAAGTTGTCTTTGTATATTTTTTGTTGAGATAGTTCTTCCGTATGTTGTTACTGACTGCGCAAAGACAAGGGAAGAGAAGGTGAACCTTATAATTAATCTATCAGAGTATGTAGTCCCACCAGCATAAACTACAGCTCTTAGTAAAGGACTTTCCTTCAGTCCCACGTATAAAGGAGACTATTTTCAGCTACAACTGGATCTATATACATTTTGAAGAAAGCTAAAGTTGAAAAAACATTTTGAAGAAACAACTTTCAAAAAAACAATATCTCAAACAGACACTCCATCACAACTTACAGAAAAGATGGTTGAAGACACTGTGGATCTACTAAACATCGAAGATGATCAATACTATACCAAGGAGATATTCTTAGATGAACAAGGCATCTCTACATACCTAACGGAGGAAACTAGTCTAAAACCAAAATCAACCTTTATACCAGCTTTATCCTCAGAAAATGTTATATATGTATTTCATAAAGCAGTCAGTAACAACATACGGAAGAACTATCTCAACAAAAAATATATCAAGGATTAGGTGTGAAGAAACACCTCATACCAACTTATAATAAGGATTTATCTATAGCAATTTATGTGGAAACCTCACATTAATTTGTATCAAGGATCCATGCATAACAATTTATGGGAAAATATAAGGTGTGAAGAAAACACCTAATTGGAAAATTCTCTGTTTGATCATCTTGTAACACTTTGTGAAAAATAAAAGGAAAAACAGACTCACCTTTGAACAAAATGTTTTGAATAAGGTTGGCGCATTTCAGTAACCTCTCTAAATCTTTTTCTTATTTATAATCACGTACCGACCTGGAGTTCAGAACGGAAAAGCCAACGCCCTATCCCACATGGGTATTGATGAGAATGCATATTCAACCCAAGACCAGGTGGCCGTTATTCCAGGTGACAAACTACTGGGACTTACAACAACGTTATCTGTGGACGAACTCCAAAATGAAATTTGGCTCCTAATGAACACCGAGGGTCTACAAGACTGGACCACTCAAGGTGAGCATTATACAACAAAGAACCAACTCCCGTATTTCAGATCTACCGAATAAGGCACTACAAGAACAAGTCATCTCTGGTTATCACGACCCGCTGATAGAAGGGCATTCAGGAATTTCCAAGACCCTAGCCAAGGTGAAAATAAATTATTGGTGGCCAACCTGGCGAAAGGACATTACGCGGTTTATCCTGTCATGTGGCATTTGTGCACTAAATAAATCCCAGCATTCAAAAAGGCAGGAGAACACTTGATCTAAGCCAAAGAAAGACAGAAAAGATTCTCTGATCAACACCGAAGAAAAGCCACAGACTACCAAGTCGGAGATGAAGTCTGGTTGGCGTCTCGGCACGTGCCCATAAGAGGAACTCGAACATTTCGTCCCAGATATCTAGGGCCCTATACCATCAAGGCTATTATAAATCATGTGGCAGTAAAACTAGCATTACCACCAAATATGCAGATCCATCCCGTATTCCACGTGTCAGTCTTAAAACCTGTTCAGCCTGGAACTCGGGTCAAAACACCACCAAATCCGGTGCTGGTTAACGGAGAACCCGAATTTGAAGTCAAGGACATCCTAGATTCTAAACTCACCAGGTCCAAGTTATATTACTTAGTGGACTGGAAGGGATATAGCCCTCAGGATAGGACATGGGAGTCTAACGAGCACGTCCATGTGCCACGCCTGTTAAGACAATTTCATCGGAACCTACAGACCAAACCAGGGCCAGATGGAGGAAACACATTGAGAGGGGTTTAGGGGGGAGTGATGTCATGATACATGCCCCTGACCCCCTCAGGTATAACAGACCCCTGGCAGCAGTGTGGCTAAAGCCCTCCACACTGGCCCCAAGGGCCTTAAAACCCCATCAGAAACATACATGGAGTCAGTCCTGGTGCCTTTGGCGCCAGGCTCATTATCAGGAATAAAGCAATACCAGTTTTGGACCTTAATCCAACATGGAGGCCTAGTACACAGCTCAGTTCTTTAGAACCAAGCCATGCAGTCTAGTGTTTTGGGTGTGGCTGGGCCTGGAACTACTTTACCTGGGCTATTTAAACCACACCCAAGCAGCAGAACACGCTTTGCGTTATTCTGCACTCCGGCAGCGTAACTCTCACCGTGTCCAGCTCCTGCTCATCTGCTTCTCTTGCGGCCCGATCCTGAAGCCCTAGATCCGGATTCCATTAATAACCTGGAAGAACAAGAACAGCATTAGCGAGCAAGAACACTTACCTGTGAAGTAACCGGTCTTGAATCCATCCTGCGCTTCGCTTACCTCGCCCATCTCCGGAGTTCGCCGCAACCCGCAAAGGTAAAGAAATAAGAAGAGCATTAATAACAATTCTTACCTGGGCAAGCATCGAGTCCTGGCAGCACCCTGCGCTTCTCTTACCTCGCCCATCTCTGTGTTTCACCGCAACCTGCAAGGGAGAAGGAACAAGGTCAGCATTAACAAAGCACTTACCTGGGCAAGCAGCGCTTCGATCGCTCATCACCCGGGAACATCACCGCAACCTGTACAAAGAAGGGAAGAGAACACAGGTTAGCAATTAACACCAATAAACAGGGCAGCGCTCCGCGCATCAATAACTCACTGTGGTCTTTGCCATCGCCGCGGCAACTCCGAGATCGCAACCATCCTTGTGAAAACAAAAAGAGACATTGTTAGGGGACAGCGTAGTGGAGCAAGATGCCGAGAAGACAGAGAAAACGGAGGGAAAGAAAGAGACAGAATAAAGATGGAAAAGACATTATAACTCATCTGGAAGACAGCAAGCAGAGTCCGAGTCACAGCCGGTCTGGACCCGACATAAGGGCACACGGACCAGTGAAGCAACTAGGTCCACGGAACGCCCACACCATCCACGCACCCCTGCACAGAGACACAGGACGGAGAGTTCAGTGAACATAAACCTAAGATGAGCAATAACCCCAAGGGAGGGAATTTGAACCAGAGGTAGGTGGGAGTCCACCCATAACAGAACCAGTATTTTAACCCTTCATTCTCCTGTTATAGGCACTACCCAACATCTGGCACATAACCAAGCAGAGAGGGGTCTGGGATAGCACTTATACCTCCATCCAGTATCGTGTGGCGCCCCCGTGGATACCAGGTGAGATTAACATTTTTGCTCCTAGGAAGGGACACCTGAGCCCAGGGAGGAGTGCAGGATAGCCCCCCCTTATCTGTCCCCAGGGAGGGCTACATGAGATGCGCCGCCCCTCCAATTGGGGTGGGGGTGGAGAGGTGCACCCCTCTTCACATTGCAAAATTCCCCGGCAGTGTAGGGTGCCCCTCAGCCCCCCACCTAAAGTGCAGCCTGCCATTTTCATTTATTTTCTTTGTTTACCAAACTTGCCTTGGCACAGAGGGGCACATTGGTGTGCCAATCTGGCCCAGAGTGCCCAAACCTTACTGCCCCACCCACTGGGGGGCCTGTCCCGCACATTTTTGGTGGCCCTCTCCCCCCACCCCAAATGGAGGGGGGTGTACCTCACACAGCCATTTGTAGGAGGTCCAGGGAGGGCTGCATGAGGTGCCCCTGCCACCTATTTGGGATGAGTGGGGAGTGGGCCACCAAAAATGGTGGGACAGGCCCCCCAGTGGGTGGGGCAGTAAGGTTTGGGCACCCTGGGGCCAGATTGACACACCAATGTGCCCCTCTGTGCCAAGGGGAGTTGGGTTACCAAAGGAAAAGTGAAAATGGTGGATCGCATTTTAGGGTGGGCTGTGGGGCACCCCAAACTGACAGGGAATTTTCTAATTGGACGGGGTGGTGAACCCACCACCCATAATGGAGTGGGGGCCATGTCATGCAGCCCTCCCTGAGGCCAGATATCTGCTCCTAGGAAGGGACACCTGAGCCCAGGGAGGAGTGCGGGACAGCCCCCCCCCCTATCTGCCCCAGGCAGGGCTACATGAGATGCGCCACCCCTCCAATTGGGGTGGGGTGGACAGGTGCACCCCCCTTCACATTACAAAATTCCCTGGCGGTGTAGGGTGCCCCTCAGCCCCCCCTAAAGTGCAGCCTGACATTTTCAATTTCTTTCTTTGTTTACCAAACTTGCCTTGGCACAGAGGGGCACATTGGTGTGCCAATCTGGCCCCAGAGTGCGCAAACCCTACTTCCCCATCCATTGGGGTACCTGTGCGACATTTTGGGGTGGGCTCATGTGCTCATGGGCTCATTTGACTCATGTGCACACCATACAGATTTGGGCCTAGGGTGTCCAAGCCACCAAGGAAAACTCGGAACACCATGCATTTCTGAAAAGAGGACACCCGTGGGAATGCACAGAGGTCTGACTTGCACGAAGCGGCCAAGAATTTATTACCCACAATCCCCGACAAAGTGTGATATTTGGTGGGGAAAAAACACAATGTTCACTTTGTCGGGGGTTCTGGGTAATACATTCTGGCCCGCTTCGTGCAAGTCAGACCTCTGCGGATTCCCACGGATGTCCTCTTTTCGGAAATGCATGGGGTTCCCTGTTTTCCTTGGTGGCTTGGACACCCTAGGCTCATATCTGTATGGTGTGCCCGTATGAATAAGTCGTGAAAAGCAGCTGTCGGAAAAGACTTGGGGTTAGGGGTGTTTAGGCTTTCCCATTGGCGCCCAGGTAGGTGCACCCACACATGTGAGGTACCGTTTTCATCGGGACATGTGTGAGAACGTGGGAATGTAGGCCATGTGTTGTGGGCGGCGTGTTTCGGTGGGTGAGGAGAGTGAAATGTGCGGAAATTGGTTGTTTTTTCGCCAAATTTTCAGACTTTGCCAGGGTTTCTGGGTAATAAATTCTGGGCCGATTTGCGCAAGTCAGACCTCTGCGGATTCCCACAGATTTCCTCTTTTTGGAAATGCATGGGGTTCCCTGTTTTCCTTGGTGGCTTGGACAGTCTAGGCCCATATCTGTATGGTGTGCCCGTCTGCAAAAATTGTGAAATTCAGCTTTCGGAAAAGACTTGGGGTTAGGGGTGTTTTAGGCTTTCCCCTTCGCGCCCAGGTAGGTGCACCCACACATGTGAGGTACCATGGGAAGGTATGACATTTGTTGTGTTAGTGTGGTTTTCATAACGTTTCGACCCATTTGCTGGTGCCCTTTGTCACAGTACCCTTTAATTTCCCAAATGTGCCCTACATCTAGTCGCTGCTTTAGGCACCATACACTTTTGTCAACTGCATAAGTCACCTAGCCTTGAAAAGGTCTGCCTGTGGTCTTTCAAAAAATGTATACTTGCCTTTCCTCACCACATTGGTTTTCCTGATCTATACATGCTAAGTACGTCTTCCTAGCTGCAAGAGTCGGGGGAATGTAGCGGAGCATTGTTTTTCTCAAAATTCATAGAAGCTGTTGCCGTACCAGGCCAACCAGGTCCACCACATACCATTTTTTTTGGTCATTTTCCCGCTTCTTCCCCAAATTATGGAATTTTCCCCTACCTAGTTGTTGCCTGACCTGCACAAATCACCCCTTCCTAAACTTGGAATTTTGTCTACTTTTCAGAAATATATGCCTTTCTGTCCTCCAATTGGGCTTTCCTACCATTTTCTTCCATTCCGTCCACGCATGTCCAATTAGCAAAAATGGCCAAAATCACCTACCTCAAACAAAACGGTTGATAACCACATCAAAATATTTTTTTTTCGTTTCCACTCAACCTGTTCTTGAAAGCCAGGAAATTGGGGAATTCAGCACAGCAAAGCATTTGTTCCTAGCTCTTACAAGGGAAAAACCAACAGGCTTTTTTGTACATCATTTTACTGTCATTTATTGAAAAACCCCTACATTTCCGCCCTTTTTGCTTATTTTCTCTCAACCCCCTACAACAACCTAGGATTCCTGGATGCCGTTACGACCGCCTACATGTGTGGAAAAAAAGGTGTCAAATTTGGCCAAGATAGCTCATGTAACGAAAAAGTTACAAGTGATTGAATGGCGACATACCGAAATCACCAAAAAGGCCTTGCACTGGCGGGAAAAACCCATGGCACTTAAAAGGTTAATGATGATTGGCAATATGAGTTCCTCGCGGGCAGCGGGGCCTGACAGCCTGTCTAACCAGGAATTGAAAAAAAACAAAGAGCAGTGGGGCAAATTGTTAGTCATTATGTTTTCCCAACTATACCGGATGTACAAAAAATCATTGCCTCTCTAAAACCATCCAACTGCCAGGGCGACAGCTGTTCAGCACATATTATTAAGGATGCAGCTAGCGACTTGGCCCCATTCATCACCAAACTCATCAAGTCCTCCTTCACCAGTGGTGTAGTACCCAGCAACCTGAAGGAATCCTGGGTACTCCCATTACTCAAAAAACAAACTCTTCACCCCTCCATTCCAACCAACTACAGACCGATCACTACGGTCCCATTTTTACTAACGATTTTGGATAAGGTTGCTTCCTTGCAAATACAGGACCACCTTGAAGCTAACAAACTCCTAGGATCCCGACAATCTGGTTTTAGACCTCAACATGGGACTGAAACCGCCCTTGTTGACCTAAAAAGCCAGATTGATGACCTGAAAGACAAAGGCAGATTTGCCATCCTGCTCCTCCTAGACCTATCTGCTGCGTTTGATCTGGTTGATCATAAGGTACTTTGCGATCACTTGGAAACAGCAACCTTCCTCTCCAAATCTGCCATCCCATGGATACAATCGTTCCTAAACAATAGGACTATGCAAGTCTTCTACCCCATGGCAGCAGCTGACCCCGATCACCTCCGGCGTGCCCATATCTTTACAAAGCCGTTGTTTGACAAACTGGATCGTCTGGGTGTCACCTACACCAACTATGCAGATGACACCCAGATACTCCTACCCCTGACAGGCTCTTACGATACAGATGTACTTCGGGTAAACAAAATTTACACCATCATTCAGGAATGGATGGCCACCCACGGCCTTTGCCTGAATGATGATAAAACAGAATTACTACTAGTAGGCTCCCCAGCCAACTTAAACAAACTTGGCCCCAACTACAACATATTCAATATAGATGGGAATAACATTTCAATCGCCAAAGCAGTAAAAACGCTTCGCTTCTACTTTGATGCCTCATCTAACCTTAGTAAACAAGTAAACATGACCGCCTCAGCCACCGCCTACACAGACAAACTGATAATAGCCTGCAGGCCCATGCTATCTTCTGATAATTGCCTTACCCTAGCCAGAGCTCTTATAGGCTCCAAACTGGACTATTGTAACGGGCTGTATCTAGGCGCCAACAAAACAGTAATCAACTAACTCCAGACCATGCAAAATTATGCTCTCAGAGCCGCATTAAATATACCCAGAAATCAACACATCTCAGCAACCAGAATACAACACAAATGGCTCTCCATAAATGAAAAGATCAAACTCAAATTGTTATACCTTACCTTTAAAGCACTGAACCACACATCCCACCCCTACCTCACTGAAAAATTCACCTGGAGATCATCCACACGCATCACCAGATCTACAGACACCTCCTGTCTGTTGGTCCCTAGGTTTAACTTAAAAAAGAGCCGGCGGTTCCAGTTTCCCGGTCCTAGCCTCCCAATTGCGGAATTCCCTCCCATCACATATCAGGGCTATTCAAATATTCGACCACTTCAGGAGAAGAGTTATAGCCTGGATACTTAGCAAGAACTAAATCAATGTGCGTTACATGTGCGTGGATAAATACCTCTCGTTAGCTACCTATTACCGATGCATGTATTTACCATTGTATGAATCCCATTGAATGTATGTACAAACTGCTATTGCTATATCAAGGTAACTGTATTTCAAAGTGCCCAAATACCTCTGGGTCAGGTGCGCTATATAAATAAATTAAACAAACAAACAAATAAATTGTGGCGAACAAAGAGATCCAGCCTCATGGAGGGAGGCCAATATAGTTCCTATTTTTAAAAAAGGTAGTCGGGCAAAGCCGAGAAACTATTGCCCCATAGCATTGCTCGACTCAATTGGAAAGCTTTTCGCTACTGTCCTGCTTAGAGATCTGAGAGCTTGGGCAGAGAAAAGCGGGATCCCGGACCCAAGACAGACGGGGTTGGTGAAGGGGGTAGGTACGGCTCTCAACCTTTTTGTTATAAATCTCTTAAAAGAGAGGCCTTGAAATCAGGAAAAACTCTGTACCTCCCCTTCATGGACCTCGAACAGGCATTCGATGGATTCATCAGGGGGAAATGATGGGCAAAGTTGAGAAGATGGTGCTGCCTGGTTGACCTCGTTGAAGCTATCAAAGCCCTCTAAACCGATACCTCAGTCTGGATCCGAACGTCTACTAAGGGGCTCCTCTCAGAAATAATTCACACCTTTCGTGGATTAAAACAAGGGTGTGCACTGGCACCTCTTTTGTTTTGCCTGTATATAGCCGACCTATCGGACTCCCAGAGTGAAGTAAGGGCTTTTCGTCCAATGATTGACAGTAGGGAGGTGCCCTGGATTCTGTTTGCGGATTACCTCGTCTTCTTAGATCAGACGCCGATTGGTCTGCAAAGGAGATTGAGTGCCTTTGAAGTCTTTTTGAGCCTGAATGGTATGAAGATCAATGTCACATTATTTTATTTTTTTAAATAATTGTATTGGTTTAGTTTCAAACCTTTAAAATAACATCACATTACAAAATTTCAAAATTCCATATTTCCTCTCGCCTCTTCTTTCTCAAGATCTCATAAACCAGAAGGAACAATTGTGATTTTGTTTCACTATATTTAACATTAAATCAAACGGACAATCGATTTTCAATTAACGCTAGAAACGATGTCAATGGCAATATTAGTTTCATGTCTGTTTCATTAAACATGTGTTGCCACCAGTATTCTGCACAGAGGAAAGGATGAGCCTCAATCCAAGGGCCCAAATATCGTGTTCTTTCTGTACGTAAGGCACTACAGAATAACAACAAGTGTTTTAAGGTTTCAAGTTCTTTTGTATAGCAACGACACCTCGGATCCAGTTTTGCATAAATTGACCAGGCACACATTCATTCTTTAGTTTTAAAGGAATTCATCTGAAATCTCATAAATAGTCTTCTAGCATTTGGATCCGGAAATAGTGCAATATACTTTTGGCTAGTACCGAAAGCTCAAGATTCAGGGGGAACATCATTCAACGTTTTAGAGGCCGCCCTTTCGGTACAGGTTTGGAGCCAATCTGCACGCCAGATTTTTTTCTTTACTGCGTTCGGATTTTCATAAAGCATGTCCAAATTAATATCAAAATCCAGCAACATGCGTTCGCATCGTTTTAACCACATTGACAGCATTCCTGTTGTAGACGAGGTGGCATTGAAGAAAACTTCAAATTGTGGAATTCGAGCCCAAGCCTTTGTTTTGCGGTACAATGCTAGCAAACTCTAACAAAAGCGTGCATGGATTGATGTTAATGATAGTTCATACCGTATGGTTGATGTAGTGGTACCTTTAGGTAAACTCAGTACCTTAGTCCAAAAGATATTCTCCGAGGGCCACAGTTCCCAAGAGCAGCCTAAGGCATTTTCAGCTCCATACGTTAACACCGGTATTACTTTCTGGTGGTAAAATTGCAAAACTGGTTGAAGAGAAAATTTACCAAATCTCTTTTTTATCACTAATGCTTGATTTGCCAGTTGCTTGCATTTACGTTTTGTCACAGTGACCCAGGGACCATCGTTGATACAGGAACTTACTGTCATTCCGAGGTATCTTACAAATAATGAAGTTTGCAACATTTCATGCCGATAGACCATGATGTTCTTTTCCCCCTGTTTCCTCTGCCGCCTCTGAGGTTTCTAAGAACCAAAATTTTGCATTTCTTCGTATTAATCACCAAATGATTGGCAATGACATATTGTTGAATCACATTAAGTTTTCTTTGTAGGCCAACTGGTGTTAAGTCCAGTAAAATGAGGTTGTCTGCATAGAGGAGCCAACTCATATGTGATTTATGCATTTTTGGAGGGAACGATTTTACAGCCTCTATGGATGTTCCAATTTCCGATATGAATAAACTAAATATGGCTGCTGCCAAAGGACAGCCCTGTTTAACTCCCTTGAATGTGTAAATCGGTGATGATAGGCAGCCAGATTGATCCAAGCGTACTCTGATTGAGGTGCCAGTGTGTAGTTCCTTTATTGCTGCTAGTAAGTCCACTGGACAACCCCATCTTTCCAGTTTTTTCCATAAGAGTGCTCGGTCGATCATATCGAAAGCATTTGAAAAATCAATAAAGGCAAGATATATTGTAGTTTTTGATTTGATCGCCTCCATTTTGAGTAGGTTCAGCAACAACAGATTTAATGAACAACCAACCTGTTTGGCAAAACCTGCCTGTCTGACATCTATATGATTAGATATCGTAGCGCACTTGACCAATTTCTGCTGTAACATGGATGCGTAGATTTTACCTAAAACGTCAAGTAAGGCTACTGGGCGATAATTTTTAGGACATGTTCTGTCGCCCTTTTTAAACACAGGCACAATCACCGCAGTTTTCCAGGTTTGTGGAGTCTTGACACTGAAAATTAATCCTCTCAAAGAGAGCCATGCAGACATCTGCCCATTGCTCCGGATGCTGCTTAATTGTAAAGTTCGTCAAGCCATCTGGGCCTGGTGCTCTTGAATTTTTTGCCTTAGCAATTATTGTCACAATGTCATCTCTAGGGAATGTTAAAGACCATTTTGTTAGTGGTAGATCATTTATGATTTGAGCCATCCCGTTCGCCTTATACAGCTCGTTAAAATGGGCTATCCATGCTGTTTCTGATACCATAGAAGTTTGTAAGGCCTCCTGAGGCGCTTGCATATTGTTGATGATCTTCCGAAATTCGCCAATGTTTTTGTTTTGGAGGCTTTCCATCATTCGTTCGGAATCACTCTGCAACATTTGGCTTTTGTGGGCTATAAGCCAGTTTTTATACCGTTGTCTAGCAGACCTTGTATCCAACAGGCGTGTGTCTAAGTCTGCCGCCTGAGCCTGCCGAATTGCACACCGCATTAAGCGCTTCTGTTTTAATAATTCAAGGTCAAAACAATGTGTATGTTGCATGTTCATGTGTTTAGAGCCTCCATTCCTTGTTTTAAAGTGGACCAATAAATGCCTGTATTCCAATGAGTTCTCTGCACAACAATATTGGTTTGCCAGTTGGGTTACATCGTTATCCGCAAGTCTTAATCGCACTGTACTTGGGGCTACGTCGATTTTATGTGGCCAGCGGGTCTTGGCGGTGGTTGAACTAGTGGCTAATTCCATGATCAACATGTCGTGATCGCTGGGCCACTTTCAGCGATTTTATTCGAGGATGCAATGCTGCCGATGCAAATATATAATCTATTGTTGAGCCCGAGTTCGCCCTATTCCAGGTGGCAGCCGGTTGTATGTCTCCTACTGTGCAACCGTTCAGCATCTGGATGTTTCTTATGTCCATTTCCTCCATCCACTGTGCAGCCAAGGCCTTTTTCTGAGCCGTTTTTAAGTTGAAAAAATTAATATTCAAGTCGCCACAGATTATATTGGGCTCTTTTTGGTCTTCAAGTAACCGATCGACGATACTTGACACTTCGTCTATAAACTCGTATTTTCCTGCGTTGCCGTGATTCCAGTACAAATTAATTATTGTAATTTGATCTATGTTTTGGGTTGTGGATTCAGTTGTAACGATTATTGTTTCTTGAATAAATGGGGAATGATTTATAGAATGTGTGATCCTAAAGCCAGATGAACGTCTTATTAGTGTAATAAGTCCTGCCATTGGTCGTCCTTTTTCCAATTTTATGGCGGGATTTAATGCTAATTCAAAGCCTGTTACAGTTGGAGCAACACTTAGCCAGCATTCTTGTAAACATATGACTGCCAAGCCTCTCAGCCACTCTGTTTTAAACAGGTGACTGAAGCCACGCGTTTCCAAGATCCTATGAAGCTAATCTGCGGGGCCGAGTTATTCTGGGATTATTGGTGTGAGTTATTATTTAATGATTCTGCTAACCATCGCCAGTCTTGTGTTTTTTCTTGGTTGTGAGGACAAGTAGGAGAACAAACAGGTTCCTGCACGGATTTTGCTTTGGCCAGGTATAGTTATACTTTTTTTTTTCTTTTACGTTCACAAACTCAGTGCCAGAAAGGTCAGCAAAGGAGACTTGTTTCTTTCCTACTGACTCGATTTTGTTTTTTTTTTACCTCGTCCGCAAGTGTCTAAACATCTAAAATTGTGACTATGAAATCGGCGAACAAAAAGAGGGGTGAAGGATTTATATGGAGAGTGGAGGGCACCCCATTGGAAGTGAGGAATCTATGTTTTACCTAGTGGTGACCATAAATAGAAGCAGAAATGAAATGGATCATTATCAGCACTTAAGATCTAGGTTGGTAACACTGATAAATCAGAGAAAGTCTTTCCACTGAAAATTTGGGAAATTCACACTATACCAATAATTTCCTTCTATAAACAAAAAGTGGCACAAATTTTAACATACAGATCTGAAGCCACGCTCCATTTATCATGTTCAGTATGGGAGCAGTTAGAAGGTCTTTTTTGGAGCAATGTGTTGAGACTCCCAAATGGACTTCCAACATGTGCGATTAGAGAGGAACTTAAGATGCAATCGCTGGAATCCATGGTGGTGTGGAAGACTATGGCCCTCATTACGACCCTGACGGTAGCCCATTACGAGTTCGCGGGCACGAGCTTTGTGCCATGCCGGTAATGAACTCACTGCCATGCCGCAAAAGCCCGAAAAATCCCCCTTTCCGGCATCATCTGCAGTGGAAATAGCACCTCCGGCATCCTAGCCATCGGCATTAGCGGTCACCGCTAATAGCGGTCACCTCAAATAGCGGAAACCGCTATTAGCGGTGACCGTAAATAAGCGGAACCGGAAGTAGCGTCATGGCACAGGAACGGGAAAGAGCACGGCGGTCATCTTTAAAAACACAATCCATTGCCATCCTCCACAACCAGGAGCCATCTGACCCCCAGAACTCCGACACACCTCAACCACCACCTGTTTGAATTAAGAATGCCAAAAGCTGTCAAAAAAACTGGCGATCGCGGGCGCTGTTGAGCAGCCAGCAAGAGGGCCGCCTAGCTCCAGAGCTCCGTGACCCACGAATTACTATCTGCAAACAACGGCGTGATCCTGCCATCCTTGGTCCCAGAAACTACCCTGGACTGTTCCCCTAAGCACGTAGCACATACTGTGCGAAAACTGCCGCCTGCGGTTCATCTGCAGCCGAGATACGTCCAGCCTGGCCTGCCGGCCCGATACACCAGCTGGGCCTGCCTCCTGTAGCCCGTGAGCCGTGCTGCTGAGACGGACTTGGAGCGCCGCCACAGTGAGAATCCAGACAACGAGCCCCCCGGGGTCATGCCGGGGCGGCACGTCGCAGAGAGACGTGGACCCCGCTGCCACCCTGCGACGCCACCCGGAGCTCCCTGCACCTTGCTGCCGCGGGCCCTGCCGACTACGGGCGGCTAGGGTAGGTGCCCCCCTGGTGGTGTACGAGCGGCGCTGCCGCCCCATTGTACCCTTGCTGGGCTCTCCTCGGCCCTGCTTCGCTGACGGGGTGACCGGAGCTTGCCCCTACCCCCCACCAAAACCAACAACACTCGTCGTCCCCTTCTGGGCGCGGCGGCGTTCCGCGACGGCCCGAGCCCGGGATACAATCTCCTTAGTGACACTCGTCGTGGAACGCCCTCCCGCCCCTGCGGCGCTCACCGCCCTCTGTGGGCACGGCGGCGGTGTGTGGCGGCCAGCCTTGGACCTGCTGCAGGACGGCTGTTGTGCCCTAGCCCAGGTGACGACTAGTGCGGTGGGAAGCACTGGTGGCCCGATCCCGGGCGCTGGTGGGTGAAGCACCTTATAAGGAAGGGGAAGGAGCAGCAAATACTGCGGGCGGTGCTGCAGTCCTCCATTGCGCTCAGTGGTCACTTCGGGAGGCGGCCCCCACAACGGAAGGCTTCTCCCCCCCACTTGCCAGGGATCTACTGCTGGATGGACTAGTCGGTGCGGGGCACCATAGGGGGCGTATCCACCCCGGCGCACCGGCGCTTGCAGCCTAAAGTAACAACGTTTCTTAGCCCAGTGGACCCCCCACACCTATCAACTGTGTTTTTTCTGCCCAGAGAGCCTAAATACAATTTGAAGTGAGGTGGGCTACACGGGGACCCTCCTGACGCCTTACAACTACCTTCGCCTGCTGGTCCTGAGGCCGAAACCTGCTAAGCCCACCAGCATACAGCCCCTATGGGTGCCCCTGCTTTACAGCTTGCCCAGCGCCACTCCCCTGCCTGGAATGGCCCTTCCTAACTCGTCAGGGCTAACATTTGCACTACTAAGCGCGGATAGCCGCACGCTAAGCAACAGACCAGCTATTAATCCCACTACAGAGCTCCTGTCCTACTGTCACCATCAAAACCGCCTGCCTTGGTGCTCCTTCCCATCACAGCAATGTCCAACAGAGCACGCAGAGCCAGCAAGGTGGGCGCCATGGATAAGTTCACCAAGGTAGCGCCCAGGGCGGACCAGGCGTCCTCCTCCGCAGCGCAAGAAGAGGGCGATATCCACCCGGAACCCCCCCCAGCCTGACTTAACGATTATGATGGAGTCCATGGCCAAAAACTTTGCAGCCTTCCATGAAAAACTGGACGATATCAACGCGAATGTGGCCTCCCTGAGAGCTAAACAAGACCAACATGGGGCCAGAATCACAGAGGCAGAGCAGAGGATTAGTACTAACAAGGACAATGTTCATACCCTGCAAAACACAGTCACGGAGCTAGTCCGTGACATGAAACAGGTCAAAGCCAAGTGCGATGACCTTGAATCGAGGTCGCAAAGAAATAATATTTGCATAGTGGGGATTCCTGAATCCGCTCTAAAGGGTCGCATGGAACTCGCAGTTGAACAACTTCTCAGAGACCTCCTGGATAACCCTGAGCTTTCGTTCACTGGCCCCCCGGCCTAAACCAGGAGACTTCCCCAGACCAATAATCGCAAAACTGCTAATCTATAAAGACAGAGACCGTATACTCCGCTTGGCTAGAGAGAAGGGGGAGCTAAGGCTGGACTCGCAAATTATTAGGATCTTCCCTGACTTTTCCGTAGGGGTACAGATGGAACGACGCCAATTCGGAGGCGTTAAGAAGATGCTGAGAGAAAGGAAGATTGAGTATGCGATGCTCTTCCCAGCCCGCCTAAAATTTACTTACCGCAACAAGCTGTACTTCTTTACGGTCCCAGACGAAGCAGTTAAATTCATTGAGGCACAGAACCTGCTGGCGGATCCCGCGGATGAACCAGTAGATGACGACTAGGATAAAGGCTCTCATGGACCTTCGGGAGCCCCACCAGTTGTGCCACACCTTTAGCCTGCCCCCTCCTTGGGCGTATCTGTCCCCCCTCCTCTACTCCTTCTCGGGCCTAACATAGCCCTTAGGACTGGACCCGGGAGAGTTTCTTTTGGAGGGGGTACATTCCTTAACATCCTAACCAGAATGGCACACACTGGGCCCATACCTTGATACTTAAGTCTTAGGGCCCGGCACCGGACTGGGCCGATGTTTGTTCAGTCCTCATTACCTAAGAACATTCTTGCTACCTCGTAATCTTCAGATATGCTAGCCGTTCAAAGATTAACGATGTATTATATAATATGTATCATCAATGTGGGTCAACGGCAGCGGTCGCCCCCACTGCAGCTGCAATGCCTTTAAAGGCGGAGTGTTTACGGTTAAGCCCCTGTTGGGCTACTAGTCAAGCGTTGCCCAGTTGGGACTGGCACGCAGTTGGGCACTCCAAGGGTGGGTACTTATGCACTGCTAGTTGGGTTCGGCCGGTGAGGGTGGGGGGTGGGGAAGTTGGGGAATGTTATCATAAAATCGGCAGGAAAGGAATGACTGGTTTTGTTGAGAGGCACACTTGCGTCACCGCTGTACACATCGGGTTAGACAGAGACAAATCGTTTGGTTGGGATGTCCCATGAATTGTCAGTATGGCTATTAAAATAATGACATGGAATGTCCGGGGATTGACAAATTTCACAAAGCCCCGCAGAATTGCGGCATATGCACAGAGACACGGGATCAAGGTGCTCCTGTTGCAGGAGACACATGCTTTGAAACACCTATCATCCAACCTTGCACAGTCCTGGGGCCCTAACAGATTCTACACCCAATTCTCCACTCAATCCAGAGGGGTCTTGACCCTCATCCACAAATCGGTAAAATTCGCACTCCACACATCCCACATTGATACAGAGGGCAGATATGTTATTCTCCATTGCACTCTGGCTAACAAGGAATGTTTGCTCGTGAACTCATATGGCCCCAACACCGACTCCCCTGAATTCATTGATGCCTTGTCCGCCATCCTTATGAGATATGTGGAGGTTCCCATTACATGGGGGGGAGACATGAATCTCATATTTGACAATGTCCTGGATAGAACGTCAATGACCCGCAGGGTCACGCCTCAAGCCACCAAAAGACTCCTTGCATACATGGACTCCCTCAATCTACATGACGTGTGGAGGACGCTCCATCCCCAAGTTAGAGATTACACCTTCTATTCTACAGTACATGACAGCTCCTCGAGAATAGATGTGTTCCTCCTTTCTGGGTGCCTGGTGGGTAGGGTGACAGATGTCGAGATACTCCCACGCACGCTCTCTGATCACTCCCCTGTGCTATTACAGATCCAACTTGGAAACACTCTGGCCCCCCGGCCCGCCTGGCGCTTTAAATCCGAGGCCCTATCCGACATTGTCTTTAAAGCGGATATCCTGTCGGATATACACACTTTCTTTGAGAACAACAATGCGAAAGACACATCTGAGGGGACCCGATGGGAGGCATTCAAGGTATACATCAGGGGAATGTGCATCTCGAGGGAGGTGGGGGTTCTCAAGGCCATAAGGCAGGCCCTAACTAGCTTCGAAAAGAAACTCAAAACCTTAGAACAAGAGCATACCTCTGCGCCAGCTCCGGCAACCCTAGCGAAAATTAGGACAGAACTAGAACTCTTTGAATCCCATGCCCTGAGCGAGGAGCGGAACTTTGCTCGTCCCGTGGCTGCCCGAAGGTATGGGGAGGGAGACAGACCTGGTAGAACCCTAGCCAAATTAGTGCACGCGGAAGGGGGTAAATCCCAGATAGATAGCATTCTAGATGAACACGGCCTACGACACTGGTCTGATCAAGCAATCATTGATACCTTTGCTAGCTTTTATGCCAGCCTATACGGCCCCCAGCTGGAACACAACGCCCACGACCTGGACGACTTGTTAGAACGCATCCCCATGACTCTTATCTCGCAAAGCACTAAGGAACAACTTGATGCCTCGTTCACCCTGGAGGAGATAGTCCGGGTAATTTCTGACCTTCCGAAGAATAAAGCCCCGGGCCCCGATGGCCTCACGTCTGAGTTCTATAGGGAACATGTTGCCATCCTTGCTCCCGTATTGCACGGGGTCTGGACCGAATCGCTCCGGTTAGCCACCCTCCCCGCCTCCCTGCGGGAAGCCCTAATCACTGTCCTCCCTAAACTAGGGAAACCTCCAGACGAATGCGGCTCTTACAGGCCCCTTTCTCTCATCAACACGGACACGAAAATATTTGCCAAAATAATTGCGAACAGGTTCCTTCCATTTATGCCCCACCTGGTCCATGCAGACCAGAGTGGTTTTGTTCCTGGCCGCTCTACAGCAATTAATATTCGCTGATTGTTCAATGTGATGTCCAGAATCGACCCAAAGGCGGACGCAGTAGTGGTCACGCTAGACGCCCAAAAGGCATTTGACATGGTCTCATGGCAATACCTATGGGCTGTGTTGGGGAAAATGGGAGTGGGGCCAAACATGATTTCCTATATAAAACTGCTATACACGGGTCCAATGGCCAGAGTACTAGTCAACTCCATCGCCTCCTCTCCCTTTCAGGTACACAGGGGTACCCGCCAGGGATGTCCGTTCTCCCCCATCCTCTTTGCGCTCGCCATTGAACCCATGGCTGACCACGTCAGGGATTGTCACACCCACAAAGGTATTCGCTTACAAGATACACCGGAAATCATCTCACTGTACGCCGACGATGTACTCCTTTATGTAAGGAACCCCTCCACACACTTGGACCCGATCATCCGAGACATAACTAAAATAGGCACATACTCCGGCTTTACTATCAACTACTCTAAATCTGAAATATTCCCTCTAACTGCGACAACCCAACAACCATCATGCGAATACCCCCTACGCTGGTCCCCAGGGGGCATCAAGTACTTGGGGGTGCAGGTGTCGCTTTCAAAAGCCTCCCTACTGGCTGAAAACTACGAGACTACGGCGCAACTCATTGAATCCAAGATGCTTAACTGGCGCAACCTCCCACTGTCCCTGGCGGGCAGAATGTCCCTAGTTAAGATGATTGCGGTCCCCAAGCTTCTCTACATTTTTGCCAATGTACCAGTGTGGCCCGGGAAGCAATACTTCAAAAAGCTCCACTTGGCGTGTGCCCAATTCCTCTGGCACTCCAGAGCCGTTCGCAAGAAGTGGCAACATATGACCCCTCCCTACGAAAAAGGGGGTTTCACGGCCCCAGATCTGACCCTGTACTGGATAGCGGCACAGGCCCAACATGCTATGCACTGGTACGCACATACGAACCCGCCCCCACATGTCAAACTGGAGAAACTGGCAGGGGATGGGACCAATATCATGACCCTGGTACTACACCATACATTTCAGACAAACGCCCCGGCAGACCCTGTGGACACCACAATCAAGGCATGGAATAAGATCTTGAACACCACACAGGACCATCATCCATATTATAAATGGCTTCCCATATGGCAGTTCCCGGGACTTTCCCCACGCACAACCAGCATTTTGTGCGACACTGGGAGGCTCTGGGATATCGAGCACTAACCGACCTATTCCCAAATGGTAAATCTATTACCCCCCAAACATGGCGGCCCGAACACTCCAACTCAGCGCTTGAGCTACTGCAATACTTCAGGCTGAAAGCGGCGGTCCGTGCAATGTGGCCCTCCTACCCAGACGAGCCCCCAGACGCACCCGAACTCCAATATATAGCAAACTCTACAGGTGGCAGGGCATAATATCCTCCTTGTACAAAATGCAACTGGAAAAACGAGTGAATACATCCCTCAAACCACAGGAAGCTTGGGCTAGGGAGCTAGAAATGGAAATTACTGAAGAGATGTGGGACAAAATGTGTGCATACACGCGCAAAGTCTCCCTTAGCCCTAGATTCCGATGCATACAATATACATTTCTTAACAGGCTTTACTACACGCCACAGAGTGGCGAAATTCACACACCACCCTTCCCACACCTGCCCGAGATGTAACTTTGGGGAGTCAGATCACGTGCATATGTTTTGGTCCTGTGCTGCACTGAATAGAATGGCTGGAGGTGACAGGGGCTCTCTCAGAGATAATTGGGCCTCCAGTAGACCCGGACCCGCTGGCCTTGCTGTTTGGAATGTGGTCCGGAGAAAATGCAAAAATGCAAAAAAATGTCTACATTTTTTAATGTAAGTGCAATCGTTGCTAAAAGATGTATATTACAGAATTGGAAGCACCGCTCCCCCCCCACCTTTGAGATGTGGCTGAAGGCCCTCACTTGGGTACAAATGTGCGAGGAGGAATATATTGGACTCATGCCTGCGTCATCTCGCCCCAAGAATGTGTGGACAGATTTTTGCAGCTATTTGAACAATAAAGACGAGGTGGACTGGAGCTCCACCCCCTTGTCGGAGCCGCCCGACCCAGCACCAAAAGTGCTGAGCACCTAGCCCCTCGGAGCTGTCAAGCCTCCCCCCCACTCCGAACCGTTTTGATTTATGCGCATGATGTAATGCCCGCATGGGACAATGCAATTTCTGTTTCCCTCTATGTATGATGTACTGTACCTGTCTTCACTTTCTGCCAATAAACTAAAGTTTAAAAAAAAAATAAAACTGGAGATCGGCTGCACCAGGAGCGCTTCTCCAGAGACGAGCTCACTATGTTGGCAGAGACACTGCAGGAGCATGCAGACTTGGTGTTTGCAACTGACATGTCCCGACCAGCGCTGCTGCGCAAAAAGCAGATTTAGGCATTGGTCGCACAGAGAGTGAGTGCTGTCGCCACCACACCCCGCACACCAAAACAATGCCGCGAGGGATGGGACGACCTACGTTTACCTGTGAGAAGTATACTGTCGGCCAATCGAAACCTCGGGATGGCGACAGGTGGAGGTGCAGAGTCGCCCATAAAACTCCAACCATGGGAGGAGATATGTGCCTCCACCATAGGCACCAGGTCAATAGAGGGAGTCAGGGACATGGAGCGAGGAGCCCCGTCATCAGCCAATGCAGGTAGGTATCTCTAATAAAACAATGCCAATACCACCACAATGATGTCCACATGAATTGGCAGTGCAATGATGTATATCAGGGTCCACCAGACACATAAGCACAATACTGCCTACAGGCAGTGCAGAGCATCACCTCGTCCACATGCATGATGCACCCCATTTTTGTTGCAATCCAAATGCCTCCATGCATCACCCACCCAAGAGTGAGGCAACCTGTATGTCACTCCCCCCAATGTGACTCATCTACCAATACATATCAAGGCAGCCACCCCAATGCATGCTCAATGCCCATAGATCCATCACTAACCCTCTCCCTCCTTTGGTCCACCACAGGCACACAATCTGACAGCACTGATGAGGACACCGGTGCCACACCAGGGAAGAAGGCCAGGGCCGAGGAGGGACAACATCGCCCCTCCACTTCAAGGGGCATAGGCCAACCGCCACGACATCGGAAGGCCAAGAGCACACCACAGGCCACAGCACCAATGTGCTCTATGTCCACCACTATGGCGCCCACAACAGCCAGCATCATCCAAGTGTCGGCGGCAGAAGGGACTGCATCGGCTGCAAGCAGCACAGTTGGTGAAACTGCTGCCACAGCAGCAACCTCTGATGACGAGGAAGGGGATGTGCTGCATGTTGCAACTCCCCCCACTGGCCCCCTGCATTCCCCACACTTGTCCCCATGCAGCCTGCCCGACACCAGCATGCACGGGCTGTCTCCAGCTAACTCATGGCCAGCAATTCCTAGCCCCACCCCAACTGTGCCCGAGGAACACAGTATTTCGGGAACCCCTCAAACATCCACCCCAGCCCCAAACACCCAAGAGGGGTTCCAGGACATTGTAAGGCGCCAGCAGCAGCTCACTGGCCTCTTGACCCAGCACATTACGGAATGTGGTAGTGTAAGGGATGACATCCGGGAATGTGCTGCATCCCTGAAGTCAGCAATAGAGTCAACCTCAAAGGACATATGTTCAGAACTGGCCGCAGTGCGGCATGTACTGTCTGAGATGGTGGCAGCAATGCGGGACATGCATCCAACACAGTTATCAGAGCAGCCAAGCACATCTTCAGCTGCTAGTTCCACCAGGACCAGCCCTGTGCGCAGGTCTGGCAGAAACCTGCGCCGATCAGCCAGGAGGGCACCTGGTGCTGGAAGAGGGGGATGCCAGTAGGCACAGCCTTGCATACTGGTGCCATGAGGTCCACTGGTGCACAGTACTGCACACCATGTGTTGGGGAGTTGAGGGGGGAAGGGGGAGGGAGTGTGTGGGGTGAGGGCTTGTTCACTTAGCTTTGCTTCTTCAATACACATTTTGGTTACTCATAATTCACATGTGTGGACATTGCTTATTGCGTACGTGTGCTTTATTGGTTAACAGTCTACAGTGTCAATGTCCCTGACACACCCAGTGCCCCGAGTGCCATCTCCATGTAACACCCCCCATCCATGTGTGCTAGAAACATTGGTTGATCAGAGTCTGACGCATGTCACATCCCTCCTGTGCATCGCTGCCTCCCTGAGGTGCTGCCCCATCCCCACCCTCCTCATCCTCTTCCTCAGGTGGTTGCAGTTCAGCGTCAGGGGGCAGGGGCACTCTCCGTCTGATGCACATATTGTGTAGCATGACACATGCCATGATGATCTTTGCCACCTTCTCATGGCGGTACAGGAGTGCCCCACCAGATCTGCTGAGGCAGCGAAACCGTGCCTTCAAGAGGCCAAATGTCTGCTCAATCACCACACGGGTTTGTGTATGGGCACGATTATAGTCCTCCTGGGGTTCCGGACTGGGGTAAGGAGCCACCTCTTCAAGGGATAGCCTGCATCACCTGCATGTGAACAACAATATATGTGTAAGTCATCACATCATATTTGACCTCATTAAGTGACACCATGGCATGCATTTATTTCTTAGATGCAACCCCATCTCCATGCATGAATGGAGACACACGATGTGACTGCTATGTGTGTATTCCTCTTATGGACTGGTTTCCATGCCATCAACTAGTGGCCGCAGGGGGGTCCAGTTCCTTGTGAGTGCTCATGCACTGTGTCAGTCCACGGCGGTTGTTTCAGTGATCTGGCAGATGTTCAGTAATTTGTATGCTTTCATCCTAGCACCGTTGATGTTAGCCTCATGATGATCTCACTACGCACAACAAATGGTGTCATGCAATTCAGTTGGGCCTCTGTGTCAGTGTAGTGGTGTATTGATGTATTTTACCCTCATGTTACTCCTTTGTACGCAGTAATGGGGGACAGTCCTTTCAGTTGATGGTGTTTGGTGCCGTGCATTGGCTATAGTCATTGCTTGTAGCTGCATTTTGTTGAGGGGGATGTGGTCTGATTTGGTACAGTGCACATGCAGATGGTCTGTGGAATGGTTGTGACACTGCTTCATTTACATGGTAGGGCTGCTTACATCTTGCATTATGTGGTCAGGTGTCAGCTCGAGTCTGGGCTGATTTGGGGTATGAGCATGCTCCATTCCCTCTGGCACTCGCAGCCAGGTGAAGTATGCATCTCCCCCCCATCTCAGCCAGGTGAAGTATGCATCTATACCTCAATCACCTACCTACATCACATCTCCATGGGCGTAACATGCAACACACCGAGAAGCCAGGATCTCTGCCCCGCATGTCGCTCCATGTAGCGTGGTATCGTGGAGTTCCGCAGGACCATTGAATCATGGGTTGATCCGGGGAATCGGACACAGCAATGTATGATGATCCTGTTGGAGTCACATACCATTTGCACGTTGATTGAGCGGTATAGCTTACGGTTGCGGTACGCTACCTCCATGGCATGTGGGACCACCAATTCCACATGGGTGCAGTCGATGGCGCCAATGCAACCAGGTATGCCGGCCAGTGAATGGACACCTACTTTGGTGTTTGAGATCTCCTGGGCAGACCGTGGTAAGGAAATGTGGTCGTCTGTGTGCTTGAGGAGGGCATCAAGCACTTGGTTCAGCGTACGTGAGAATAATGGCTGTGAAATGCCATGCAAGTGCCCCACTGTGTGCTGGTAGGTGCCTGTGGCCAGGAAGTGGAGCACAGACACTACCTTCAGTAGGGGTGGGATGGCGGTGCGTGTTTCAATCAGGCTGACAATGTCGTCATGTATCATGTCCACAATGGTGGTGATGGTGTCCCGGTCCAGACGGTACAGGGTGTGGATCTGCTCAGCGGTTAGGTTGAATGGAGTGGCTCTGATGCGTGGGATTGGGGGCTGCCTGCGTGGTGCCACTGGCTGTGCTGGTGGGGCATGCTGGCCCTGCCTTGCCCTCCTTCTCCTCCTGCGTCTCCTCTGTGCTGCCTGTTGTAGTTGTTGTAGCACTTCCACTGCAATCAGGTCCTGCAGCCCCAGCATTGCTAGTAGTATTGTAATCATTGTGGAGTGTGACTGGGTGTGGGAAGGGGTGGGGTGTGCTCCTTTTGTGCTTGCCCAGTCTGTATTGCCCCCACCTGTGCTGATTGTGTGCACCTGTGGCAGTTGGGAACACTGCACATGGCCGTTTATGGGTGGTCCGCGATGGCGGTATTTGCATCATGGCGGTAAGGTACTTTATGGCCTTCACTAGGGTGTTGCATGCCCGCGCGATTCGTAATGTTCCCCACTTTGCGCCATACCAGTATTTGCGGCATGGGTGGTCGAGTACCCGCGCCCATGGCGCTTTTAGCGGCACCGTTAATTACGATGCCGCTAATAGCGTTTTATCAGGTCATGATCAGCCGGAGTGGTAAGCAATGCCGGTAATCCTTTACCGGCATCGTTTTTCACTTACCGCCAAGGTCGTAATGAGGGCCATTGACACTCTTTGTTTTACTGATTTGTTTGCCACATGCAATCTAGGTTATCTTCCTCTTCCCCTTCATGATTTGAAAGAGGGCCTCTCTCCTGCCATCTTTGGGTTCCTTCTACAAGACCAGTTAGTTGTTGGTAATGTTTCTTTTGTAAATTTCCCTTTTTAGGAAAGCTGTATCTCCTTTTATTTATAATGACCTTTCTTTGGCTTAGGCAATGCTCAGTATCATCTTCACTTTTAAGTAATCTAGAATTATGTAGATTATATTTGTTTTGTTCCAATATTGTTTTCTCTTTACTTTGGCAATGGTGGTTACAACGTTTCTCCATCAGGGTCTTTCCCAATATAAGCGCTACGCCAACACTGCTTTAATTCATTATTTCGGTATTCAAACAGATTGCTTTCAGTCAGCTGTACATTACAGAGCACCCCAGGGTTACCTAATGAAGGCCAACTCACTGGTTTTTCCCTGTGCATCCGTTCGAATTGCTGATGCTTCAATTTCTTCTCTTGTCAGAATTTGGGCATCTGACTGCTCCGGTCACACTCCCGTTGCTTGCACCTTCTGCAGAGCGAGCCTGCTGCTTTGCTCCTCGCATACTCCGGTGAACGCCAACCACCGGAGAAGAACACAGAATTAGGAGAGTTCCTCTCACCCAAGGGACAGCCACTCTCAGCGCTGCTTCCCGCTGCACAATCTCTGCATTTAGAATTCCCAACTTCTAAGACTCTCTCAGCACCATGTCCCACTGAAAACACAGCAGCGGTTCTGGAGTCTTCCTCCTTCTGCTGTTTCCACTGCTGCTATCTAATGGCCTGCACCTGAAAGGGCTTTAAATATTTAAAAGTCCTGCTCAGGTGTGGGTCATTAGAACCACTAGACTGCACACTACAGTTCTGCACCTCTGAGCTCCTCTTCCTTGTCTCAGTACCTAGAGCGTTATGGGACTTTAAGTCCCTAATGTTCTGATTCATTTTAACCTTATCTAAATCACTCTTTTTAAATGATTTGTTGAATATATTTTTAGGGAAGGTTTTTAAACGAATTAATGGGTGATTCTTAGTTTCATAATTCCAACCTAGTAGTAAGAAGTGGTATTGGCTCCCTGATCTTTATATATCTCATTCCCATGTTGACCACAAGGGTGTTTCCCACTAACTATTTGGGTAATTCTGGGAAGGGAAGCCATACTATGACAAGCCATTAGGTATTCCGGTATCATGGTAATCTCATTCTCCGAAGACAATGAATATTGCGTCTCTCCTAACGGAGTCATCCTAGTCCCTTGGTGGCCTTCTCCTCCCAGGTGATCCACCTGGCTAATACCACCCCCGGGGTAAGGATCAGGTAGCGGCTGCCTTTGCTTGGCCACCTGGGAGGAAACTTTAGGGAGGGGTTCTGTGAGGACTCTGCAGGATTCATCACATTACCTTATGGTTTTTGTAACTGTCCAAGGGCCTCATCACAAGTTGGCCAGAACAGTAAAAAAGCGGCAGTAACGCTATTACCACCTTTTTTATCGCTCCGCCCAACTATGAGTTTGCTGGAAAGTCAGCGCATTTACCTCCAGCTCTGAGCTGGAGGTAAATCTGCTGACTTTCTGCCAAGTTTCTGTGCAATTACCGCAGTGCAACTAGCGCTGCGGTAAATTGCGCCGAAAATGCTCCATTGGGTTCAATGGAACCAATATGAATGGGGATTTACCACTTTACCACAACTCAGGATCCGGCGCTAATAGTGCCGGACCGAGTTGCGGTAACGCTATTTGCATTGGGTGGTATACCGATGGATTTACCGCTGGGATACTGTCTGGATGTTAAGTGATGCTTCAAATGTACACTGTCATGTTGTTCATTTCTCTGGAGTGAGTCTTTTCTTTGCTTAGTATGTACTCACTTGGGCACTGTGTTCCATATGGATTAAGCCTGTTGCTTACTTAATTGTTGATAAATGTGGCTGTTAAATTAAGGAATTTTTTAAAAAAAGGTAAAATTGCGAAAGAAGGCCTGGACGCTCCTTTGGCAGAGAAGCTACAGCTCTACTTCTGCTTCTTCGATTAGGGAGGAGAAACAGACCAGGCATGTCAAAGGGCATATCTGCCTGGTGACATTTCACAGGGAGCATGAAATCCTAGAGACTGAGGGCCTCATTATGAGTGTTTCGGTCGAGTAACAACGGTGCCGGTAAGCGTACCGGCACCGTTGTTACTGGACCGGCACACTGCGAGTTCTGTGAGCGGCTGCCGTCCCGTCTGCCAGGTCAAACCAGCGGGCGGGACGGCAGCCGCTCACAGACTTTGACAGAAGCAAATTGCACTGGGAATGGGCACGTGTGGCTGGCTGACATATCCCGGAGCAGACGTGGAGGAGAGGCGAGAGTTGATGTGCTGCAGCACACTTGGACCTTCTGTGCGCTATCCCCACCTGTCGCCTCACCCTGGTGCATTGCAGTGCAAATATCTTGGAAACGGTGCATCCTAAGGTCTTGAAACATGGTTTTTAAGGTCTCATAAGGACCTTGAGTTGTGTTCCTCATGTCGAGACTCTTAAAAGGAGCTTTGTCCGGTCTTTCTACAACCACATTGATGTTTTGCCGATTTCAGGCAACCGTCTCATGTGTGAAAGGGCTGAAATGAAGGGAAAGGGGTGGGGTGTATAAATGTCATGTAGCCAATGATGTCCGGAGGGTACTAACAGGTAAGTATATACAATTTGGACAGATTGATGGAACATTGTGGAATTGTATAAGGAACATAGTAACAGCTTTTCTGCTTTATATAGAGATTATCACAGTCACCAGTAAACAGTAAATTTCTCCTAGTAGTAGCAGTAGTTTGCCATTTATATAGAGCCTTTATCCCATTAATATGGCCTCAATGCACTTGTGGTGGGAACGCCCTCGTGGACCGAAGTCCAGGTATGGGAAAGTTCTCAGAAAGGGCTTGGTGTGCATTTGGCCAAGATTAGGAATTAGGTGGGCTAGCCGGGCTTCAACAAGCAACCCAAGAGGCCAGGCATGTGGATGGGTGCTGAGGGGGTCAGGTGAATGTGCCAGTGCAAACGACTCACTAGGTGTCCAGCTAGACCGAATTTATGTCATAGGTTGTCACTGTATTAGGATGGCAGAGGTGTTGCGGCAAAGACTGGTGTAAGTAGGTGAAAACGATAAGTGTCCAGCTAGTCTGAATTGTGTCATAGGTCATCGCTGCATTCTAGTGTCTGTGGATGTGTAGCTGTGCCCGCGGCTGATGTCCACCGAAGTAGTAGTGCGTTTATACATACGTTGAAGCTCGGATGGAGTTTATCTTTGATGTAGCCATGTGGTCAGATTGTTTGTGAGAAAAGACAAGCTACCCTCATAGACTCATCTAAGCTCTACAGAAAGGATGTAACTCAAAACATGGTTGTTCATTTGATTTCCCGTTACTATTGCCTGTTGGAGTTTCAATTTTAGTTAGGGCCTTGCTTATGTTTCATGTTTTGCATCTTGTATGCGCCCTAACGCCTTTGGGTCCAAGGATGCGCTATATAAATGTCATAAATAAATAAATAGAAATAAAGTCTTATAAGTGCAGCAGACTGGCTATCCTGGTGCATTTTCTATACGTGTAGGCTACCATACTATCTTATGATAATAGGATTATGGATCCATGAAGCGCAATAGATCGGCCACCCTATAGTATTACTATAAGTTCTATAATAGGCTACCGTCAGACATCTTCTGAATGCAATAACAAGGATACCTGCATATGTCTTCTATGTGTTACAATGGCTGACTCATAGAACTTTAAGTGCAAGGACATCCTTGAGTTGAACATAATTTGAGACTGCAATACTTGCCCACGCAACCTATCGTGAACACCAAATAGAATAATTAACATGTTGCATGTAAACATAAGTCTCCCTCGCTCCCGGGTCATAGTGCTTTACATCACATCTTAGTCTATAGGTGCTCTGTTTCAACCCATATCCCACATATCCCTAAACATGAGGCACACTGTTCTCCGATTCCCCCATTGGTGAAATGTTTTGGTGGAATTCTTGCCCTTGGCTATCTCAAAATATAACTGGCACACCCAAGACAGAGAATAAAATCTAACATAGTCGGGAATTTGCAACATTTAAGAATCCTCAAAAAATGTGCTACCCCAATGCAGGGTCTAGATTTTTCGTGTCTCATATGAACATTTGATTACCTTTTCTGCAGCAATCTGGCCTCTAAGGAGTGAACTCTGTTGTCTTTCAAGAATGTATTTATTCATTTAGAACCTTGCATAAACAATAAAAACAATACAATAATACAAATGTGCAAGTCAAACACATTCACAAACAATGTTGTAGTCTAATCTTCAAGGTAATAATAACAAAGAAGAGCAGCAGACAAAGAGCACAATACTAGAAAGCGAAGGAAACAATAAAAGTAAGAGAAAATCCAAAACCAAAAGAAAGCAAAAATCCTAGAATGCGATTAATGATTAAGCATAAAGATCATATTTGCACCCTTTTCTACTGAAACATGCTTTAACCATCTTTTTTTCTTCTCTAAATTGTATTCCAAATCAATATGTCTATTTCTATATTATTTGTCGCTTAGTTAATTCTGCTGCAACCTGTTTCTTTTCCTTTCTTCTCTGAAGAGTTGACTGCAAAAGATCCTGAAAAATGTGGACTAGACTTTCTTAGTAGTTAAAGCTCCTAATTTTTCGTGCCTCATTCAGTATTTTTTCTTTTAGACTGAAGCTATGCATTATGCCACCAGATGCATAGGGGAACATTGTTTGTCCCATCTCATTAATCCCACTCTATGCACTTGGTCTATTAAAATGTCCACTGCCGCTTCATTTCTTAAGAACATCTGGAATAGGTCATTGATACACCCGCTGATCGTACTAGCTGCGTTATAATCTTGATCATGGGGTTGTCTTGCCTCTACCTGTTTTTGTGATGGGATTTCAATCTTCCTCTTTCCCTGCTCTGGGGTTACATTTCTTCTCATTCCCCTCTCTGGGAGTTCTGTTTTCTCTTGGCCCCCACTGAAGGGCTTCAGTCTTTCTCTTTCCCCACGCTGGGATTACAATCCTTCTCTTTATTCCCTACTCTGGGATTTCAATCTCTCTCTCTTTTCCCACTCTGGCGCTCAGTTTCTTCTCACTCCCCACTCAGTTATTTCAATCTTTTTCCTTTGCTGATCTGGGGTTTGTCTCTCTCTTGCTCAATCGCCCACCTCACTCTATCGTTGCGCCAATGCGTACCTGATTACTGGTAGCGGTGCTCCTCCGGAAGCCCTTCAAGTTTCCCTTCCTCCTTTATTGGCACAGAGCTGCTTAGGCGACTCTTGCTGCACCGCTCTTCTTGGGCTTCTTTTTCACTCCGTGGCCGTCTCTCGGAGCTGCTCCCACCAGGCATCTGCTGAGTACTGTTGAGCAACCGTGTACTGGATATCCTGCGGCAGTGCTCTGCAGGGGGGCAGTTGAATCTCTCCTCCTCTGCCTATGCAAAGCCTCTTACGCGACTCTTCCGCTGGGGGCCATGTGGGTCTTCCTCCTGCACTCCACTACACTTTCCTGCAGCGTGTATGAGCTTGGCACGCCGACGCTGGTGTTAGCTCTCTGTTCCCAGCCACACCTCCTTTGGCCTGTATCATGCTGTTAATCTACGCAGAGCCTGCTGAGGCTTCTCCATGATTGGTCGGCTCTCCTCCAGAGACTGGTTCATCCGTCTGTCCTCATTCTTGGTGGGAGGTTGGGTAGATCAACAGTTAGAAGCCAAGTCAGTCATGAGTAAAGGATGTATATGGTTATTACAAAACCTAGTCATACCCAATAAAGGTGTTATTAAGATGGGCGGGGATGATGACTTTTACCCCTATCAGGATCTCTGTTCCCTAAGGGGCAGTCACCTCCCAAGGTATCCTGCTTACTCCGTCCCCTTGGGGATATTAAGCGTAGCAGGCTCACCTCCCTAGTCCCAAAGAGGATGGCTCATCTTTGCAGAGAGGTGACGATCTACCTCGATTAATCACACAACGCAGTCTAAGACTTGCCAATACTTGCACAAGTGATATACTACGTAATTGTTTCTGTTTTTAAAATCGCTTCTTTTATTTATGTCACAAATTCATGTATCAGTTCTTTAAAAAACTCTGCACCTATATTCCTGACCTCTATTTTACCTATCAATATTGACATAGCGCTCTTTTCAATACTAAAGTCCCCCAATGAAAATAAAGTAAGAGAAGAAAAACCAACCAACACTGTCACCAATGTGCATATACAAAATCCGGCAAAGGTAGACTCTAGACATTAAAAAAATGTTTTTCTTGAGCTGACACATGACCATATTCATATGTCTTATAATTGTGCAACATGTTTCTGTCTCCAGGCAATGAATGCAGACATTCTTCAGGGAACATAATCTCGATAAACGTCTCTAATTAAACAACTACACTGGACTTGTGTGTTCTTTTAGAGGTATGCAGAGCAATCTTTATGCTCAAGAATAAGAGGTAGGTCCTCAAAACCTTCAGATGATAAATCTAAAAAACAACAACAGAAGTTCTAATTAATCTCACTTCTGGATTGCTAATGCCATCAATCTATCTGGCACCTCCATTTTCGGTATAAATACCTTGCGTCTTTGTTCACAAAACCAGCTCCAAACTGTGCTTGATCACTGCAGTGAAAATGTGCCATTGCTCCTGTGTATCTGCCAAAGAATAAGGTACTGAATCACCCCTCTATTCATTAGTCAACCAAAAATATAATATTCCCATATACAATTCTCTTTCTGACTTAGTCCATACTCCTAATGCATACTTGAGCTCACTTGATATATGAAGTAGTAGAGTCCATGCACCAGCATCTCCTGCCAGATGTCACTCTTTCCCATCTTCAGCACGTTAACCTTCATTCCAGCACCAAATGTGCAATTAATAACACAAATAAAAGATTAGGTTCAGCGCATATTGCAGTGAACATCATCTTGTGAGCATGGGGGGGTGCCTATGCATAGCATACTTGGAAGCTGTTCTAGCTCACACTTCATGGCTGTAGTAGCCTGCCAGCAAGTCTGGTCCCACAGTGTCATAGCAATACACTTAAATTATGCAATGAGCAGGGGTCCCATGTCATATGCTCTGTAACACTACATCATACGTCAGCTTAATGCAAAAGGCAATCCATTTGTGTTATATGTTATTAATTTAAAGCTTACAGACATACCGAAAGAATTAACCCACAGCAGAGTGGTGCTTTAGGGGCAAGGTGTCTGGCTCAAAGGACCACAAGGGGAATTTAGGGGCTGGGTGCCTCCTTGAACTGGCGCATGCTGGGCCAATTGAAGGTGCAGGGAGGACCCCTGGTCACCAGCCCTTGTTCCCTGGCACATGCCAATCACAGTAACATCGACAAACTCCCTTACAAAACCCATAAAGCCTGAAGTTCTTTCTAAGCGGACCAAAAGGGTGTAAGCCGAAAAAAATCCACGTCTCCATTTAACTGCAGTCAGCTTCCTTCCCCTATTGTCAGTCACAAGGATTTTAATATTGGTACAAGGAAGCCTGCAGCATCAAGTTAGTTGTGTAATAATTTCTTAAAGGGATGTGCAGTGAACCAAGGAGTACTGCGGATACTGTCTAGCAAGTCTGCAGATTGTATCATGCACTTTGAATCAGGGAGTCCCTCTGATACAATCGTGCACGTTTAGGGCATCCTGACCACTGACTGGATCACATGGGAAACAAAACACACAAACACACACAGTTTATATAAGGATGAACAATTTAAACACTCTTCCCAGTGTTCTCCAGCACATAATTCCCATGCTGGAGGAACAGGAGACCTACTCATAGTAGAGGCAGCACCAGAGATAGCCAGTAAGGGCAGAGTACATTTCAAGGTGGTGGAGGGGTCAGGAATAGCCTTGGTCCTGCTCCTCAAATTCAAAACGGCCTCATGTGTACTCATGAATGGCAACCTCACTCATTAACCTCAGCAGAAAATTCTTCTCCTCTGACAACTGCCTTTCGCTAGCTAGAGCTAACATCGTCAGTAAATTGGATTACTGCAACACCATCCTCTATGGAACCTACACAAAAAACCTGATTAAACTCCAACTTCTACAAAACAATGCCCCCCGAGCGGTCTGGGGCATGAAATGATTAGATCATATCTCACAAGCTAGACTTGAGGACCACTGGCTGCCCATCAAAGCCTGCATTGAATTTAAAATCCTATCAAACATGTACCATAACTTAGCACACACCTACCTTAACCAGCCTATCACCAAAAGTGCCAAACCACGCTGCTTATTCTCCTCCACCAACCTATCTCTGGCAACTCCCAAATTCACCAGAAAAAGAGCAGGTGGAGTAAGCTTTACTGTCATAGCTCCCACTCTCTCGAACTTCCTACCTCCTTGTATCCAAGAAGAGCCCTCCTATTTAACCTTTTGATAAGAAATGTGAAAACTGCATTGTTTAACAAGTATGCTCAATGCCTGAATTTTCCCTTGACTGTATTGCCTGTACTGTAACCTTAATCAGCACTGTGATATTTCCAGGTTTGAGTGCTATCAGCAAATGCAATAAATACACCAATCACAGCCCAGTCAAAACTAAGGACCACAGGTACAGACTCTCAAAAAAGATTCCCACACAGAGGGAAGAGAAAAGAGTATAAAACCCAGAGCCACCATTCAACCGGTGTGGGTTGTTGGGAAGGTTGTGGCAGCTGTTGGGAAGTAATGAAGTGTGATATGAGAAGGAGGTGTTGTAGAAAAGAGGGCAAGAAGACAGATGAGGAGGTTCTAGAAACACAAGTGGAGGAGGTGACAATGGAGGATAAGGTGGTATTAAGAGCGAAAACGTTTATATTAACAGCAGAGGGGGAGGTGCATGTAGCTGAGGGATTAACACCTAAGAAGGAGGAGGACAAACACGTAGGCAGAAAGAATAGGAAGGCATGAGGAGGCAGAGTTGGCCCAAGGCAGATTGAGAAAGAGGCAGGAGGAACGAGACCCAGGCAAGAAGGACAGAGCAAGGATAACAGCATTGGGTCCTCGCGGACTGAGAAAGGAAGGGCCCAAGAAGGGGTCCCAATCTCCCAATTGGTCTGCAAAAAGTACACCCTCTGCAATCACAGATGAGACCTCTGAGTTGGACATGACTGAGAAGGGCACCTCAGAGTTCTGTTCTTCCAATTTTCCAGGGGGAGATAGAAACTCCCTGAGAACCAGAGCACTGAATCCAGTACCATCACATTCCACTCTCCGAATTCTACAGACATGGCCCCTTTAAATATACACAGGGGCTAGCTACTAACCATAGCATCAACTCTTCCTTAAGAGATTCCTTTGAGACAGCTGTCTCTGCAGAGGAGAGTACAACACTGGAGGTGTCTTACTTTGTGAAAAAAGGGGCGGTTTTATCAGGTCACGAACAATGTACATGGGGATGGTCAGAATAGGTACCGACTGTTAATCCTGTCTCTACCCAGTTCCGAAGAGCAATCCTGGATCTGTCCATTCCAACTTCTCAGGAGGGCCCAAAAGGCTCACAAAGACTCTGAAAAGCATGCTTAATCCGTTTTTCTGGCCTGTGGCCCATCAACAGATCTCAAAACTTTGGTTTGTTTGTTTGTACTATTTTGTTTACCAGAAAACCTCCTGGAATGATGGCGGGAAAGCCCCACTCCAACTCTTGCACATTATTAGGAGGAACCTTCTTCCAGAGTAGCCAGGAAACTGTTTACATTCTAATTATTTTAGATAACGCCACTCTGTACTCAGAAACCTTCCCCATGAGCAGTAACACCCCAAAGATACCAATTAAACATTTGGTACAATACTTCTTCCGGGCAGGGCTCTGAAGAGAGACCTCCTCATATCCAGAGTCATGACTGAGCTATAGAAACTTCTAATATTTTAAAGTAATCGTACCTCCATTTACCATTATTAGACCAATGGTCTAGTAGAGAGCATTGATCAGACATCAAAGAAACTTCTCAGGAAGTAAGTATCTGAGGAGGCCTGAAACTGGGATGAGCTGCTATAAACAGACTTGTCTGTGGCCAGAAAATCACCCCAAGCCTTCACCGGCTATTCTCCCTTCTAACTATGTTATGTTATCTTGCATTTACATAGCACCTCCTGCCAAAGGTTATGGCGTTGAAGCCTTTTGCCTGTGAGAGAGCCAAAGGAGGAGTATGATAGACTATGCAGTAGTGGTTGGGAAGCGCAAGGTTGGGTAGATAGTTGGGATGAGAGCGGAGGATAGAGAAGATGCTCAGGAATGAATGAGAATTAAATGGTGGAGGAACTGTGTGTACAATTGGACCAAATTTATCGTGGGACTCAACTATAATCTATGGGACACATCACCGAAAGGAGAGATACCTGGAGAGAGGCGTTTGCTGCGTAGGTGTATATCTAGAATGTACTCACCCAATTGAGCATGTATGTTAGGTTATGCTATCCAATATTTATACTGCCCCCATTACCGCCGTAGCGGTCATAGAGCACCTGGTATTGTCCAAAAGGTGGCATACGGTGACCCTGCCTAGGTGTCGCCATACCTTAGTGGTTTCTGGATTTGAAGTCTGCTGCTGCTCTTGGGGTCGGCTCGTATATGTGAAAGAACTCCTGTGACATTCTGGACATTCTGAAGGAAGGGTGGGAAGGAGATCAGGGTTTGGCGATGGGAACCAGGGAGTTTCTTTAAGCTGCTCAAGAAAGTAGGCAACCAGGTCCTCATCTTGTTGTCTACATCAGAAAATACAGGGGCCTGGATCCTATAAAATTATACAGGTACACCACAACTACTGGGTGTAACCGGATGACCATCAAATGACTAGCTAGTTTTATCACATCAATTGACTAAAGGAATGGTGATAACCCGAGAAGCATTCCCTGATGGCACCCTTGCTAACTCCAGTTGATACACCCACATTAGCAAATCTAATCCATACCGATCTTCCAGCAAACCAAAAACAACTGTAACTTGGGGTCACTAAGGCCCTCCAAAGTCTCTGGTCCTCACCCATTGCCCTTGTGTCTGAACTGAACAGGAGCTGGCGGTTTTGCATCAATTTCCAAATTGATAAATGAGATCTTAAAAGTCAATGTCTATCTGATTACAAGGATTGATAAGATGATTGGGTTGATTGGGCCCGCTCAATATATCTCCAACCTTCATTTCACAAAGGTTATTGGCAGCTCCTGTTGGCCTGCAAAGATCAACGAAATAAAGCTGTTGTCATGCCCATGCAGCTATTTAATTTCACACTACTTTCCTTCAGCCTTGATGGGGCACTGGCTACCTTATCGAGAGTGATGGATATGCTCCAGTGCCACTAGGCCTTTCTGGGCCTGATTGGTTATCATCAAAGGTTTATAAGGAACTTTTCAACCATCGCCGGCTTGCTGGCTGATCAATTTAAGGGATCAATGTTCAATTGGGATCAATGGTGCAGGCTTTTAATCTATTTTGATTCACCCTATCCTACCTTCTCCACCTGCTCATACCACCCATCTAAAAAACCAGTCATCCTACAAATGAATCCATCATGTGGCAGTCTGGGAGCAGTACTTTCACAAACTAGGAATGGTGCTGAACACTTCCAGGAAATTTCAACCCAGAGAGTAGTACTATACCACCAGTTGGCATGTCTTACCTAGCCGCTGGGCCGCGAGGCGCTTCACCCATATGAAAGACCCTTTACCTTGGAACTGACCATGCCCGTCTGACCTGGGTGTTCAGGTCGAAGGAAACCAATGAAATGGTGATGAACCCTACATCTTTTTGGTAGTTCAGAGAACCTCGTCACTAGAACAGTGTTGACTATTTCAGCAATTATTCCAATTAACAATCCAGAGTGCATGGGGAACAGGATTGGGGGGGAGCATAGGACGAGGTGGAGGCCCTGGTCACCTGCCCCTGGCCCTCAGCGCATGGCAAGAGTCCGACAATTAGCCATAAGGAATGCAACCCCTACCCAGCCCAGATGGCCTTAAGCTCTCTCTAAGCACACCAAAAGTTTGAAATAAGAAAAATCTACCTGTTTCTAAATGGGTTTAGTTAAATTCAAACAGCATCAGTAGTGAGGGTTTTAAAATGGTTACAAGTGAGCCTGCAACATCAAGTTTAACTTCAGCTGAACCACCGAGCCTGGTGGATGCATTCTTGCAAGTCAGGTGCTTCCTGACCACGGATTGTATCATGCAGGGTGAACAAGGTAGTTACGCAGACACAATCTTGAAAGTTTGTGGCTTTCTGACCACAGATTGCATCTTGTGGGAAATTAGGCGTTGTCTACGGGCAGAGTGTCCTCTCACGAAAATACAATGGGGCTCATTCCGAGTACGGCGGTGCAGTAAGAAAGTGGCAGTAATGGAATTACCGTCAATTTTTCCGCTCTGCCATCCTGAGTTTGGCCCTGGAGAGGGTGATTTACCTCATGCTGGAGATAAATCCTCCCACATTCCACTGAAAAAAATAGTCAGAATCAGCAGAATTATTGCAGCAGTAATTCCGCCATTGGTAATTCCACCAAAGTCCCCCATAGGGACCATTAATAGGTAATTCCATTAAGCAGTATTCCAGCAGATTTGCTTGCGGAATACCGCCCAGCTCGTAATGAAGCCCAATGTTACAAAGTCCCCAGGACACATAGTGCTAACACAGTGCTGACGTCCCTCTGCTGCTGCGATTGGGGCCTGGTCGCTTCTGAGTCATACAGGGGCCAGACTACCCCCCCTACCAGTCCTCCCAGCATCCCTTGCCAGCACTTTCCCTCTGGTACCCTTCCCCGGACTAGCCCAACCTGGTCCTCCCTGTACATCGCAATCATCCTCCCTTCCCCTCTCTTTCCCCTGGCACTTGCCGTCTTGGCCCCCCCAGCACTTGCACACCCGCCCCATTTGGGCACCCCACTCCTGCACTTCTCCTGTTTCCCCCCTGCCCCACACTTACACCTTTGCTTGCACTTGCATGGTAGGATTGTCACAAGGTCAATAGTTATTGTTATTTTGTAGTTTCTCCTTTCCTATGTCCACCTCCCCGACCCCCCAAATTTGTCTTGTGGCGCCTGGAAACCCTTGTGTATAGGCGCCATACACATTTCCAATGAAATAAATAAAATATTCACGAACAAAGTCTTACCATGTGTCTACCCAGCATATATGTCCCATGCCGGAGAAACAGGAAACCTGCATTCAGCAGAGGCAGCAGCACAGAGGGTCATGAAAAGCAACCAAAGTGTGGTCCCACTTGCAATCCACAGGTGCAAAGCCTTTCTATGAGTCCACCCAGGGGGAGGAGGAACGAGTATAAGACTCAGAGCCACCATTCAGTCGGTGTGGGCTGTTGGAAAAAGTAGTTGGTGGCTGGTGGTTGGGGAGTGCTGGAGTGCATTATAAGGAGTGATACGGCGGTACTGGAAATGAGAGGGGCAGAAGATAGAGGAGGAGGTATTAGTAATGGCAGAGGAGGTGGCAGTAACAGAGAAGGAGGTGGTAACAAAAGAAGAGGACAAGGTAGTAATAGTGTAGGAGACAGTAACAACAGAGGAGATGGTAACAGGGGATTAGGAGGCGGAGGTGGATATAGCAGAAGGACCCCATAGCCTCAAAATATGGGAAGTCAAGAGGAGACCGGGTTGGTCCAAGGCAGGTTGGGGAGACAGGAGGGGGAACGAAAGATAGGCATGGAGGACAGAGGTTTAGTAGTGAGGATAACGGTGTGGGTGCCCTGAGACTTTAGAAAGGAGGGACTCCAGACCCAAGGAGAGGCAAGGTGCTAGCAGTCAGCAGCATACCCTTTACTCTCCCCACACTGAAGCAGACATTGTGGCTAAACTATCAACTGGTCCAAGAAACAGTCCGGAGACCAGAGCAAATGGTTCTGGCAACCCTGAGAAATCCACAATGCCAGAGGGTGGTTAGATGTTATCAAATCCCTTTTGGGGTGTGACCAAGGAATAATTTGCATATGGTATATAGCCTACTGTAATGCAACATGAGGCAGAAAAGCAATAATTTGGAGGGTTGCTCAGAGCAATGCCAGTGGTTATGATTTTTTCAAAATCTTCCATCCATCACTCTTACATTAAAGTGACACAGTGAATGAGCAGACAAGCAGCCATGCTTTCAAATGGGCTCTTCGCATCCCAACACTGCACTGCACTGCACTGTATCTGCCAGGCTCATATGAGGTTTTTTTCAGGGTTAGTGGTGAGCATTTCTAAATGGGGGTTACTGATGGAAGGAGCCTAGGCAGGGATAGAAACACATAGCTGTTTGGACAGGTCACCATGCCAAACATAACACCTACTTTGATGCTCCAGGCCAGTGTGTATGGAAAACTGGAGGTCAGAGGTTACTTGACATTCCATACATATCTCGCTATATGCATAAATGATCAAGGAAGCACTGCAAAACTGTATCTGAGCTTGCAAGAAATAGAAGGTCTTGGCAGAGTTTGTGTCACCCCCAAAAGAGGAAATTGGAAGGAGACAGTGGGGGGCACCTACAATGCACAGCAAGAACATTATGCTATGGTAATTTACATGGCGCTTGCATAGCACCTACTGCCATTCGTATGGCCTCGCAGCACGGTGGGGTTGGACACCCTTCGGAAGACCGTAGTCAGAGATGTAAGATGTGAAGAAATGCGTGTTAAAAATGCTTGTGTGCATTAACTAAGGAGCCTGGTCTCTGGGATAGCGCTAAACTCAAACTCTTCTTTCCTGTTAGCCAGGCACAGTATTCAACAGTTTATTGCTGCAAAGCTCTATCATTGTACAGATTTGTCAGTTTAGTTTAAAGTTGTGTCTTTCATACATGCATTCAATGTGGACATCTTCATCAACGGTGCCGAGGTGGAAGAGGTGAATACATCTTTCTCAGACAACTGAGAAAGCAGAAGCGTTGTGTATTTATACATGCTCTCCAATGGAAAGTCTAAATGTTGATTTATCGTGAATGCCAGAAAGACAGAATACTATGCATGGTGGACAGCAATTGTTGGACCTTTCTCATTGTCCTTGAACGAATATGACTGGGAGAGATTTGAGTATGTTAAGATTTGTGCTTGTCCTTTAACCTGTCAGTTGTTAATGGACAGGGCTGCTGAGTTTTGATGCTCCGGGCAAATGGAAATTTTGCTCCTCTTGTTAACAGCATTGGAACAATATTTTCGGTCATGGTTCCTGCTCCTACGTTTATGTCGATGTCCCAAAGATGGGAGCACCCTAGAAAGGCCCTGATGCACCTGGTATCCTGTCATTGAATCAATACCTTCTACCTTTTCTAGTTGAACTGTTCACCTCTTTGGCCTAATATGTACAGATGTGTAGTTATCCAAGATGACCTGAAAGGGGCATATTTAGCACACCATCCAGAATTTCTACAAAGGACAGTTTGCACACAACAGATGTTTTGGGGGTTGATACAGGCTGTACCAACTAACAGTGCACAATAGATCAACTTCTGAAAGTAAGTTCATCTGCTGGATATGTTTATAATGTGGTACGAACAACGCACTTCAGTAAAACCCAGAGATTGCGCTGCAGATAGACTACAACTCCATGGACTATGGGCAAAAATGAACAAATGTGAGTTTAGATGGAAAATCAGAGTTTTTGCACACTTACCATTTATCCAACATACCACTGAAGATACAGTGAAGTCAACTGTCCTGGTCCCAATATCCTGACAATTTAACTCTTGTACATTCTGTAAATACTGGAGGGGGGGTTATCTGTACTCTTGCCCTCTATATGGCAGAGTAGAAGCACAGAGCACCGCAGCCAAGATTCTCTATTGTTGGTAGCAATGGCCAAGCAATCAAGGCTTATGCTCTCTGGCGGTGATGCAGGCTGGTTCTTGAGTACATTGTAGTCCTCAAGCCCCCACAAAGGAATGTCCACACACTATGTTAGTGATAACACAGCTCTTTATATAAATAAGATTTAAGTTATATACATACACAACAACACACTTTGTGCTCAGCCAGTATTATAATGATGAATATGTACAATATCTATGTGGTACCACAATTCACTCTTGACTCCTTTAAAATGCACCAACTGCGGACAGTTGCAATGACATACACGTCTCATAGCAATGTGAACCAACACCAGACACAGGAGGGAAACAAGTGGTTAAACAATTTGCAGAATACGTGTCCCTACCCAACACATAATTCTGTGTGCGAATCCCCCTACCTGGGCAACCCATAAAGTATATTGACAAGCCCAGCCCAGATATTGTTTAATATAGTCTTGTTTCATTCTAAAAAGGTTCTACTACCCCAATGTACCTGGTTTAGCAGAGTTTCACATCGGGTCGTTGACAGATCCTTCTTGAGTGAACTTCCTTTAAGGCAGGAACCACGGATCGTCGAGATTCCTCGAAGAAAAGGTGAACAATGTCGTTGAGGCGGCAGCTTTCGGTCTTTGCGGTGCTCGTCGACGATCGGTCGTGGATGTACTGGGAAGATGAGGCGTGTGGGGCACCTCGATGACGAAGAGTTTGTTGCTGCAAAGAGTCAATGAAGAACGTAGGCCCAGCAAGTGCATCGGGTCGTCAGCGTAGGGTGTCGGCAATCACAACTCAACAACGGCTGGCTTTCGGATCTTCATCAGTGTCTTTGTGGACTTCGTGTGGTGGGAAACCCACCGGCAGATTCTCCTCTGTTTGTCGGCGACCTCCAGTGGGACAAAGCAGTCGATAGTGATGAGCAAGGAAGTCCTTGATTTCAAAGTGTCTTAGGCAATGGAGCATTGCGGCTCCGGTCGACGAGGTTACAGCGGTCCTCTGAACCTCGGTCGGCGGTGATGGTCGTCGAGGGCCGCGACGTCCTGGCGCCTCACTTCAGTTTTTTCGGCGGTCCCATCTCCGGTCGGCAGCCTTGTTAGGCAGAAACCTGTGCAGTTCCCTTGGGGAACACTGCAAAAGATTTAAGACTACAGGTATAGCAGTAAACCCACTTGGTAGCAGTCTGCACCACCCAGATTTACCTGGTAGCTGTGGCTGAGCAGTCAGACTTCCCTCAAGAAGAGTTAGGCAGTATGCAAAGTATACACAATATGTACTCAGACACAATAGCACAAGCAAACACTGACCAGAGCTTGGTTTCAAAGGTATAAAGTTATTTATTTTTAAGAACACATAAGTTGAAAACACTCTAGCAAAGTATAGTAAAAACACTTCAAACACAGTTATAATAAAAGCAGTTTCAACCCTCACTCCTATCTAGACAACTCTAAGTTAACACCACATAATTAAAACAGAGGTGAGTGCTTAACGTTAGATGACACTCTAGTAGGTTCAAGAAAGGGATAAAAAAAGAAACAGAAACGGGTTAAACACGCCACTCTAAGGTCCAGAACACTTGCAATAGGCTCAAAGAAACACAAAGTCACAGGTGAGCAAAAGTCACTAGGCAGGGCCCACTCTTAGAGTAGCCGGAGCGAAAATGTGCTCAAGATCACACTGTTATTAGGGATTCAAAGTCTTGCAAAGAGTTAGAAAGAGTTTAGAGTGGTTTAGAAAGTTTAGCCAGGGTGTCCCAGGCACTCCCAGGGTCGAAAGCCGGGGGCTAAATCTACCCCGTACAGTCGGTAGCAAGGGAAGCCAGGCGGAACACGGTACCTTAAGCGGAAAGGATCCTCCAGCGGTGGCAGTTGTTCCAGGCAGTGGCAGCAAGGCTCGACGTCGGTCAGGGGAGAAGAAGTTCTCGCTGAAGAGCAGAAGAAGAAGGTCGTTGCACTGCCCGGGAAGAAACCAGCCGCGGAGTCCTCCGGTTAAAGGGTTGTACCGACTTTCGTGGTTGGGGTAAAAGTGGTGGGGTTCCGGTTGCCGGGGTGCTTGGCACTGGCAAGGCGGCCACGAGATACCTCGAGAAGCGAAAAGAAGGCGAAAACTGGTTGTCCCCACCAGTCAAGGGAAGGAGCCACTCCGTTAAGAGTTCTCCTCGGTCGTCGGGAAAAGTGGTGAGACGGTTCAGCAGGGCTCCACCGGGTGGTGTCGTCGAAGCAGGTCGGCTCAGCTCTTCCCTCGTCGGATTCTTGGTCCTGTGGCGACTTCTGAAGTTCCAGTCCCCAAAGCCCTGCTTTTATGCAGCAAACCCCCATTCACCCAGCCTAGCTGTCACTCAAACATGCTAAGTGGTGAGCCGGCCGGCTCACCACTTGGGCCAATCAGGACGGAGTGCGACTTGAGTTACCAAGGTAACTCAGTCCAGGGTGCCTAAATCCCCCTCCACCCCTCCTAAGTACCCCAGACAGAGTGGCACCACTTTGGAGGGCTTCTGTGGAGAAGCCCGCCAAAAGTGGAACAAAGGGCTCCACTTTGGGTCAGAGTTACAGAGGCGAACACCAACGCCATTTTAGAATCAAGTTTTGGCAAAAAGTCCCAACCGGAGTTATAAAAATAAATATATAAACCGGCGGTATGTTTAAGGCTACCGTAAATAAATAATTAAATGTGTTAGCCTAAAACAATGGGAAATCCCATAGGAAAATATTCGCGGTCGAATATAAAACGTAGTTTCCACTGCCACCAGCCAAAACTCGATCAGGGGGGACGGAGACGTGCCCCCTCGACTAACAGACCCTGGGGCAATCGAATTGCCCCAGCCAGTACGTCCACAATATGATGGTTTGTACTGGTTCTGTTCAGGATTCAAGACTAGCAAAGTCTTTGGTGACTTTACATGCCCTGGGAGACAGTAGTCAGTCCCAGGGTATGGAGTCTATGTTGGGGAGTCCCTAGGACACCCCTGGGTCACGGCACAGAGGGTGCTGTGTAACCCACATCACAAAAATACATGAGGCCCTATGGGGTAAAAGACCCCATAGCCCATTCAACACAAGGTTTAACCAAGAAAACACACTTCAACATGTCCAAGAGTGAGGGTAAAAGAGTCTCACTCTTGGCAGGAGAAAAAAAGAAACCCCAGAAATCCAGCAAAGCTGCTGGGGGACTCACTAGGTAGGGAAATTCAGCCTAAACAGAGAATTCTCCCTAACACTCGCCCCCCCCAGACTAAGGGACAGGAGGATTTAATCCACTCCTGGATGAACCTCATACCTCTAGTCGATGATATACATCCTAGAGAGTCCATCAGCATTTTGATGGTGACACCCTGACCTGTGCTCAATGGTGAAATCAAACCCTTGCAGGCAGATTGACCATCTCAATAGTTTGGGATTTTCCCCTTTCATTTGCATTAACCATCTCAAGGGTTGGTGGTCAGTCTGAATAACAAAAGAACCATACAAGTATGGCCTAAACTTCTTCAGTGCCCACACAATAGCAAAGCATTCTCTTTCGATAGTTGCCCACCTTGTCTCAGGATCCTTCAGTTTCCTACTGATGAAGCAAATGGGGTGCTCCCTACCCTTCTCATCCAGTTGGCTTAGAACTGCACCTATACCTACATTGGAAGCATCAGTTTGTACAATGAAAGGTTGGTGGTAGTCAGGAGCTCTCAATACTGGAGCTTGGCAAAGAGCTCTCTTCAGTTTTTCAAAGGCCTGATTGCACTCCTCATTCCATTTTACCTTTTTAGGGAATTTGGGAGAGGAGATTACATTCAGTGGAGAAGCTATGGTACCATAGTTCTCAATGAAATTCCTGTAATATCCAGTGAGGCCTAGAAAAGCTCTCACTTAGGTTTGAGTAGTTGGTGTTGTCCAATTTTGCACAGCTTCAATCTTGCTGGGCAAAGGCCTTATTTCTCCACCTCCTACCTCATGTCCAAGGTAGACCACTTTACTTTGACCAATCTGGCACTTACTGGCTTTGATTGTCAAATGGGCCTGTTCCAGAGCCTGCAACACATGTCCTAGGTGGTTCACATGTTCTTCCCAGGAGTGGCTGAAGACTGCAATGTCATCCAAGTATGCCATGCAGAAATCTTCCATCCCAGCCAGAACTTGGTTCACCATCCTTTGGAATGTGGCAGGTGCATTTTTTAGTCCAAAAGGCATGACCTTAAACTGGTACAAGCCAACTGGGGTTGAAAATGCAGTTTTCTCCTTGGCATGGTCTGTCAGGGCTATTTGCCAATAGCCTGACGTCAGGTCAAATGTGCTGAGGTACTTGGCTGCACCAAGTTTATCCACCAACTCATCTGTCCTGGGCAAAGGGTGGGCATCAGTCTTGGTGACTGCATTTAGAGCTCTATAGTCCACACAGAATCTCAAGTCTTTGGATCCTGCCTTTGGTACTAACACAACTGGGCTAGACCATGGACTAGTAGAGGGCTCTATTACCCCGAGATCAAGCATCTTCTTGACCTCTCCTTTGATGTGGGCTCTGATATGTTCTGACATTCTGTATCCTCTGCTTTTGACTGGCAGACAGTCACCAGTGAGTATCTCATGCTGGCCCCAAGGGGTCAAGCCTGGTGACAGTGAGAACAGGGAGGCAAACTGATTTAACATAGATTTGCACTCCTCTTGTTGCTCAGGTGTCAGGTCTGAAGAGAGATTGACTCCTTCAACTTTTTCATCTAAAGGCACACCTCTGAGGAGATCAGGGAGAGATTCACTCTCTTCCTCCTCTGCAGCTGAAGCTAGAAGCAAGGCTCCTACATCAGGTCTGGAGATGTATGCTTTTAGTCGGTTGGTGTGGAAGACTCTAGGAGCTTCCCTGGGTCTGCCCAGATCCACCAGATAGTTGACCTCTCCAAGTTTTCCCACAACCTTGAAGGGTCCCATCCATTTGTCTTGCAAGGCCCTCTGCCTTGTTGGGAGCATAACTAGAACTAGCTGGTCTTGAGTAAACTCAACCATGTTAGCCTTCTGGTCGTGCCAATGTTTGACCAGGGCTTGACCAGCTTTCAAGTTGTCACTTGCTTCTGCCATCATGTGTGACATTCTCCTCCGGAGACCTATCACATAGTCAGTCACTCTGACTGGCTTGAGGGGAGGAGCACCTTCCAATCCCTCCTTAATCAGGGCCAATGGACCTCTGACGGGATGGCCATAGAGAAGCTCAAAGGGAGAATAACCTACTCCCTCCTGAGGGACTTCTCTATAAGCAAAGAGAAGGCATGGCAGTAGAAGGTCCCACTTTTTCTTAAGGGGTTCTTCTAAAGCACCTATCATGCTCTTCATGGTTCTGTTAAACCTTTCAACCAACCCGTTTGTCTGAGGGTGGTATGCGGTTGAGAACTTGTAGGTAACTCCACAGGTTTTCCACAAGGCTTTCATGTAGTGGGACATAAAGTTTGACCCCCTGTCAGAGATTACCTCCTTAGGAAACCCAACCCTGGTAAAAATACCAAGGAGGGCCTTAGCCACAGCCGGAGCTGTAACAGTCCTCATAGGAATTGCCTCAGGGTACCTAGTAGCATGGTCTACTACAACAAGTATAAACCTGTTGCCTGAGGAGGTTGGAGGATCAAGGGGACCAACAATGTCAATCCCTACCCTCTCAAATGGGACTCCCACAACTGGGAGAGGCACTAAAGGTGCCACATTCTTGGAACCAACCTTACCAGAAGTCTGGCAGGTATGGCAGCTCTTACAATATCTATCTACTTCAGCCCCCATCTTTGGCCAATAAAAGTAGAGTGAGAGCCTTTCCTTGGTCTTCTTGAAACTCAAGTGACCAGCCAAAGGTATCTCATGGGCTAGTTGTAAGAACTGTTGTCTGTTCTCTTGTGGGACTACAAGGCGTTTGTAGTCTCCAGGTTCAGACTCAGTGGGTTCACTGTAGAAGAGGCCATCTTCCCAGTGCAACCTATACTTCCCAGGCTCTTGCCCATCAGCTTGAGAAGCTGCCTGGTGGCGGAGACCTTCCAGAGTTGGACATTCTCTTTGCCCCTTACGAAAAGCTGCCCTGCTAGGCCCACCTTCTGCCAGTAAAGACTGCAGCTCAGGATGGTCCTCAGGGTCCAAATCTCCAATAAGGTTGGGGCCTCCTTCTAGCTCTTCCTCAGAGTCTAGCTCAACCACACAGGGTTGTACCTCCCTCTCAGCCTCAGCTGGAGGTGGAGTTACAGGTGTAACTTTGGACAACCTAGGGGAAGTCCTTGTTGGAAGCACTGGAGTGCTTGCTGCTGGCTTTTTCCTAGGAGTCTTGGGTTGCCCCTTTGCTCCTGATCTGGTAGTTACTGCAGTAAGTTGCTCCAGTGGGAGAGGAGTGATTTCTGTCATCATCTCCTGAGATAACCCTCTCAGGGTTTTCTCTCTTGCAGGTTTTGTGAGTTCCTGGAACCTTTTGCTAGGAGGTCTGGGGGTATGAGATACAACTCCAAGAGCTTTGAGGTCATTACCCAACAGAACCCTACCTGGCACTTCACATTGTACACTGACAGGTATTTTTACAGCCATATCATTACATTGGATGAGAACTGGTAACTGGGGACACATCTGCACAGGCCCACCAGCTAACTTGGTGAGGCATTTGGGTGCCTTAGCAACATCCTCTGCCTTGAAAAATGATTCATCCACCACAGTTATGCTGGCTCCAGTGTCCCTAATGGCAGGGGTCTCCTGACCATTCACCTGGACACTGTCCTTATAATACTCTTTAGTATTATCTGGGATAGAGTTATAGACATCTAAATTCTGTTGTTCCCACAACCCCAGAGAGACTAAAGAAACACTAGCTGAGACTCCAGTGGGTTCATCAGCTAGTAATAGAAAGTTTCCACTTGCCATATGTACTTCCTCTTCTGGAGCGAAGGCTAAGGAGGCAAGCTGGACCCCTGAAGGTTTACCCTTACATCTGGGATCTCCTTTCACATGGTCAGTAGCCTTACAAACAAAGCATGAGCCAAAGGCTCGCTGGAATGGAGGCTTGTTCTGACCTCCTTCTGGTCTGGGACCAGGAGGTACACTAACCTGATTTGGTTTCCCTTGTGGCTTACCCTTATAGTTTTGTTTGGGGCCCTCTTTGGAATTTGTAGTATTAGAATTCTCTTTGGAGTCCTTTTTAGACTGTTTCTCCCCATCCTTCTTCTGAGTTACCCCAGAATCCTTGTGAGTGGCCCTGTTGGCAACCCACAAGTCAGCAGCCTTAGCTAGTTTCCGGGAATCCAATTCCCTGGAATCAGCCAAGTGTTGTCTGAGCTCAGGAGAGCAGGCATCATAAATAGTCTCCAACATAAACAAATTCTTCATACCTTCATAAGTGTTCACCTTGTAACCCTTAATCCATCCCTCTAAGTTTTTCAAACATTCACTCACCCAGGTAGCCCAAGGGGTACCATCATGCTTTTTGAGGTTCCTAAACCTCTTAAGATACTGGGAAGGGGTCTTCCCAAACCTAGCTATCAAAGCTAGTTTCACACATTCATAGTCCTTCCTATCCTCCTCCCCCATCTCCATTACCACATCAGTTGCAACAGGGGGAAGCCTAGAGAACAACCAGGTGAGTAAGTCATTTCCTGTGATGTTCTGGAGCCCATGATTATATTCAAACAGAGACAACCAATCCAACACATCCAACTTAGGCTCATACATACCAATCAATTCTTTAGGCATCCGGGGTCTTTTAGGACTGGAACTTCTAGAGGAGCCAGAGAGAGAAACATTCTCAACAGATAATTTCTTCATTTCTAAGTCATACTTGAGCTCCATTTCCCTTAGCCTTAGTTCTTTGTCAGTTTGAGCATTAAGTTTCTTATACTCCAATTCTAGCTTCATTTTCTCCAGTTCAAAGTACTGAGGACTAAATGTGGGACCTGGTAAAGGTCCAGTAGGTACAGCAGGTAGAGCAGGCAGAGGCCTAGGGGGGACAGTTACAACAGCCTCACCCTCCTCCTCTGACTCTTCCTCAGAATCATCAACATTTTGCTCCATGTTAACTTCAATACTGTCATCTAGAGTTGCTGGAGTGGTAGGTTCCTCTGAACCATCACCCAGACTTTGGTTAGCCAACAATCTTTCAATCAGCTCCATTTTCTTGCCCTTAGTCAGGAGATCCTTATGTTTACAGAGCACTCTTAAACAATCAGCAGTTTTGGCTGCAAGGGACTCTTGACTATAGCTTTCTATAACTGACATGTTAGAGGATTACTTTTACAGTGCTAAGCTTTGTGGTTAGTTGCACTAAGGTATCTAAAGCACAATAAAATGTATACTCAATACAAATCCCACCGCTGTACACCAGTGTTAGGCAGAAACCTGTGCAGTTCCCTTGGGGAACACTGCAAAAGATTTAAGACTACAGGTATAGCAGTAAACCCACTTGGTAGCAGTCTGCACCACCCAGATTTACCTGGTAGCTGTGGCTGAGCAGTCAGACTTCCCTCAAGAAGAGTTAGGCAGTATGCAAAGTATACACAATATGTACTCAGACACAATAGCACAAGCAAACACTGACCAGAGCTTGGTTTCAAAGGTATAAAGTTATTTATTTTTAAGAACACATAAGTTGAAAACACTCTAGCAAAGTATAGTAAAAACACTTCAAACACAGTTATAATAAAAGCAGTTTCAACCCTCACTCCTATCTAGACAACTCTAAGTTAACACCACATAATTAAAACAGAGGTGAGTGCTTAACGTTAGATGACACTCTAGTAGGTTCAAGAAAGGGATAAAAAAAGAAACAGAAACGGGTTAAACACGCCACTCTAAGGTCCAGAACACTTGCAATAGGCTCAAAGAAACACAAAGTCACAGGTGAGCAAAAGTCACTAGGCAGGGCCCACTCTTAGAGTAGCCGGAGCGAAAATGTGCTCAAGATCACACTGTTATTAGGGATTCAAAGTCTTGCAAAGAGTTAGAAAGAGTTTAGAGTGGTTTAGAAAGTTTAGCCAGGGTGTCCCAGGCACTCCCAGGGTCGAAAGCCGGGGGCTAAATCTACCCCGTACAGTCGGTAGCAAGGGAAGCCAGGCGGAACACGGTACCTTAAGCGGAAAGGATCCTCCAGCGGTGGCAGTTGTTCCAGGCAGTGGCAGCAAGGCTCGACGTCGGTCAGGGGAGAAGAAGTTCTCGCTGAAGAGCAGAAGAAGAAGGTCGTTGCACTGCCCGGGAAGAAACCAGCCGCGGAGTCCTCCGGTTAAAGGGTTGTACCGACTTTCGTGGTTGGGGTAAAAGTGGTGGGGTTCCGGTTGCCGGGGTGCTTGGCACTGGCAAGGCGGCCACGAGATACCTCGAGAAGCGAAAAGAAGGCGAAAACTGGTTGTCCCCACCAGTCAAGGGAAGGAGCCACTCCGTTAAGAGTTCTCCTCGGTCGTCGGGAAAAGTGGTGAGACGGTTCAGCAGGGCTCCACCGGGTGGTGTCGTCGAAGCAGGTCGGCTCAGCTCTTCCCTCGTCGGATTCTTGTTCCTGTGGCGACTTCTGAAGTTCCAGTCCCCAAAGCCCTGCTTTTATGCAGCAAACCCCCATTCACCCAGCCTAGCTGTCACTCAAACATGCTAAGTGGTGAGCCGGCCGGCTCACCACTTGGGCCAATCAGGACGGAGTGCGACTTGAGTTACCAAGGTAACTCAGTCCAGGGTGCCTAAATCCCCCTCCACCCCTCCTAAGTACCCCAGACAGAGTGGCACCACTTTGGAGGGCTTCTGTGGAGAAGCCCGCCAAAAGTGGAACAAAGGGCTCCACTTTGGGTCAGAGTTACAGAGGCGAACACCAACGCCATTTTAGAATCAAGTTTTGGCAAAAAGTCCCAACCGGAGTTATAAAAATAAATATATAAACCGGCGGTATGTTTAAGACTACCGTAAATAAATAATTAAATGTGTTAGCCTAAAACAATGGGAAATCCCATAGGAAAATATTCGCGGTCGAATATAAAACGTAGTTTCCACTGCCACCAGCCAAAACTCGATCAGGGGGGACGGAGACGTGCCCCCTCGACTAACAGACCCTGGGGCAATCGAATTGCCCCAGCCAGTACGTCCACAATATGATGGTTTGTACTGGTTCTGTTCAGGATTCAAGACTAGCAAAGTCTTTGGTGACTTTACATGCCCTGGGAGACAGTAGTCAGTCCCAGGGTATGGAGTCTATGTTGGGGAGTCCCTAGGACACCCCTGGGTCACGGCACAGAGGGTGCTGTGTAACCCACATCACAAAAATACATGAGGCCCTATGGGGTAAAAGACCCCATAGCCCATTCAACACAAGGTTTAACCAAGAAAACACACTTCAACATGTCCAAGAGTGAGGGTAAAAGAGTCTCACTCTTGGCAGGAGAAAAAAAGAAACCCCAGAAATCCAGCAAAGCTGCTGGGGGACTCACTAGGTAGGGAAATTCAGCCTAAACAGAGAATTCTCCCTAACAAGCCTTTCGAAGATTGACTTCCAGGGAGCCGTGATGAAGGTTTAGCTAGTGCACGATGGTCCCTCCTAGCTCGGGAAGAGGTCTCCTAATGAGGTCCTCTCTTGGATCAGTTCTTGGAGACACGACAGCTTTCGGATTGCATCTAAGGAAAGCAGCAGCAAAGCCTTCTTCTTCCAGGTGGGCTTCAAGGTAAGCATCAAGTTTCGACATCAGCTTCTGAACAATTCCATTAAGTGAGAGGTCCCCAGATATACTGTCTGTCTCCCATTCGCACTGCTGAGCCAGGCTCAGGCAGCCAATCACTCAGAAGGGCATTCAGCAGGCAGGCAGCCAATCAGGCTCACAGTGCATTCAGGCCATTCTTCTCCATCCAGACACTGACAGCAAGGAATGTTGATTGGGACAAATACCCAGCCATTCAGCACTCCACACTGCATTGAGACCAGTTTCGGGCAGGGCTGTCTCAGTCTCAGGGCTGTCTCAGTCATTGTGTCATACACTAGAACCCAGACACCCATAACATGAAATGTATATTGGTCACACACTCCATTCACCCAGGTCCCACCCCAAGGGTGTACCCACAACATACAGTCATTGGGAAGGCTCCAGCCAGTCTGGCCTGGACTTCCCCACAATACCATATATGGAACTTCCACCCAACAGCCAGTCTGGAGAAGGGACAGAGTCAGGGCTTCCCAGGACTTTGGGAAAACAAGGTAACAGGCAATAGAAAGCAAGAAGCCACAGGGGCCAATAACTTCATTCCAGCACCAAATGTGCAATTAATAACACAAATAAAAGATTAGGTTCAGCGCATATTGCAGTGAACATCATCTTGTGAGCATGGGGGGGGTGCCTATGCATAGCATACTTGGAAGCTGTTCTAGCTCACACTTCATGGCTGTAGTAGCCTGCCAGCAAGTCTGGTCCCACAGTGTCATAGCAATACACTTAAATTATGCAATGAGCAGGGGTCCCATGTCATATGCTCTGTAACACTACATCATACGTCAGCTTAATGCAAAAGGCAATCCATTTGTGTTATATGTTATTAATTTAAAGCTTACAGACATACCGAAAGAATTAACCCACAGCAGAGTGGTGCTTTAGGGGCAAGGTGTCTGGCTCAAAGGACCACAAGGGGAATTTAGGGGCTGGGTGCCTCCTTGAACTGGCGCATGCTGGGCCAATTGAAGGTGCAGGGAGGACCCCTGGTCACCAGCCCTTGTTCCCTGGCACATGCCAATCACAGTAACATCGACAAACTCCCTTACAAAACCCATAAAGCATGAAGTTCTTTCTAAGCGGACCAAAAGGGTGTAAGCCGAAAAAAATCCACGTCTCCATTTAACTGCAGTCAGCTTCCTTCCCCTATTGTCAGTCACAAGGATTTTAATATTGGTACAAGGAAGCCTGCAGCATCAAGTTAGTTGTGTAATAATTTCTTAAAGGGATGTGCAGTGAACCAAGGAGTACTGCGGATACTGTCTAGCAAGTCTGCAGATTGTATCATGCACTTTGAATCAGGGAGTCCCTCTGATACAATCGTGCACGTTTAGGACATCCTGACCACTGACTGGATCACATGGGAAACAAAACACACAAACACACACAGTTTATATAAGGATGAACAATTTAAACACTCTTCCCAGTGTTCTCCAGCACATAATTCCCATGCTGGAGGAACAGGAGACCTACTCATAGTAGAGGCAGCACCAGAGATAGTCAGTAAGGGCAGAGTACATTTCAAGGTGGTGGAGGGGTCAGGAATAGCCTTGGTCCTGCTCCTCAAATTCAAAACGGCCTCATGTGTACTCATGAATGGCAACCTCACTCATTAACCTCAGCAGAAAATTCTTCTCCTCTGACAACTGCCTTTCGCTAGCTAGAGCTAACATCGTCAGTAAATTGGATTACTGCAACACCATCCTCTATGGAACCTACACAAAAAACCTGATTAAACTCCAACTTCTACAAAACAATGCCCCCCGAGCGGTCTGGGGCATGAAATGATTAGATCATATCTCACAAGCTAGACTTGAGGACCACTGGCTGCCCATCAAAGCCTGCATTGAATTTAAAATCCTATCAAACATGTACCATAACTTAGCACACACCTACCTTAACCAGCCTATCACCAAAAGTGCCAAACCACGCTGCTTATTCTCCTCCACCAACCTATCTCTGGCAACTCCCAAATTCACCAGAAAAAGAGCAGGTGGAGTAAGCTTTACTGTCATAGCTCCCACTCTCTCGAACTTCCTACCTCCTTGTATCCAAGAAGAGCCCTCCTATTTAACCTTTTGATAAGAAATGTGAAAACTGCATTGTTTAACAAGTATTCTCAATGCCTGAATTTTCCCTTGACTGTATTGCCTGTACTGTAACCTTAATCAGCACTGTGATATTTCCAGGTTTGAGTGCTATCAGCAAATGCAATAAATACACCAATCACAGCCCAGTCAAAACTAAGGACCACAGGTACAGACTCTCAAAAAAGATTCCCACACAGAGGGAAGAGAAAAGAGTATAAACCCCAGAGCCACCAGTCAACCGGTGTGGGTTGTTGGGAAGGTTGTGGCAGCTGTTGGGAAGTAATGAAGTGTGATATGAGAAGGAGGTGTTGTAGAAAAGAGGGCAAGAAGACAGATGAGGAGGTTCTAGAAACACAAGTGGAGGAGGTGACAATGGAGGATAAGGTGGTATTAAGAGCGAAAACGTTTATATTAACAGCAGAGGGGGAGGTGCATGTAGCTGAGGGATTAACACCTAAGAAGGAGGAGGACAAACACGTAGGCAGAAAGAATAGGAAGGCATGAGGAGGCAGAGTTGGCCCAAGGCAGACTGAGAAAGAGGCAGGAGGAACGAGACCCAGGCAAGAAGGACAGAGCAAGGATAACAGCATTGGGGCCTCGCGGACTGAGAAAGGAAGGACGCAAGAAGGGGTCCCAATCTCCCAATTGGTCTGCAAAAAGTACACCCTCTGCAATCATAGATGAGACCTCTGAGTTGGACATGACTGAGAAGGGCACCTCAGAGTTCTGTTCTTCCAATTTTCCAGGGGGAGGTAGAAACTCCGAGAACCAGAGCACTGAATCCAGCACCATCACATTCCACTCTCCGAATTCTACAGACATGGCCCCTTTAAATATACACAGGGGCTAGCTACTAACCATAGCATCAACTCTTCCTTAAGAGATTCCTTTGAGACAGCTGTCTCTGCAGAGGAGAGTACAACACTGGAGGTGTCTTACTTTGTGAAAAAAGGGGCGGTTTTATCAGGTCACGAACAATGTACATGGGGATGGTCAGAATAGGTACCGACTGTTAATCCTGTCTCTACCCAGTTCCGAAGAGCAATCCTGGATCTGTCCATTCCAACTTCTCAGGAGGGCCCAAAAGGCTCACAAAGACTCTGAAAAGCATGCTTAATCCGTTTTTCTGGCCCGTGGCCCATCAACAGATCTCAAAACTTTGGTTTGTTTGTTTGTACTATTTTGTTTACCAGAAAACCTCCTGGAATGATGGCGGGAAAGCCCCACTCCAACTCTTGCACATTATTAGGAGGAACCTTCTTCCAGAGTAGCCAGGAAACTGTTTACATTCTAATTATTTTAGATAACGCCACTCTGTACTCAGAAACCTTCCCCATGAGCAGTAACAACCCAAAGATACCAATTAAACATTTGGTACAATACTTCTTCCGGGCAGGGCTCTGAAGAGAGACCTCCTCATATCCAGAGTCATGACTGAGCTATAGAAACTTCTAATATTTTAAAGTAATCGTATCTCCATTTACCATTATTAGACCAATGGTCTAGTAGAGAGCATTGATCAGACATCAAAGAACCTTCTCAGGAAGTAAGTATCTGAGGAGGCCTGAAACTGGGATGAGCTGCTATAAACAGACTTTTCTGTGGCCAGAAAATTACCCCAAGCCTTCACCGGCTATTCTCCCTTCTAACTATGTTATGTTATCTTGCATTTACATAGCACCTCCTGCCAAAGGTTATGGCGTTGAAGCCTTTTGCCTGTGAGAGAGCCAAATGAGGAGTATGATAGACTATGCAGTAGTGGTTGGGAAGCGCAAGGTTGGGTAGATAGTTGGGATGAGAGCGGAGGATAGAGAAGATGCTCAGGAATGAATGAGAATTAAATGGTGGAGGAACTGTGTGTACAATTGGACCAAATTTATCGTGGGACTCAACTATAATCTATGGGACACATCACCGAAAGGAGAGATACCTGGAGAGAGGCGTTTGCTGCGTAGGTGTATATCTAGAATGTACTCTCCCAATTGAGCATGTATGTTAGGTTATGCTATCCAATATTTATACTGCCCCCATTACCGCCGTAGCGGTCATAGAGCACCTGGTATTGTCCAAAAGGTGGCATACGGTGACCCTGCCTAGGTGTCGCCATACCTTAGTGGTTTCTGGATTTGAAGTCTGCTGCTGCTCTTGGGGTCGGCTCGTATATGTGAAAGAACTCCTGTGACATTCTGGACATTCTGAAGGAAGGGTGGGAAGGAGATCAGGGTTTGGCGATGGGAACCAGGGAGTTTCTTTAAGCTGCTCAAGAAAGTAGGCAACCAGGTCCTCATCTTGTTGTCTACATCAGAAAATACAGGGGCATGGATCCTATAAAATTATACAGGTACACCACAACTACTGGGTGTAACCGGATGACCATCAAATGACTAGCTAGTTTTATCACATCAATTGACTAAAGGAATGGTGATAACCCGAGAAGCATTCCCTGATGGCACCCTTGCTAACGGCAGTTGATACACCCACATTAGCAAATCTAATCCATACCGATCTTCCAGCCAACCAAAGACAACTGTAACTTGGGGTCACTAAGGCCCTCCAAAGTCTCTGGTCCTCACCCATTGCCCTTGTGTCTGAACTGAACAGGAGCTGGCGGATTTGCATCAATTTCCAAATTGATAAATGAGATCTTAAAAGTCAATGGCCCTCATTACGACCCTGGCGGAAATCGCGGTGCAAAATGCACCTTGGAGCACGGCGGAAAGCTGCCGATAGCGCCATGGGGGTTGGCGGATTTTCCGCCCCATTCCGACCTTGGCGGGGCGGTAAATCCCCAATCCCCATTTTACCCTTCCCCATTCCCATTTTTGCCCCATAGGGTATAATGGGAGTGGGGAAGGCGTTAATTACGCCACCGTAAAGTACGGTGGCGTAATTAACAACAAGGTCCCGTAGCGCCATGGATTTCTCCGCCCGGAAAAACCAGGCGGAGAAAGGCTCCATGGCGCTACGGGAACTCGTAGTAGGGCGGACGGGTCCGCCACGAATACCGCTGGCGTAAACCCACTCCGCCAGGGTCGTAATGAGGGCCAATGTCTATCTGATTACAAGGATTGATAAGATGATTGGGTTGATTGGGCCCGCTCAATATATCTCCAACCTTCATTTCACAAAGGTTATTGGCAGCTCCTGTTGGCCTGCAAAGATCAACGAAATAAAGCTGTTGTCATGCCCATGCATCTATTTAATTTCACACTACTTTCCTTCAGCCTTGATGGGGCACTGGCTACCTTATCGAGAGTGATGGATATGCTCCAGTGCCACTAGGCCTTTCTGGGCCTGATTGGTTATCATCAAAGGTTTATAAGGAACTTTTCAACCATCGCCGGCTTGCTGGCTGATCAATTTAAGGGATCAATGTTCAATTGGGATCAATGGTGCAGGCTTTTAATCTATTTTGATTCACCCTATCCTACCTTCTCCACCTGCTCATACCACCCATCCAAGAAACCAGTCATCCTACAAATTAATCCATCATGTGGCAGTCTGGGAGCAGTACTTTCACAAACTAGGAATGGTGCTGAACACTTCCAGGAAATTTCAACCCAGAGAGTAGTACTATACCACCAGTTGGAATGTCTTACCTAGCCGCTGGGCCGCGAGGCGCTTCACCCATATGAAAGACCCTTTACCTTGGAACTGACCATGCCCGTCTGACCTGGGTGTTCAGGTCGAAGGAAACCAATGAAATGGTGATGAACCCTACATCTTTTTGGTAGTTCAGAGAACCTCGTCACTAGAACAGTGTTGACTATTTCAGCAATTGTTCCAATTAACAATCCAGAGTGCATGAGGAACAGGATTGGGGGGGAGCATAGGACGAGATGGAGGCCCTGGTCACCTGCCCCTGGCCCTCAGCGCATGGCAAGAGTCCGACAATTAGCCATAAGGAATGCAACCCCTACCCAGCCCAGATGGCCTTAAGCTCTCTCTAAGCACACCAAAAGTTTGAAATAAGAAAAATCTACCTGTTTCTAAATGGGTTTAGTTAAATTCAAACAGCATCAGTAGTGAGGGTTTTAAAATGGTTACAAGTGAGCCTGCAACATCAAGTTTAACTTCAGCTGAACCACAGAGCCTGGTGGATGCATTCTTGCAAGTCAGGTGCTTCCTGACCACGGATTGTATCATGCAGGGTGAACAAGGTAGTTACGCAGACACAATCTTGAAAGTTTGTGGCTTTCTGACCACAGATTGCATCTTGTGGGAAATTAGGCGTTGTCTACGGGCAGAGTGTCCTCTCACGAAAATACAATGGGGCTCATTCCTAGTACGGCGGTGCAGTAAGAAAGTGGCAGTAATGGAATTACCGTCAATTTTTCCGCTCTGCCATCCTGAGTTTGGCCCTGGAGAGGGTGATTTACCTCATGCTGGAGATAAATCCTCCCACATTCCACTGAAAAAAATAGTCAGAATCAGCAGAATTATTGCAGCAGTAATTCCGCCATTGGTAATTCCACCAAAGTCCCCCATAGGGACCATTAATTGGTAATTCCATTAAGCAGTATTCCAGCAAATTTGCTTGCGGAATACCGCCCAGCTCGTAATGAAGCCCAATGTTACAAAGTCCCCAGGACACATAGTGCTAACACAGTGCTGACGTCCCTCTGCTGCTGCGATTGGGGCCTGGTCGCTTCTGGGTCATACAGGGGCCAGACTACCCCCCCTACCAGTCCTCCCAGCATCCCTTGCCAGCACTTTCCCTCTGGTACCCTTCCCCGGACTAGCCCAACCTGGTCCTCCCTGTACATCGCAATCATCCTCCCTTCCCCTCTCTTTCCCCTGGCACTTGCCGTCTTGGCCCCCCCAGCACTTGCACACCCGCCGCATTTGGGCACCCCACTCCTGCACTTCTCCTGTTTCCCCCCTGCCCCACACTTACACCTTTGCTTGCACTTGCATGGTAGGATTGTCACAAGGTCAATAGTTATTGTTATTTTGTAGTTTCTCCTTTCCTATGTCCACCTCCCCGACCCCCCAAATTTGTCTTGTGGCGCCTGGAAACACTTGTGTATAGGCGCCATACACATTTCCAATGAAATAAATAAAATATTCACGAACAAAGTCTTACCATGTGTCTACCCAGCATATATGTCCCATGCCGGAGAAACAGGAAACCTGCATTCAGCAGAGGCAGCAGCACAGAGGGTCATGAAAAGCAACCAAAGTGTGGTCCCACTTGCAATCCACAGGTGCAAAGCCTTTCTATGAGTCCACCCAGGGGGAGGAGGAACGAGTATAAGACTCAGAGCCACCATTCAGTCGGTGTGGGCTGTTGGAAAAAGTAGTTGGTGGCTGGTGGTTGGGGAGTGCTGGAGTGCATTATAAGGAGTGATACGGCGGTACTGGAAATGAGAGGGGCAGAAGATAGAGGAGGAGGTATTAGTAATGGCAGAGGAGGTGGCAGTAACAGAGAAGGAGGTGGTAACAACAGAAGAGGACAAGGTAGTATTAGTGTAGGAGACAGTAACAACAGAGGAGGTGGTAACAGGGAATTAGGAGGCGGAGGTGGATATAGCAGAAGGACCCCATAGCCTCAAAATATGGGAAGTCAAGAGGAGACCGGGTTGGTCCAAGGCAGGTTGGGGAGACAGGAGGGGGAACGAAAGATAGGCATGGAGGACAGAGGTATAGTAGTGAGGATAACGGTGTGGGTGCCATGAGACTTTAGAAAGGAGGGACTCCAGACCCAAGGAGAGGCAAGGTGCTAGCAGTCAGCAGCATACCCTTTACTCTCCCCACACTGAAGCAGACATTGTGGCTAAACTATCAACTGGTCCAAGAAACAGTCCGGAGACCAGAGCAAATGGTTCTGGCAACCCTGAGAAATCCACAATGCCAGAGGGTGGTTAGATGTTATCAAATCCCTTTTGGGGTGTGACCAAGGAATGATTTGCATATGGTATATAGCCTACTGTAATGCAACATGAGGCAGAAAAGCAATAATTTGGAGGGTTGCTCAGAGCAATGCCAGTGGTTATGATTTTTTCAAAATCTTCCATCCATCACTCTTACATTAAAGTGACACAGTGAATGAGCAGACAAGCAGCCATGCTTTCAAATGGGCTCTTCGCATCCCAACACTGCACTGCACTGCACTCTATCTGCCAGGCTCATATGAGGTTTTTTTCAGGGTTAGTGGTGAGCATTTCTAAATGGGGGTTACTGATGGAAGGAGCCTAGGCAGGGATAGAAACACATAGCTGTTTGGACAGGTCACCATGCCAAACATAACACCTACTTTGATGCTCCAGGCCAGTGTGTATGGAAAACTGGAGGTCAGAGGTTACTTGACATTCCATACATATCTCGCTATATGCATAAATGATCAAGGAAGCACTGCAAAACTGTATCTGAGCTTGCAAGAAATAGAAGGTCTTGGCAGAGTTTGTGTCACCCCCAAAAGAGGAAATTGGAAGGAGACAGTGGGGGGCACCTACAATGCACAGCAAGAACATTATGCTATGGTAGTTTACATGGCGCTTGCATAGCACCTACTGCCATTCGTATGGCCTCGAAGCACGGTGGGGTTGGACACCCTTCGGAAGACCGTAGTCAGAGATGTAAGATGTGAAGAAATGCGTGTTAAAAGGCTTGTGTGCATTAACTAAGGAGCCTGGTCTCTGGGATAGCGCTAAACTCAAACTCTTCTTTCCTGTTAGCCGGGCACAGTATTCAACAGTTTATTGCTGCAAAGCTCTATCATTGTACAGATTTGTCAGTTTAGTTTAAAGTTGTGTCTTTCATACATGCATTCAATGTGGACATCTTCATCAACGGTGCCGAGGTGGAAGAGGTGAATACATCTTTCTCAGACAACTGAGAAAGCAGAAGCGTTGTGTATTTATACATGCTCTCCAATGGAAAGTCTAAATGTTGATTTATCGTGAATGCCAGAAAGACAGAATACTATGCATGGTGGACAGCAATTGTTGGACCTTTCTCATTGTCCTTGAACGAATATGATTGGGAGAGATTTGAGTATGTTAAGATTTGTGCTTGTCCTTTAACCTGTCAGTTGTTAATGGACAGGGCTGCTGAGTTTTGATGCTCCGGGCAAATGGAAATTTTGCTCCTCTTGTTAACATCATTGGAACAATATTTTCGGTCATGGTTCCTGCTCCTACGTTTATGTCGATGTCCCAAAGATGGGAGCACCCTAGAAAGGCTCTGATGCACCTGGTATCCTGTCATTGAATCAATACCTTCTACCTTTTCTAGTTGAACTGTTCACCTCTTTGGCCTAATATGTACAGATGTGTAGTTATCCAGGATGACCTGAAAGGGGCATATTTAGCACACCATCCAGAATTTCTACAAAGGACAGTTTGCACACAACAGATGTTTTGGGGGTTGATACAGGCTGTACCAACTAACAGTGCACAATAGATCAACTTCTGAAAGTAAGTTCATCTGCTGGATATGTTTATAATGTGGTACGAACAACGCACTTCAGTAAAACCCAGAGATTGCGCTGCAGATAGACTACAACTCCATGGACTATGGGCAAAAATGAACAAATGTGAGTTTAGATGGAAAATCAGAGTTTTTGCACACTTACCATTTATCCAACATACCACTGAAGATACAGTGAAGTCAACTGCCCTGGTCCCAATATCCTGACAATTTAACTCTTGTACATTCTGTAAATACTGGAGGGGGGGTTATCTGTACTCTTGCCCTCTATATGGCAGAGTAGAAGCACAGAGCACCGCAGCCAAGATTCTCTATTGTTGGTAGCAATGGCCAAGCAATCAAGGCTTATGCTCTCTGGCGGTGATGCAGGCTGGTTCTTGAGTACATTGTAGTCCTCAAGCCCCCACAAAGGAATGTCCACACACTATGTTAGTGATAACACAGCTCTTTATATAAATAAGATTTAAGTTATATACATACACAACAACACACTTTGTGCTCAGCCAGTACTATAATGATAAATATGTACAATATCTATGTGGTACCACAATTCACTCTTGACTCCTTTAAAATGCACCAACTGCGGACAGTTGCAATGACATACACGTCTCATAGCAATGTGAACCAACACCAGACACAGGAGGGAAACAAGTGGCTAAACAATTTGCAGAATACGTGTCCCTACCCAACACATAATTCTGTGTGCGAATCCCCCTACCTGGGCAACCCATAAAGTATATTGACAAGCCCAGCCCAGATATTGTTTAATATAGTCTTGTTTCATTCTAAAAAGGTTCTACTACCCCAATGTACCTGGTTTAGCAGAGTTTCACATCGGGTCGTTGACAGATCCTTCTTGAGTGAACTTCCTTTAAGGCAGGAACCACGGATCGTCGAGATTCCTCGAAGAAAAGGTGAACAATGTCGTTGAGGCGGCAGCTTTCGGTCTTTGCGGTGCTCGTCGACGATCGGTCGTGGATGTACTGGGAAGATGAGGCGTGTGGGGCACCTCGATGACGAAGAGTTTGTTGCTGCAAAGAGTCAATGAAGAACGTAGGCCCAGCAAGTGCATCGGGTCATCAGCGTAGGGTGTCGGCAATCAGAACTCGACAACGGCTGGCTTTCGGATCTTCATCAGTGTCTTTGTGGACTTCGTGTGGTGGGAAACCCACCGGCAGATTCTCCTCTGTTTGTCGGCGACCTCCAGTGGGACAAAGCAGTCGATAGTGATGAGCAAGGAAGTCCTTGATTTCAAAGTGTCTTAGGCAATGGAGCATTGCCGCTCCGGTCGACGAGGTTACAGCGGTCCTCTGAACCTCGGTCGGCGGTGATGGTCGTCGAGGGCCGCGACGTCCTGGCGCCTCACTTCAGCTTTTTCGGCGGTCCCATCTCCGGTCGGCAGCCTTTCGAAGATTGACTTCCAGGGAGCCGTGATGAAGGTTTAGCTAGTGCACGATGGTCCCTCCTAGCTCGGGAAGAGGTCTCCTAACGAGGTCCTCTCTTGGATCAGTTCTTGGAGACACGACAGCTTTCGGATTGCATCTAAGGAAAGCAGCAGCAAAGCCTTCTTCTTCCAGGTGGGCTTCAAGGTAAGCATCAAGTTTCGACATCAGCTTCTGAACAATTCCATTAAGTGAGAGGTCCCCAGATATACTGTCTGTCTCCCATTCGCACTGCTGAGCCAGGCTCAGGCAGCCAATCACTCAGAAGGGCATTCAGCAGGCAGGCAGCCAATCAGGCTCACAGTGCATTCAGGCCATTCTTCTCCATCCAGACACTGACAGCAAGGAATGTTGATTGGGACAAATACCCAGCCATTCAGCACTCCACACTGCATTGAGACCAGTTTCGGGCAGGGCTGTCTCAGTCTCAGGGCTGTCTCAGTCATTGTGTCATACACTAGAACCCAGACACCCATAACATGAAATGTATATTGGTCACACACTCCATTCACCCAGGTCCCACCCCAAGGGTGTACCCACAACATACAGTCATTGGGAAGGCTCCAGCCAGTCTGGCCTGGACTTCCCCACAATACCATATATGGAACTTCCACCCAACAGCCAGTCTGGAGAAGGGACAGAGTCAGGGCTTCCCAGGACTTTGGGAAAACAAGGTAACAGGCAATAGAAAGCAAGAAGCCACAGGGGCCAATAACTTCATTCCAGCACCAAATGTGCAATTAATAACACAAATAAAAGATTAGGTTCAGCGCATATTGCAGTGAACATCATCTTGTGAGCATGGGGGGGGGTGCCTATGCATAGCATACTTGGAAGCTGTTCTAGCTCACACTTCATGGCTGTAGTAGCCTGCCAGCAAGTCTGGTCCCACAGTGTCATAGCAATACACTTAAATTATGCAATGAGCAGGGGTCCCATGTCATATGCTCTGTAACACTACATCATACGTCAGCTTAATGCAAAAGGCAATCCATTTGTGTTATATGTTATTAATTTAAAGCTTACAGACATACCGAAAGAATTAACCCACAGCAGAGTGGTGCTTTAGGGGCAAGGTGTCTGGCTCAAAGGACCACAAGGGGAATTTAGGGGCTGGGTGCCTCCTTGAACTGGCGCATGCTGGGCCAATTGAAGGTGCAGGGAGGACCCCTGGTCACCAGCCCTTGTTCCCTGGCACATGCCAATCACAGTAACATCGACAAACTCCCTTACAAAACCCATAAAGCCTGAAGTTCTTTCTAAGCGGACCAAAAGGGTGTAAGCCGAAAAAAATCCACGTCTCCATTTAACTGCAGTCAGCTTCCTTCCCCTATTGTCAGTCACAAGGATTTTAATATTGGTACAAGGAAGCCTGCAGCATCAAGTTAGTTGTGTAATAATTTCTTAAAGGGATGTGCAGTGAACCAAGGAGTACTGCGGATACTGTCTAGCAAGTCTGCAGATTGTATCATGCACTTTGAATCAGGGAGTCCCTCTGATACAATCGTGCACGTTTAGGGCATCCTGACCACTGACTGGATCACATGGGAAACAAAACACACAAACACACACAGTTTATATAAGGATGAACAATTTAAACACTCTTCCCAGTGTTCTCCAGCACATAATTCCCATGCTGGAGGAACAGGAGACCTACTCATAGTAGAGGCAGCACCAGAGATAGTCAGTAAGGGCAGAGTACATTTCAAGGTGGTGGAGGGGTCAGGAATAGCCTTGGTCCTGCTCCTCAAATTCAAAACGGCCTCATGTGTACTCATGAATGGCAACCTCACTCATTAACCTCACCAGAAAATTCTTCTCCTCTGACAACTGCCTTTCGCTAGCTAGAGCTAACATCGTCAGTAAATTGGATTACTGCAACACCATCCTCTATGGAACCTACACAAAAAACCTGATTAAACTCCAACTTCTACAAAACAATGCCCCCCGAGCGGTCTGGGGCATGAAATGATTAGATCATATCTCACAAGCTAGACTTGAGGACCACTGGCTGCCCATCAAAGCCTGCATTGAATTTAAAATCCTATCAAACATGTACCATAACTTAGCACACACCTACCTTAACCAGCCTATCACCAAAAGTGCCAAACCACGCTGCTTATTCTCCTCCACCAACCTATCTCTGGCAACTCCCAAATTCACCAGAAAAAGAGCAGGTGGAGTAAGCTTTACTGTCATAGCTCCCACTCTCTCGAACTTCCTACCTCCTTGTAGCCAAGAAGAGCCCTCCTATTTAACCTTTTGATAAGAAATGTGAAAACTGCATTGTTTAACAAGTATTCTCAATGCCTGAATTTTCCCTTGACTGTATTGCCTGTACTGTAACCTTAATCAGCACTGTGATATTTCCAGGTTTGAGTGCTATCAGCAAATGCAATAAATACACCAATCACAGCCCAGTCAAAACTAAGGACCACAGGTACAGACTCTCAAAAAAGATTCCCACACAGAGGGAAGAGAAAAGAGTATAAAACCCAGAGCCACCAGTCAACCGGTGTGGGTTGTTGGGAAGGTTGTGGCAGCTGTTGGGAAGTAATGAAGTGTGATATGAGAAGGAGGTGTTGTAGAAAAGAGGGCAAGAGGACAGATGAGGAGGTTCTAGAAACACAAGTGGAGGAGGTGACAATGGAGGATAAGGTGGTATTAAGAGCGAAAACGTTTATATTAACAGCAGAGGGGGAGGGGCATGTAGCTGAGGGATTAACACCTAAGAAGGAGGAGGACAAACACGTAGGCAGAAAGAATAGGAAGGCATGAGGAGGCAGAGTTGGCCCAAGGCAGATTGAGAAAGAGGCAGGAGGAACGAGACCCAGGCAAGAAGGACAGAGCAAGGATAACAGCATTGGGGCCTCGCGGACTGAGAAAGGAAGGACGCAAGAAGGGGTCCCAATCTCCCAATTGGTCTGCAAAAAGTACACCCTCTGCAATCACAGATGAGACCTCTGAGTTGGACATGACTGAGAAGGGCACCTCAGAGTTCTGTTCTTCCAATTTTCCAGGGGGAGGTAGAAACTCCCTGAGAACCAGAGCACTGAATCCAGCACCATCACATTCCACTCTCCGAATTCTACAGACATGGCCCCTTTAAATATACACAGGGGCTAGCTACTAACCATAGCATCAACTCTTCCTTAAGAGATTCCTTTGAGACAGCTGTCTCTGCAGAGGAGAGTACAACACTGGAGGTGTCTTACTTTGTGAAAAAAGGGGCGGTTTTATCAGGTCACGAACAATGTACATGGGGATGGTCAGAATAGGTACCGACTGTTAATCCTGTCTCTACCCAGTTCCGAAGAGCAATCCTGGATCTGTCCATTCCAACTTCTCAGGAGGGCCCAAAAGGCTCACAAAGACTCTGAAAAGCATGCTTAATCCGTTTTCCTGGCCCGTGGCCCATCAACAGATCTCAAAACTTTGGTTTGTTTGTTTGTACTATTTTGTTTACCAGAAAACCTCCTGGAATGATGGCGGGAAAGCCCCACTCCAACTCTTGCACATTATTAGGAGGAACCTTCTTCCAGAGTAGCCAGGAAACTGTTTACATTCTAATTATTTTAGATAACGCCACTCTGTACTCAGAAACCTTCCCCATGAGCAGTAACACCCCAAAGATACCAATTAAACATTTGGTACAATACTTCTTCCGGGCAGGGCTCTGAAGAGAGACCTCCTCATATCCAGAGTCATGACTGAGCTATAGAAACTTCTAATATTTTAAAGTAATCGTACCTCCATTTACCATTATTAGACCAATGGTCTAGTAGAGAGCATTGATCAGACATCAAAGAACCTTCTCAGGAAGTAAGTATCTGAGGAGGCCTGAAACTGGGATGAGCTGCTATAAACAGACTTGTCTGTGGCCAGAAAATCACCCCAAGCCTTCACCGGCTATTCTCCCTTCTAACTATGTTATGTTATCTTGCATTTACATAGCACCTCCTGCCAAAGGTTATGGCGTTGAAGCCTTTTGCCTGTGAGAGAGCCAAAGGAGGAGTATGATAGACTATGCAGTAGTGGTTGGGAAGCGCAAGGTTGGGTAGATAGTTGGGATGAGAGCGGAGGATAGAGAAGATGCTCAGGAATGAATGAGAATTAAATGGTGGTCCAATTGTGTGTACAATTGGACCAAATTTATCGTGGGACTCAACTATAATCTATGGGACACATCACCGAAAGGAGAGATAGCTGGAGAGAGGCGTTTGCTGCGAGGGTGTATATCTAGAATGTACTCACCCAATTGAGCATGTATGTTAGGTTATGCTATCCAATATTTATACTGCCCCCATTACCGCCGTAGTGGTCATAGAGCACCTGGTATTGTCCAAAAGGTGGCATACGGTGACCCTGCCTAGGTGTCGCCATACCTTAGTGGTTTCTGGATTTGAAGTCTGCTGCTGCTCTTGGGGTCGGCTCGTATATGTGAAAGAACTCCTGTGACATTCTGGACATTCTGGAGGAAGGGTGGGAAGGAGATCAGGGTTTGGCGATGGGAACCAGGGAGTTTCTTTAAGCTGCTCAAGAAAGTAGGCAACCAGGTCCTCATCTTGTTGTCTACATCAGAAAATACAGGGGCCTGGATCCTATAAAATTATACAGGTACACCACAACTACTGGGTGTAACCGGATGACCATCAAATGACTAGCTAGTTTTATCACATCAATTGACTAAAGGAATGGTGATAACCCGAGAAGCATTCCCTGATGGCACCCTTGCTAACTCCAGTTGATACACCCACATTAGCAAATCTAATCCATACCGATCTTCCAGCCAACCAAAGACAACTGTAACTTGGGGTCACTAAGGCCCTCCAAAGTCTCTGGTCCTCACCCATTGCCCTTGTGTCTGAACTGAACAGGAGCTGGCGGTTTTGCATCAATTTCCAAATTGATAAATGAGATCTTAAAAGTCAATGTCTATCTGATTACAAGGATTGATAAGATGATTGGGTTGATTGGGCCCGCTCAATATATCTCCAACCTTCATTTCACAAAGGTTATTGGCAGCTCCTGTTGGCCTGCAAAGATCAACGAAATAAAGCTGTTGTCATGCCCATGCAGCTATTTAATTTCACACTACTTTCCTTCAGCCTTGATGGGGCACTGGCTACCTTATCGAGAGTGATGGATATGCTCCAGTGCCACTAGGCCTTTCTGGGCCTGATTGGTTATCATCAAAGGTTTATAAGGAACTTTTCAACCATCGCCGGCTTGCTGGCTGATCAATTTAAGGGATCAATGTTCAATTGGGATCAATGGTGCAGGCTTTTAATCTATTTTGATTCACCCTATCCTACCTTCTCCACCTGCTCATACCACCCATCCAAAAAACCAGTCATCCTACAAATTAATCCATCATGTTGCAGTCTGGGAGCAGTACTTTCACAAACTAGGAATGGTGCTGAACACTTCCAGGAAATTTCAACCCAGAGAGTAGTACTATACCACCAGTTGGCATGTCTTACCTAGCCGCTGGGCCGCGAGGCGCTTCACCCATATGAAAGACCCTTTACCTTGGAACTGACCATGCCCGTCTGACCTGGGTGTTCAGGTCGAAGGAAACCAATGAAATGGTGATGAACCCTACATCTTTTTGGTAGTTCAGAGAACCTCGTCACTAGAACAGTGTTGACTATTTCAGCAATTATTCCAATTAACAATCCAGAGTGCATGGGGAACAGGATTGGGGGGGAGCATAGGACGAGGTGGAGGCCCTGGTCACCTGCCCCTGGCCCTCAGCGCATGGCAAGAGTCCGACAATTAGCCATAAGGAATGCAACCCCTACCCAGCCCAGATGGCCTTAAGCTCTCTCTAAGCACACCAAAAGTTTGAAATAAGAAAAATCTACCTGTTTCTAAATGGGTTTAGTTAAATTCAAACAGCATCAGTAGTGAGGGTTTTAAAATGGTTACAAGTGAGCCTGCAACATCAAGTTTAACTTCAGCTGAACCACCGAGCCTGGTGGATGCATTCTTGCAAGTCAGGTGCTTCCTGACCACGGATTGTATCATGCAGGGTGAACAAGGTAGTTACGCAGACACAATCTTGAAAGTTTGTGGCTTTCTGACCACAGATTGCATCTTGTGGGAAATTAGGCGTTGTCTACGGGCAGAGTGTCCTCTCACGAAAATACAATGGGGCTCATTCCGAGTACGGCGGTGCAGTAAGAAAGTGGCAGTAATGGAATTACCGTCAATTTTTCCGCTCTGCCATCCTGAGTTTGGCCCTGGAGAGGGTGATTTACCTCATGCTGGAGATAAATCCTCCCACATTCCACTGAAAAAAATAGTCAGAATCAGCAGAATTATTGCAGCAGTAATTCCGCCATTGGTAATTCCACCAAAGTCCCCCATAGGGACCATTAATTGGTAATTCCATTAAGCAGTATTCCAGCAGATTTGCTTGCGGAATACCGCCCAGCTCGTAATGAAGCCCAATGTTACAAAGTCCCCAGGACACATAGTGCTAACACAGTGCTGACGTCCCTCTGCTGCTGCGATTGGGGCCTGGTCGCTTCTGAGTCATACAGGGGCCAGACTACCCCCCCTACCAGTCCTCCCAGCATCCCTTGCCAGCACTTTCCCTCTGGTACCCTTCCCCGGACTAGCCCAACCTGGTCCTCCCTGTACATCGCAATCATCCTCCCTTCCCCTCTCTTTCCCCTGGCACTTGCCGTCTTGGCCCCCCCAGCACTTGCACACCCGCCCCATTTGGGCACCCCACTCCTGCACTTCTCCTGTTTCCCCCCTGCCCCACACTTACACCTTTGCTTGCACTTGCATGGTAGGATTGTCACAAGGTCAATAGTTATTGTTATTTTGTAGTTTCTCCTTTCCTATGTCCACCTCCCCGACCCCCCAAATTTGTCTTGTGGCGCCTGGAAACACTTGTGTATAGGCGCCATACACATTTCCAATGAAATAAATAAAATATTCACGAACAAAGTCTTACCATGTGTCTAACCAGCATATATGTCCCATGCCGGAGAAACAGGAAACCTGCATTCAGCAGAGGCAGCAGCACAGAGGGTCATGAAAAGCAACCAAAGTGTGGTCCCACTTGCAATCCACAGGTGCAAAGCCTTTCTATGAGTCCACCCAGGGGGAGGAGGAACGAGTATAAGACTCAGAGCCACCATTCAGTCGGTGTGGGCTGTTGGAAAAAGTAGTTGGTGGCTGGTGGTTGGGGAGTGCTGGAGTGCATTATAAGGAGTGATACGGCGGTACTGGAAATGAGAGGGGCAGAAGATAGAGGAGGAGGTATTAGTAATGGCAGAGGAGGTGGCAGTAACAGAGAAGGAGGTGGTAACAACAGAAGAGGACAAGGTAGTATTAGTGTAGGAGACAGTAACAACAGAGGAGGTGGTAACAGGGGATTAGGAGGCGGAGGTGGATATAGCAGAAGGACCCCATAGCCTCAAAATATGGGAAGTCAAGAGGAGACCGGGTTGGTCCAAGGCAGGTTGGGGAGACAGGAGGGGGAACGAAAGATAGGCATGGAGGACAGAGGTATAGTAGTGAGGATAACGGTGTGGGTGCCCTGAGACTTTAGAAAGGAGGGACTCCAGACCCAAGGAGAGGCAAGGTGCTAGCAGTCAGCAGCATACCCTTTACTCTCCCCACACTGAAGCAGACATTGTGGCTAAACTATCAACTGGTCCAAGAAACAGTCCGGAGACCAGAGCAAATGGTTCTGGCAACCCTGAGAAATCCACAATGCCAGAGGGTGGTTAGATGTTATCAAATCCCTTTTGGGGTGTGACCAAGGAATGATTTGCATATGGTATATAGCCTACTGTAATGCAACATGAGGCAGAAAAGCAATAATTTGGAGGGTTGCTCAGAGCAATGCCAGTGGTTATGATTTTTTCAAAATCTTCCATCCATCACTCTTACATTAAAGTGACACAGTGAATGAGCAGACAAGCAGCCATGCTTTCAAATGGGCTCTTCGCATCCCAACACTGCACTGCACTGCACTCTATCTGCCAGGCTCATATGAGGTTTTTTTCAGGGTTAGTGGTGAGCATTTCTAAATGGGGGTTACTGATGGAAGGAGCCTAGGCAGGGATAGAAACACATAGCTGTTTGGACAGGTCACCATGCCAAACATAACACCTACTTTGATGCTCCAGGCCAGTGTGTATGGAAAACTGGAGGTCAGAGGTTACTTGACATTCCATACATATCTCGCTATATGCATAAATGATCAAGGAAGCACTGCAAAACTGTATCTGAGCTTGCAAGAAATAGAAGGTCTTGGCAGAGTTTGTGTCACCCCCAAAAGAGGAAATTGGAAGGAGACAGTGGGGGGCACCTACAATGCACAGCAAGAACATTATGCTATGGTAATTTACATGGCGCTTGCATAGCACCTACTGCCATTCGTATGGCCTCGAAGCACGGTGGGGTTGGACACCCTTCGGAAGACCGTAGTCAGAGATGTAAGATGTGAAGAAATGCGTGTTAAAAGGCTTGTGTGCATTAACTAAGGAGCCTGGTCTCTGGGATAGCGCTAAACTCAAACTCTTCTTTCCTGTTAGCCGGACACAGTATTCAACAGTTTATTGCTGCAAAGCTCTATCATTGTACAGATTTGTCAGTTTAGTTTAAAGTTGTGTCTTTCATACATGCATTCAATGTGGACATCTTCATCAACGGTGCCGAGGTGGAAGAGGTGAATACATCTTTCTCAGACAACTGAGAAAGCAGAAGCGTTGTGTATTTATACATGCTCTCCAATGGAAAGTCTAAATGTTGATTTATCGTGAATGCCAGAAAGACAGAATACTATGCATGGTGGACAGCAATTGTTGGACCTTTCTCATTGTCCTTGAACGAATATGATTGGGAGAGATTTGAGTATGTTAAGATTTGTGCTTGTCCTTTAACCTGTCAGTTGTTAATGGACAGGGCTGCTGAGTTTTGATGCTCCGGGCAAATGGAAATTTTGCTCCTCTTGTTAACAGCATTGGAACAATATTTTCGGTCATGGTTCCTGCTCCTACGTTTATGTCGATGTCCCAAAGATGGGAGCACCCTAGAAAGGCCCTGATGCACCTGGTATCCTGTCATTGAATCAATACCTTCTACCTTTTCTAGTTGAACTGTTCACCTCTTTGGCCTAATATGTACAGATGTGTAGTTATCCAGGATGACCTGAAAGGGGCATATTTAGCACACCATCCAGAATTTCTACAAAGGACAGTTTGCACACAACAGATGTTTTGGGGGTTGATACAGGCTGTACCAACTAACAGTGCACAATAGATCAACTTCTGAAAGTAAGTTCATCTGCTGGATATGTTTATAATGTGGTACGAACAACGCACTTCAGTAAAACCCAGAGATTGCGCTGCAGATAGACTACAACTCCATGGACTATGGGCAAAAATGAACAAATGTGAGTTTAGATGGAAAATCAGAGTTTTTGCACACTTACCATTTATCCAACATACCACTGAAGATACAGTGAAGTCAACTGTCCTGGTCCCAATATCCTGACAATTTAACTCTTGTACATTCTGTAAATACTGGAGGGGGGGTTATCTGTACTCTTGCCCTCTATATGGCAGAGTAGAAGCACAGAGCACCGCAGCCAAGATTCTCTATTGTTGGTAGCAATGGCCAAGCAATCAAGGCTTATGCTCTCTGGCGGTGATGCAGGCTGGTTCTTGAGTACATTGTAGTCCTCAAGCCCCCACAAAGGAATGTCCACACACTATGTTAGTGATAACACAGCTCTTTATATAAATAAGATTTAAGTTATATACATACACAACAACACACTTTGTGCTCAGCCAGTACTATAATGATAAATATGTACAATATCTATGTGGTACCACAATTCACTCTTGACTCCTTTAAAATGCACCAACTGCGGACAGTTGCAATGACATACACGTCTCATAGCAATGTGAACCAACACCAGACACAGGAGGGAAACAAGTGGTTAAACAATTTGCAGAATACGTGTCCCTACCCAACACATAATTCTGTGTGCGAATCCCCCTACCTGGGCAACCCATAAAGTATATTGACAAGCCCAGCCCAGATATTGTTTAATATAGTCTTGTTTCATTCTAAAAAGGTTCTACTACCCCAATGTACCTGGTTTAGCAGAGTTTCACATCGGGTCGTTGACAGATCCTTCTTGAGTGAACTTCCTTTAAGGCAGGAACCACGGATCGTCGAGATTCCTCGAAGAAAAGGTGAACAATGTCGTTGAGGCGGCAGCTTTCGGTCTTTGCGGTGCTCGTCGACGATCGGTCGTGGATGTACTGGGAAGATAAGGCGTGTGGGGCACCTCGATGACGAAGAGTTTGTTGCTGAAAAGAGTCAATGAAGAACGTAGGCCCAGCAAGTGCATCGGGTCATCAGCGTAGGGTGTCGGCAATCAGAACTCGACAACGGCTGGCTTTCGGATCTTCATCAGTGTCTTTGTGGACTTCGTGTGGTGGGAAACCCACCGGCAGATTCTCCTCTGTTTGTCGGCGACCTCCAGTGGGACAAAGCAGTCGATAGTGATGAGCAAGGAAGTCCTTGATTTCAAAGTGTCTTAGGCAATGGAGCATTGCCGCTCCGGTCGACGAGGTTACAGCGGTCCTCTGAACCTCGGTCGGCGGTGATGGTCGTCGAGGGCCGCGACGTCCTGGCGCCTCACTTCAGTTTTTTCGGCGGTCCCATCTCCGGTCGGCAGCCTTTCGAAGATTGACTTCCAGGGAGCCGTGATGAAGGTTTAGCTAGTGCACGATGGTCCCTCCTAGCTCGGGAAGAGGTCTCCTAACGAGGTCCTCTCTTGGATCAGTTCTTGGAGACACGACAGCTTTCGGATTGCATCTAAGGAAAGCAGCAGCAAAGCCTTCTTCTTCCAGGTGGGCTTCAAGGTAAGCATCAAGTTTCGACATCAGCTTCTGAACAATTCCATTAAGTGAGAGGTCCCCAGATATACTGTCTGTCTCCCATTCGCACTGCTGAGCCAGGCTCAGGCAGCCAATCACTCAGAAGGGCATTCAGCAGGCAGGCAGCCAATCAGGCTCACAGTGCATTCAGGCCATTCTTCTCCATCCAGACACTGACAGCAAGGAATGTTGATTGGGACAAATACCCAGCCATTCAGCACTCCACACTGCATTGAGACCAGTTTCGGGCAGGGCTGTCTCAGTCTCAGGGCTGTCTCAGTCATTGTGTCATACACTAGAACCCAGACACCCATAACATGAAATGTATATTGGTCACACACTCCATTCACCCAGGTCCCACCCCAAGGGTGTACCCACAACATACAGTCATTGGGAAGGCTCCAGCCAGTCTGGCCTGGACTTCCCCACAATACCATATATGGAACTTCCACCCAACAGCCAGTCTGGAGAAGGGACAGAGTCAGGGCTTCCCAGGACTTTGGGAAAACAAGGTAACAGGCAATAGAAAGCAAGAAGCCACAGGGGCCAATAACTTCATTCCAGCACCAAATGTGCAATTAATAACACAAATAAAAGATTAGGTTCAGCGCATATTGCAGTGAACATCATCTTGTGAGCATGGGGGGGTGCCTATGCATAGCATACTTGGAAGCTGTTCTAGCTCACACTTCATGGCTGTAGTAGCCTACCAGCAAGTCTGGTCCCACAGTGTCATAGCAATACACTTAAATTATGCAATGAGCAGGGGTCCCATGTCATATGCTCTGTAACACTACATCATACGTCAGCTTAATGCAAAAGGCAATCCATTTGTGTTATATGTTATTAATTTAAAGCTTACAGACATACCGAAAGAATTAACCCACAGCAGAGTGGTGCTTTAGGGGCAAGGTGTCTGGCTCAAAGGACCACAAGGGGAATTTAGGGGCTGGGTGCCTCCTTGAACTGGCGCATGCTGGGCCAATTGAAGGTGCAGGGAGGACCCCTGGTCACCAGCCCTTGTTCCCTGGCACATGCCAATCACAGTAACATCGACAAACTCCCTTACAAAACCCATAAAGCCTGAAGTTCTTTCTAAGCGGACCAAAAGGGTGTAAGCCGAAAAAAATCCACGTCTCCATTTAACTGCAGTCAGCTTCCTTCCCCTATTGTCAGTCACAAGGATTTTAATATTGGTACAAGGAAGCCTGCAGCATCAAGTTAGTTGTGTAATAATTTCTTAAAGGGATGTGCAGTGAACCAAGGAGTACTGCGGATACTGTCTAGCAAGTCTGCAGATTGTATCATGCACTTTGAATCAGGGAGTCCCTCTGATACAATCGTGCACGTTTAGGGCATCCTGACCACTGACTGGATCACATGGGAAACAAAACACACAAACACACACAGTTTATATAAGGATGAACAATTTAAACACTCTTCCCAGTGTTCTCCAGCACATAATTCCCATGCTGGAGGAACAGGAGACCTACTCATAGTAGAGGCAGCACCAGAGATAGTCAGTAAGGGCAGAGTACATTTCAAGGTGGTGGAGGGGTCAGGAATAGCCTTGGTCCTGCTCCTCAAATTCAAAACGGCCTCATGTGTACTCATGAATGGCAACCTCACTCATTAACCTCACCAGAAAATTCTTCTCCTCTGACAACTGCCTTTCGCTAGCTAGAGCTAACATCGTCAGTAAATTGGATTACTGCAACACCATCCTCTATGGAACCTACACAAAAAACCTGATTAAACTCCAACTTCTACAAAACAATGCCCCCCGAGCGGTCTGGGGCATGAAATGATTAGATCATATCTCACAAGCTAGACTTGAGGACCACTGGCTGCCCATCAAAGCCTGCATTGAATTTAAAATCCTATCAAACATGTACCATAACTTAGCACACACCTACCTTAACCAGCCTATCACCAAAAGTGCCAAACCACGCTGCTTATTCTCCTCCACCAACCTATCTCTGGCAACTCCCAAATTCACGAGAAAAAGAGCAGGTGGAGTAAGCTTTACTGTCATAGCTCCCACTCTCTCGAACTTCCTACCTCCTTGTAGCCAAGAAGAGCCCTCCTATTTAACCTTTTGATAAGAAATGTGAAAAACTGCATTGTTTAACAAGTATTCTCAATGCCTGAATTTTCCCTTGACTGTATTGCCTGTACTGTAACCTTAATCAGCACTGTGATATTTCCAGGTTTGAGTGCTATCAGCAAATGCAATAAATACACCAATCACAGCCCAGTCAAAACTAAGGACCACAGGTACAGACTCTCAAAAAAGATTCCCACACAGAGGGAAGAGAAAAGAGTATAAAACCCAGAGCCACCAGTCAACCGGTGTGGGTTGTTGGGAAGGTTGTGGCAGCTGTTGGGAAGTAATGAAGTGTGATATGAGAAGGAGGTGTTGTAGAAAAGAGGGCAAGAGGACAGATGAGGAGGTTCTAGAAACACAAGTGGAGGAGGTGACAATGGAGGATAAGGTGGTATTAAGAGCGAAAACGTTTATATTAACAGCAGAGGGGGAGGTGCATGTAGCTGAGGGATTAACACCTAAGAAGGAGGAGGACAAACACGTAGGCAGAAAGAATAGGAAGGCATGAGGAGGCAGAGTTGGCCCAAGGCAGATTGAGAAAGAGGCAGGAGGAACGAGACCCAGGCAAGAAGGACAGAGCAAGGATAACAGCATTGGGGCCTCGCGGACTGAGAAAGGAAGGACGCAAGAAGGGGTCCCAATCTCCCAATTGGTCTGCAAAAAGTACACCCTCTGCAATCACAGATGAGACCTCTGAGTTGGACATGACTGAGAAGGGCACCTCAGAGTTCTGTTCTTCCAATTTTCCAGGGGGAGGTAGAAACTCCCTGAGAACCAGAGCACTGAATCCAGCACCATCACATTCCACTCTCCGAATTCTACAGACATGGCCCCTTTAAATATACACAGGGGCTAGCTACTAACCATAGCATCAACTCTTCCTTAAGAGATTCCTTTGAGACAGCTGTCTCTGCAGAGGAGAGTACAACACTGGAGGTGTCTTACTTTGTGAAAAAAGGGGCGGTTTTATCAGGTCACGAACAATGTACATGGGGATGGTCAGAATAGGTACCGACTGTTAATCCTGTCTCTACCCAGTTCCGAAGAGCAATCCTGGATCTGTCCATTCCAACTTCTCAGGAGGGCCCAAAAGGCTCACAAAGACTCTGAAAAGCATGCTTAATCCGTTTTCCTGGCCCGTGGCCCATCAACAGATCTCAAAACTTTGGTTTGTTTGTTTGTACTATTTTGTTTACCAGAAAACCTCCTGGAATGATGGCGGGAAAGCCCCACTCCAACTCTTGCACATTATTAGGAGGAACCTTCTTCCAGAGTAGCCAGGAAACTGTTTACATTCTAATTATTTTAGATAACGCCACTCTGTACTCAGAAACCTTCCCCATGAGCAGTAACACCCCAAAGATACCAATTAAACATTTGGTACAATACTTCTTCCGGGCAGGGCTCTGAAGAGAGACCTCCTCATATCCAGAGTCATGACTGAGCTATAGAAACTTCTAATATTTTAAAGTAATCGTACCTCCATTTACCATTATTAGACCAATGGTCTAGTAGAGAGCATTGATCAGACATCAAAGAACCTTCTCAGGAAGTAAGTATCTGAGGAGGCCTGAAACTGGGATGAGCTGCTATAAACAGACTTGTCTGTGGCCAGAAAATCACCCCAAGCCTTCACCGGCTATTCTCCCTTCTAACTATGTTATGTTATCTTGCATTTACATAGCACCTCCTGCCAAAGGTTATGGCGTTGAAGCCTTTTGCCTGTGAGAGAGCCAAAGGAGGAGTATGATAGACTATGCAGTAGTGGTTGGGAAGCGCAAGGTTGGGTAGATAGTTGGGATGAGAGCGGAGGATAGAGAAGATGCTCAGGAATGAATGAGAATTAAATGGTGGTCCAATTGTGTGTACAATTGGACCAAATTTATCGTGGGACTCAACTATAATCTATGGGACACATCACCGAAAGGAGAGATAGCTGGAGAGAGGCGTTTGCTGCGAGGGTGTATATCTAGAATGTACTCACCCAATTGAGCATGTATGTTAGGTTATGCTATCCAATATTTATACTGCCCCCATTACCGCCGTAGTGGTCATAGAGCACCTGGTATTGTCCAAAAGGTGGCATACGGTGACCCTGCCTAGGTGTCGCCATACCTTAGTGGTTTCTGGATTTGAAGTCTGCTGCTGCTCTTGGGGTCGGCTCGTATATGTGAAAGAACTCCTGTGACATTCTGGACATTCTGGAGGAAGGGTGGGAAGGAGATCAGGGTTTGGCGATGGGAACCAGGGAGTTTCTTTAAGCTGCTCAAGAAAGTAGGCAACCAGGTCCTCATCTTGTTGTCTACATCAGAAAATACAGGGGCCTGGATCCTATAAAATTATACAGGTACACCACAACTACTGGGTGTAACCGGATGACCATCAAATGACTAGCTAGTTTTATCACATCAATTGACTAAAGGAATGGTGATAACCCGAGAAGCATTCCCTGATGGCACCCTTGCTAACTCCAGTTGATACACCCACATTAGCAAATCTAATCCATACCGATCTTCCAGCCAACCAAAGACAACTGTAACTTGGGGTCACTAAGGCCCTCCAAAGTCTCTGGTCCTCACCCATTGCCCTTGTGTCTGAACTGAACAGGAGCTGGCGGTTTTGCATCAATTTCCAAATTGATAAATGAGATCTTAAAAGTCAATGTCTATCTGATTACAAGGATTGATAAGATGATTGGGTTGATTGGGCCCGCTCAATATATCTCCAACCTTCATTTCACAAAGGTTATTGGCAGCTCCTGTTGGCCTGCAAAGATCAACGAAATAAAGCTGTTGTCATGCCCATGCAGCTATTTAATTTCACACTACTTTCCTTCAGCCTTGATGGGGCACTGGCTACCTTATCGAGAGTGATGGATATGCTCCAGTGCCACTAGGCCTTTCTGGGCCTGATTGGTTATCATCAAAGGTTTATAAGGAACTTTTCAACCATCGCCGGCTTGCTGGCTGATCAATTTAAGGGATCAATGTTCAATTGGGATCAATGGTGCAGGCTTTTAATCTATTTTGATTCACCCTATCCTACCTTCTCCACCTGCTCATACCACCCATCCAAAAAACCAGTCATCCTACAAATTAATCCATCATGTGGCAGTCTGGGAGCAGTACTTTCACAAACTAGGAATGGTGCTGAACACTTCCAGGAAATTTCAACCCAGAGAGTAGTACTATACCACCAGTTGGCATGTCTTACCTAGCCGCTGGGCCGCGAGGCGCTTCACCCATATGAAAGACCCTTTACCTTGGAACTGACCATGCCCGTCTGACCTGGGTGTTCAGGTCGAAGGAAACCAATGAAATGGTGATGAACCCTACATCTTTTTGGTAGTTCAGAGAACCTCGTCACTAGAACAGTGTTGACTATTTCAGCAATTATTCCAATTAACAATCCAGAGTGCATGGGGAACAGGATTGGGGGGGAGCATAGGACGAGGTGGAGGCCCTGGTCACCTGCCCCTGGCCCTCAGCGCATGGCAAGAGTCCGACAATTAGCCATAAGGAATGCAACCCCTACCCAGCCCAGATGGCCTTAAGCTCTCTCTAAGCACACCAAAAGTTTGAAATAAGAAAAATCTACCTGTTTCTAAATGGGTTTAGTTAAATTCAAACAGCATCAGTAGTGAGGGTTTTAAAATGGTTACAAGTGAGCCTGCAACATCAAGTTTAACTTCAGCTGAACCACCGAGCCTGGTGGATGCATTCTTGCAAGTCAGGTGCTTCCTGACCACGGATTGTATCATGCAGGGTGAACAAGGTAGTTACGCAGACACAATCTTGAAAGTTTGTGGCTTTCTGACCACAGATTGCATCTTGTGGGAAATTAGGCGTTGTCTACGGGCAGAGTGTCCTCTCACGAAAATACAATGGGGCTCATTCCGAGTACGGCGGTGCAGTAAGAAAGTGGCAGTAATGGAATTACCGTCAATTTTTCCGCTCTGCCATCCTGAGTTTGGCCCTGGAGAGGGTGATTTACCTCATGCTGGAGATAAATCCTCCCACATTCCACTGAAAAAAATAGTCAGAATCAGCAGAATTATTGCAGCAGTAATTCCGCCATTGGTAATTCCACCAAAGTCCCCCATAGGGACCATTAATTGGTAATTCCATTAAGCAGTATTCCAGCAGATTTGCTTGCGGAATACCGCCCAGCTCGTAATGAAGCCCAATGTTACAAAGTCCCCAGGACACATAGTGCTAACACAGTGCTGACGTCCCTCTGCTGCTGCGATTGGGGCCTGGTCGCTTCTGAGTCATACAGGGGCCAGACTACCCCCCCTACCAGTCCTCCCAGCATCCCTTGCCAGCACTTTCCCTCTGGTACCCTTCCCCGGACTAGCCCAACCTGGTCCTCCCTGTACATCGCAATCATCCTCCCTTCCCCTCTCTTTCCCCTGGCACTTGCCGTCTTGGCCCCCCCAGCACTTGCACACCCGCCCCATTTGGGCACCCCACTCCTGCACTTCTCCTGTTTCCCCCCTGCCCCACACTTACACCTTTGCTTGCACTTGCATGGTAGGATTGTCACAAGGTCAATAGTTATTGTTATTTTGTAGTTTCTCCTTTCCTATGTCCACCTCCCCGACCCCCCAAATTTGTCTTGTGGCGCCTGGAAACACTTGTGTATAGGCGCCATACACATTTCCAATGAAATAAATAAAATATTCACGAACAAAGTCTTACCATGTGTCTAACCAGCATATATGTCCCATGCCGGAGAAACAGGAAACCTGCATTCAGCAGAGGCAGCAGCACAGAGGGTCATGAAAAGCAACCAAAGTGTGGTCCCACTTGCAATCCACAGGTGCAAAGCCTTTCTATGAGTCCGCCCAGGGGGAGGAGGAACGAGTATAAGACTCAGAGCCACCATTCAGTCGGTGTGGGCTGTTGGAAAAAGTAGTTGGTGGCTGGTGGTTGGGGAGTGCTGGAGTGCATTATAAGGAGTGATACGGCGGTACTGGAAATGAGAGGGGCAGAAGATAGAGGAGGAGGTATTAGTAATGGCAGAGGAGGTGGCAGTAACAGAGAAGGAGGTGGTAACAACAGAAGAGGACAAGGTAGTATTAGTGTAGGAGACAGTAACAACAGAGGAGGTGGTAACAGGGGATTAGGAGGCGGAGGTGGATATAGCAGAAGGACCCCATAGCCTCAAAATATGGGAAGTCAAGAGGAGACCGGGTTGGTCCAAGGCAGGTTGGGGAGACAGGAGGGGGAACGAAAGATAGGCATGGAGGACAGAGGTATAGTAGTGAGGATAACGGTGTGGGTGCCCTGAGACTTTAGAAAGGAGGGACTCCAGACCCAAGGAGAGGCAAGGTGCTAGCAGTCAGCAGCATACCCTTTACTCTCCCCACACTGAAGCAGACATTGTGGCTAAACTATCAACTGGTCCAAGAAACAGTCCGGAGACCAGAGCAAATGGTTCTGGCAACCCTGAGAAATCCACAATGCCAGAGGGTGGTTAGATGTTATCAAATCCCTTTTGGGGTGTGACCAAGGAATGATTTGCATATGGTATATAGCCTACTGTAATGCAACATGAGGCAGAAAAGCAATAATTTGGAGGGTTGCTCAGAGCAATGCCAGTGGTTATGATTTTTTCAAAATCTTCCATCCATCACTCTTACATTAAAGTGACACAGTGAATGAGCAGACAAGCAGCCATGCTTTCAAATGGGCTCTTCGCATCCCAACACTGCACTGCACTGCACTCTATCTGCCAGGCTCATATGAGGTTTTTTTCAGGGTTAGTGGTGAGCATTTCTAAATGGGGGTTACTGATGGAAGGAGCCTAGGCAGGGATAGAAACACATAGCTGTTTGGACAGGTCACCATGCCAAACATAACACCTACTTTGATGCTCCAGGCCAGTGTGTATGGAAAACTGGAGGTCAGAGGTTACTTGACATTCCATACATATCTCGCTATATGCATAAATGATCAAGGAAGCACTGCAAAACTGTATCTGAGCTTGCAAGAAATAGAAGGTCTTGGCAGAGTTTGTGTCACCCCCAAAAGAGGAAATTGGAAGGAGACAGTGGGGGGCACCTACAATGCACAGCAAGAACATTATGCTATGGTAATTTACATGGCGCTTGCATAGCACCTACTGCCATTCGTATGGCCTCGAAGCACGGTGGGGTTGGACACCCTTCGGAAGACCGTAGTCAGAGATGTAAGATGTGAAGAAATGCGTGTTAAAAGGCTTGTGTGCATTAACTAAGGAGCCTGGTCTCTGGGATAGCGCTAAACTCAAACTCTTCTTTCCTGTTAGCCGGACACAGTATTCAACAGTTTATTGCTGCAAAGCTCTATCATTGTACAGATTTGTCAGTTTAGTTTAAAGTTGTGTCTTTCATACATGCATTCAATGTGGACATCTTCATCAACGGTGCCGAGGTGGAAGAGGTGAATACATCTTTCTCAGACAACTGAGAAAGCAGAAGCGTTGTGTATTTATACATGCTCTCCAATGGAAAGTCTAAATGTTGATTTATCGTGAATGCCAGAAAGACAGAATACTATGCATGGTGGACAGCAATTGTTGGACCTTTCTCATTGTCCTTGAACGAATATGATTGGGAGAGATTTGAGTATGTTAAGATTTGTGCTTGTCCTTTAACCTGTCAGTTGTTAATGGACAGGGCTGCTGAGTTTTGATGCTCCGGGCAAATGGAAATTTTGCTCCTCTTGTTAACAGCATTGGAACAATATTTTCGGTCATGGTTCCTGCTCCTACGTTTATGTCGATGTCCCAAAGATGGGAGCACCCTAGAAAGGCCCTGATGCACCTGGTATCCTGTCATTGAATCAATACCTTCTACCTTTTCTAGTTGAACTGTTCACCTCTTTGGCCTAATATGTACAGATGTGTAGTTATCCAGGATGACCTGAAAGGGGCATATTTAGCACACCATCCAGAATTTCTACAAAGGACAGTTTGCACACAACAGATGTTTTGGGGGTTGATACAGGCTGTACCAACTAACAGTGCACAATAGATCAACTTCTGAAAGTAAGTTCATCTGCTGGATATGTTTATAATGTGGTACGAACAACGCACTTCAGTAAAACCCAGAGATTGCGCTGCAGATAGACTACAACTCCATGGACTATGGGCAAAAATGAACAAATGTGAGTTTAGATGGAAAATCAGAGTTTTTGCACACTTACCATTTATCCAACATACCACTGAAGATACAGTGAAGTCAACTGTCCTGGTCCCAATATCCTGACAATTTAACTCTTGTACATTCTGTAAATACTGGAGGGGGGGTTATCTGTACTCTTGCCCTCTATATGGCAGAGTAGAAGCACAGAGCACCGCAGCCAAGATTCTCTATTGTTGGTAGCAATGGCCAAGCAATCAAGGCTTATGCTCTCTGGCGGTGATGCAGGCTGGTTCTTGAGTACATTGTAGTCCTCAAGCCCCCACAAAGGAATGTCCACACACTATGTTAGTGATAACACAGCTCTTTATATAAATAAGATTTAAGTTATATACATACACAACAACACACTTTGTGCTCAGCCAGTACTATAATGATAAATATGTACAATATCTATGTGGTACCACAATTCACTCTTGACTCCTTTAAAATGCACCAACTGCGGACAGTTGCAATGACATACACGTCTCATAGCAATGTGAACCAACACCAGACACAGGAGGGAAACAAGTGGTTAAACAATTTGCAGAATACGTGTCCCTACCCAACACATAATTCTGTGTGCGAATCCCCCTACCTGGGCAACCCATAAAGTATATTGACAAGCCCAGCCCAGATATTGTTTAATATAGTCTTGTTTCATTCTAAAAAGGTTCTACTACCCCAATGTACCTGGTTTAGCAGAGTTTCACATCGGGTCGTTGACAGATCCTTCTTGAGTGAACTTCCTTTAAGGCAGGAACCACGGATCGTCGAGATTCCTCGAAGAAAAGGTGAACAATGTCGTTGAGGCGGCAGCTTTCGGTCTTTGCGGTGCTCGTCGACGATCGGTCGTGGATGTACTGGGAAGATGAGGCGTGTGGGGCACCTCGATGACGAAGAGTTTGTTGCTGAAAAGAGTCAATGAAGAACGTAGGCCCAGCAAGTGCATCGGGTCATCAGCGTAGGGTGTCGGCAATCAGAACTCGACAACGGCTGGCTTTCGGATCTTCATCAGTGTCTTTGTGGACTTCGTGTGGTGGGAAACCCACCGGCAGATTCTCCTCTGTTTGTCGGCGACCTCCAGTGGGACAAAGCAGTCGATAGTGATGAGCAAGGAAGTCCTTGATTTCAAAGTGTCTTAGGCAATGGAGCATTGCCGCTCCGGTCGACGAGGTTACAGCGGTCCTCTGAACCTCGGTCGGCGGTGATGGTCGTCGAGGGCCGCGACGTCCTGGCGCCTCACTTCAGTTTTTTCGGCGGTCCCATCTCCGGTCGGCAGCCTTTCGAAGATTGACTTCCAGGGAGCCGTGATGAAGGTTTAGCTAGTGCACGATGGTCCCTCCTAGCTCGGGAAGAGGTCTCCTAACGAGGTCCTCTCTTGGATCAGTTCTTGGAGACACGACAGCTTTCGGATTGCATCTAAGAAAAGCAGCAGCAAAGCCTTCTTCTTCCAGGTGGGCTTCAAGGTAAGCATCAAGTTTCGACATCAGCTTCTGAACAATTCCATTAAGTGAGAGGTCCCCAGATATACTGTCTGTCTCCCATTCGCACTGCTGAGCCAGGCTCAGGCAGCCAATCACTCAGAAGGGCATTCAGCAGGCAGGCAGCCAATCAGGCTCACAGTGCATTCAGGCCATTCTTCTCCATCCAGACACTGACAGCAAGGAATGTTGATTGGGACAAATACCCAGCCATTCAGCACTCCACACTGCATTGAGACCAGTTTCGGGCAGGGCTGTCTCAGTCTCAGGGCTGTCTCAGTCATTGTGTCATACACTAGAACCCAGACACCCATAACATGAAATGTATATTGGTCACACACTCCATTCACCCAGGTCCCACCCCAAGGGTGTACCCACAACATACAGTCATTGGGAAGGCTCCAGCCAGTCTGGCCTGGACTTCCCCACAATACCATATATGGAACTTCCACCCAACAGCCAGTCTGGAGAAGGGACAGAGTCAGGGCTTCCCAGGACTTTGGGAAAACAAGGTAACAGGCAATAGAAAGCAAGAAGCCACAGGGGCCAATAACTTCATTCCAGCACCAAATGTGCAATTAATAACACAAATAAAAGATTAGGTTCCGCGCATATTGCAGTGAACATCATCTTGTGAGCATGGGGGGGTGCCTATGCATAGCATACTTGGAAGCTGTTCTAGCTCACACTTCATGGCTGTAGTAGCCTGCCAGCAAGTCTGGTCCCACAGTGTCATAGCAATACACTTAAATTATGCAATGAGCAGGGGTCCCATGTCATATGCTCTGTAACACTACATCATACGTCAGCTTAATGCAAAAGGCAATCCATTTGTGTTATATGTTATTAATTTAAAGCTTACAGACATACCGAAAGAATTAACCCACAGCAGAGTGGTGCTTTAGGGGCAAGGTGTCTGGCTCAAAGGACCACAAGGGGAATTTAGGGGCTGGGTGCCTCCTTGAACTGGCGCATGCTGGGCCAATTGAAGGTGCAGGGAGGACCCCTGGTCACCAGCCCTTGTTCCCTGGCACATGCCAATCACAGTAACATCGACAAACTCCCTTACAAAACCCATAAAGCCTGAAGTTCTTTCTAAGCGGACCAAAAGGGTGTAAGCCGAAAAAAATCCACGTCTCCATTTAACTGCAGTCAGCTTCCTTCCCCTATTGTCAGTCACAAGGATTTTAATATTGGTACAAGGAAGCCTGCAGCATCAAGTTAGTTGTGTAATAATTTCTTAAAGGGATGTGCAGTGAACCAAGGAGTACTGCGGATACTGTCTAGCAAGTCTGCAGATTGTATCATGCACTTTGAATCAGGGAGTCCCTCTGATACAATCGTGCACGTTTAGGGCATCCTGACCACTGACTGGATCACATGGGAAACAAAACACACAAACACACACAGTTTATATAAGGATGAACAATTTAAACACTCTTCCCAGTGTTCTCCAGCACATAATTCCCATGCTGGAGGAACAGGAGACCTACTCATAGTAGAGGCAGCACCAGAGATAGTCAGTAAGGGCAGAGTACATTTCAAGGTGGTGGAGGGGTCAGGAATAGCCTTGGTCCTGCTCCTCAAATTCAAAACGGCCTCATGTGTACTCATGAATGGCAACCTCACTCATTAACCTCACCAGAAAATTCTTCTCCTCTGACAACTGCCTTTCGCTAGCTAGAGCTAACATCGTCAGTAAATTGGATTACTGCAACACCATCCTCTATGGAACCTACACAAAAAACCTGATTAAACTCCAACTTCTACAAAACAATGCCCCCCGAGCGGTCTGGGGCATGAAATGATTAGATCATATCTCACAAGCTAGACTTGAGGACCACTGGCTGCCCATCAAAGCCTGCATTGAATTTAAAATCCTATCAAACATGTACCATAACTTAGCACACACCTACCTTAACCAGCCTATCACCAAAAGTGCCAAACCACGCTGCTTATTCTCCTCCACCAACCTATCTCTGGCAACTCCCAAATTCACCAGAAAAAGAGCAGGTGGAGTAAGCTTTACTGTCATAGCTCCCACTCTCTCGAACTTCCTACCTCCTTGTAGCCAAGAAGAGCCCTCCTATTTAACCTTTTGATAAGAAATGTGAAAACTGCATTGTTTAACAAGTATTCTCAATGCCTGAATTTTCCCTTGACTGTATTGCCTGTACTGTAACCTTAATCAGCACTGTGATATTTCCAGGTTTGAGTGCTATCAGCAAATGCAATAAATACACCAATCACAGCCCAGTCAAAACTAAGGACCACAGGTACAGACTCTCAAAAAAGATTCCCACACAGAGGGAAGAGAAAAGAGTATAAAACCCAGAGCCACCAGTCAACCGGTGTGGGTTGTTGGGAAGGTTGTGGCAGCTGTTGGGAAGTAATGAAGTGTGATATGAGAAGGAGGTGTTGTAGAAAAGAGGGCAAGAGGACAGATGAGGAGGTTCTAGAAACACAAGTGGAGGAGGTGACAATGGAGGATAAGGTGGTATTAAGAGCGAAAACGTTTATATTAACAGCAGAGGGGGAGGTGCATGTAGCTGAGGGATTAACACCTAAGAAGGAGGAGGACAAACACGTAGGCAGAAAGAATAGGAAGGCATGAGGAGGCAGAGTTGGCCCAAGGCAGATTGAGAAAGAGGCAGGAGGAACGAGACCCAGGCAAGAAGGACAGAGCAAGGATAACAGCATTGGGGCCTCGCGGACTGAGAAAGGAAGGACGCAAGAAGGGGTCCCAATCTCCCAATTGGTCTGCAAAAAGTACACCCTCTGCAATCACAGATGAGACCTCTGAGTTGGACATGACTGAGAAGGGCACCTCAGAGTTCTGTTCTTCCAATTTTCCAGGGGGAGGTAGAAACTCCCTGAGAACCAGAGCACTGAATCCAGCACCATCACATTCCACTCTCCGAATTCTACAGACATGGCCCCTTTAAATATACACAGGGGCTAGCTACTAACCATAGCATCAACTCTTCCTTAAGAGATTCCTTTGAGACAGCTGTCTCTGCAGAGGAGAGTACAACACTGGAGGTGTCTTACTTTGTGAAAAAAGGGGCGGTTTTATCAGGTCACGAACAATGTACATGGGGATGGTCAGAATAGGTACCGACTGTTAATCCTGTCTCTACCCAGTTCCGAAGAGCAATCCTGGATCTGTCCATTCCAACTTCTCAGGAGGGCCCAAAAGGCTCACAAAGACTCTGAAAAGCATGCTTAATCCGTTTTCCTGGCCCGTGGCCCATCAACAGATCTCAAAACTTTGGTTTGTTTGTTTGTACTATTTTGTTTACCAGAAAACCTCCTGGAATGATGGCGGGAAAGCCCCACTCCAACTCTTGCACATTATTAGGAGGAACCTTCTTCCAGAGTAGCCAGGAAACTGTTTACATTCTAATTATTTTAGATAACGCCACTCTGTACTCAGAAACCTTCCCCATGAGCAGTAACACCCCAAAGATACCAATTAAACATTTGGTACAATACTTCTTCCGGGCAGGGCTCTGAAGAGAGACCTCCTCATATCCAGAGTCATGACTGAGCTATAGAAACTTCTAATATTTTAAAGTAATCGTACCTCCATTTACCATTATTAGACCAATGGTCTAGTAGAGAGCATTGATCAGACATCAAAGAACCTTCTCAGGAAGTAAGTATCTGAGGAGGCCTGAAACTGGGATGAGCTGCTATAAACAGACTTGTCTGTGGCCAGAAAATCACCCCAAGCCTTCACCGGCTATTCTCCCTTCTAACTATGTTATGTTATCTTGCATTTACATAGCACCTCCTGCCAAAGGTTATGGCGTTGAAGCCTTTTGCCTGTGAGAGAGCCAAAGGAGGAGTATGATAGACTATGCAGTAGTGGTTGGGAAGCGCAAGGTTGGGTAGATAGTTGGGATGAGAGCGGAGGATAGAGAAGATGCTCAGGAATGAATGAGAATTAAATGGTGGTCCAATTGTGTGTACAATTGGACCAAATTTATCGTGGGACTCAACTATAATCTATGGGACACATCACCGAAAGGAGAGATAGCTGGAGAGAGGCGTTTGCTGCGAGGGTGTATATCTAGAATGTACTCACCCAATTGAGCATGTATGTTAGGTTATGCTATCCAATATTTATACTGCCCCCATTACCGCCGTAGTGGTCATAGAGCACCTGGTATTGTCCAAAAGGTGGCATACGGTGACCCTGCCTAGGTGTCGCCATACCTTAGTGGTTTCTGGATTTGAAGTCTGCTGCTGCTCTTGGGGTCGGCTCGTATATGTGAAAGAACTCCTGTGACATTCTGGACATTCTGGAGGAAGGGTGGGAAGGAGATCAGGGTTTGGCGATGGGAACCAGGGAGTTTCTTTAAGCTGCTCAAGAAAGTAGGCAACCAGGTCCTCATCTTGTTGTCTACATCAGAAAATACAGGGGCCTGGATCCTATAAAATTATACAGGTACACCACAACTACTGGGTGTAACCGGATGACCATCAAATGACTAGCTAGTTTTATCACATCAATTGACTAAAGGAATGGTGATAACCCGAGAAGCATTCCCTGATGGCACCCTTGCTAACTCCAGTTGATACACCCACATTAGCAAATCTAATCCATACCGATCTTCCAGCCAACCAAAGACAACTGTAACTTGGGGTCACTAAGGCCCTCCAAAGTCTCTGGTCCTCACCCATTGCCCTTGTGTCTGAACTGAACAGGAGCTGGCGGTTTTGCATCAATTTCCAAATTGATAAATGAGATCTTAAAAGTCAATGTCTATCTGATTACAAGGATTGATAAGATGATTGGGTTGATTGGGCCCGCTCAATATATCTCCAACCTTCATTTCACAAAGGTTATTGGCAGCTCCTGTTGGCCTGCAAAGATCAACGAAATAAAGCTGTTGTCATGCCCATGCAGCTATTTAATTTCACACTACTTTCCTTCAGCCTTGATGGGGCACTGGCTACCTTATCGAGAGTGATGGATATGCTCCAGTGCCACTAGGCCTTTCTGGGCCTGATTGGTTATCATCAAAGGTTTATAAGGAACTTTTCAACCATCGCCGGCTTGCTGGCTGATCAATTTAAGGGATCAATGTTCAATTGGGATCAATGGTGCAGGCTTTTAATCTATTTTGATTCACCCTATCCTACCTTCTCCACCTGCTCATACCACCCATCCAAAAAACCAGTCATCCTACAAATGAATCCATCATGTGGCAGTCTGGGAGCAGTACTTTCACAAACTAGGAATGGTGCTGAACACTTCCAGGAAATTTCAACCCAGAGAGTAGTACTATACCACCAGTTGGCATGTCTTACCTAGCCGCTGGGCCGCGAGGCGCTTCACCCATATGAAAGACCCTTTACCTTGGAACTGACCATGCCCGTCTGACCTGGGTGTTCAGGTCGAAGGAAACCAATGAAATGGTGATGAACCCTACATCTTTTTGGTAGTTCAGAGAACCTCGTCACTAGAACAGTGTTGACTATTTCAGCAATTATTCCAATTAACAATCCAGAGTGCATGGGGAACAGGATTGGGGGGGAGCATAGGACGAGGTGGAGGCCCTGGTCACCTGCCCCTGGCCCTCAGCGCATGGCAAGAGTCCGACAATTAGCCATAAGGAATGCAACCCCTACCCAGCCCAGATGGCCTTAAGCTCTCTCTAAGCACACCAAAAGTTTGAAATAAGAAAAATCTACCTGTTTCTAAATGGGTTTAGTTAAATTCAAACAGCATCAGTAGTGAGGGTTTTAAAATGGTTACAAGTGAGCCTGCAACATCAAGTTTAACTTCAGCTGAACCACCGAGCCTGGTGGATGCATTCTTGCAAGTCAGGTGCTTCCTGACCACGGATTGTATCATGCAGGGTGAACAAGGTAGTTACGCAGACACAATCTTGAAAGTTTGTGGCTTTCTGACCACAGATTGCATCTTGTGGGAAATTAGGCGTTGTCTACGGGCAGAGTGTCCTCTCACGAAAATACAATGGGGCTCATTCCGAGTACGGCGGTGCAGTAAGAAAGTGGCAGTAATGGAATTACCGTCAATTTTTCCGCTCTGCCATCCTGAGTTTGGCCCTGGAGAGGGTGATTTACCTCATGCTGGAGATAAATCCTCCCACATTCCACTGAAAAAAATAGTCAGAATCAGCAGAATTATTGCAGCAGTAATTCCGCCATTGGTAATTCCACCAAAGTCCCCCATAGGGACCATTAATTGGTAATTCCATTAAGCAGTATTCCAGCAGATTTGCTTGCGGAATACCGCCCAGCTCGTAATGAAGCCCAATGTTACAAAGTCCCCAGGACACATAGTGCTAACACAGTGCTGACGTCCCTCTGCTGCTGCGATTGGGGCCTGGTCGCTTCTGAGTCATACAGGGGCCAGACTACCCCCCCTACCAGTCCTCCCAGCATCCCTTGCCAGCACTTTCCCTCTGGTACCCTTCCCCGGACTAGCCCAACCTGGTCCTCCCTGTACATCGCAATCATCCTCCCTTCCCCTCTCTTTCCCCTGGCACTTGCCGTCTTGGCCCCCCCAGCACTTGCACACCCGCCCCATTTGGGCACCCCACTCCTGCACTTCTCCTGTTTCCCCCCTGCCCCACACTTACACCTTTGCTTGCACTTGCATGGTAGGATTGTCACAAGGTCAATAGTTATTGTTATTTTGTAGTTTCTCCTTTCCTATGTCCACCTCCCCGACCCCCCAAATTTGTCTTGTGGCGCCTGGAAACACTTGTGTATAGGCGCCATACACATTTCCAATGAAATAAATAAAATATTCACGAACAAAGTCTTACCATGTGTCTACCCAGCATATATGTCCCATGCCGGAGAAACAGGAAACCTGCATTCAGCAGAGGCAGCAGCACAGAGGGTCATGAAAAGCAACCAAAGTGTGGTCCCACTTGCAATCCACAGGTGCAAAGCCTTTCTATGAGTCCACCCAGGGGGAGGAGGAACGAGTATAAGACTCAGAGCCACCATTCAGTCGGTGTGGGCTGTTGGAAAAAGTAGTTGGTGGCTGGTGGTTGGGGAGTGCTGGAGTGCATTATAAGGAGTGATACGGCGGTACTGGAAATGAGAGGGGCAGAAGATAGAGGAGGAGGTATTAGTAATGGCAGAGGAGGTGGCAGTAACAGAGAAGGAGGTGGTAACAACAGAAGAGGACAAGGTAGTATTAGTGTAGGAGACAGTAACAACAGAGGAGGTGGTAACAGGGGATTAGGAGGCGGAGGTGGATATAGCAGAAGGACCCCATAGCCTCAAAATATGGGAAGTCAAGAGGAGACCGGGTTGGTCCAAGGCAGGTTGGGGAGACAGGAGGGGGAACGAAAGATAGGCATGGAGGACAGAGGTATAGTAGTGAGGATAACGGTGTGGGTGCCCTGAGACTTTAGAAAGGAGGGACTCCAGACCCAAGGAGAGGCAAGGTGCTAGCAGTCAGCAGCATACCCTTTACTCTCCCCACACTGAAGCAGACATTGTGGCTAAACTATCAACTGGTCCAAGAAACAGTCCGGAGACCAGAGCAAATGGTTCTGGCAACCCTGAGAAATCCACAATGCCAGAGGGTGGTTAGATGTTATCAAATCCCTTTTGGGGTGTGACCAAGGAATGATTTGCATATGGTATATAGCCTACTGTAATGCAACATGAGGCAGAAAAGCAATAATTTGGAGGGTTGCTCAGAGCAATGCCAGTGGTTATGATTTTTTCAAAATCTTCCATCCATCACTCTTACATTAAAGTGACACAGTGAATGAGCAGACAAGCAGCCATGCTTTCAAATGGGCTCTTCGCATCCCAACACTGCACTGCACTGCACTCTATCTGCCAGGCTCATATGAGGTTTTTTTCAGGGTTAGTGGTGAGCATTTCTAAATGGGGGTTACTGATGGAAGGAGCCTAGGCAGGGATAGAAACACATAGCTGTTTGGACAGGTCACCATGCCAAACATAACACCTACTTTGATGCTCCAGGCCAGTGTGTATGGAAAACTGGAGGTCAGAGGTTACTTGACATTCCATACATATCTCGCTATATGCATAAATGATCAAGGAAGCACTGCAAAACTGTATCTGAGCTTGCAAGAAATAGAAGGTCTTGGCAGAGTTTGTGTCACCCCCAAAAGAGGAAATTGGAAGGAGACAGTGGGGGGCACCTACAATGCACAGCAAGAACATTATGCTATGGTAATTTACATGGCGCTTGCATAGCACCTACTGCCATTCGTATGGCCTCGAAGCACGGTGGGGTTGGACACCCTTCGGAAGACCGTAGTCAGAGATGTAAGATGTGAAGAAATGCGTGTTAAAAGGCTTGTGTGCATTAACTAAGGAGCCTGGTCTCTGGGATAGCGCTAAACTCAAACTCTTCTTTCCTGTTAGCCGGGCACAGTATTCAACAGTTTATTGCTGCAAAGCTCTATCATTGTACAGATTTGTCAGTTTAGTTTAAAGTTGTGTCTTTCATACATGCATTCAATGTGGACATCTTCATCAACGGTGCCGAGGTGGAAGAGGTGAATACATCTTTCTCAGACAACTGAGAAAGCAGAAGCGTTGTGTATTTATACATGCTCTCCAATGGAAAGTCTAAATGTTGATTTATCGTGAATGCCAGAAAGACAGAATACTATGCATGGTGGACAGCAATTGTTGGACCTTTCTCATTGTCCTTGAACGAATATGATTGGGAGAGATTTGAGTATGTTAAGATTTGTGCTTGTCCTTTAACCTGTCAGTTGTTAATGGACAGGGCTGCTGAGTTTTGATGCTCCGGGCAAATGGAAATTTTGCTCCTCTTGTTAACAGCATTGGAACAATATTTTCGGTCATGGTTCCTGCTCCTACGTTTATGTCGATGTCCCAAAGATGGGAGCACCCTAGAAAGGCCCTGATGCACCTGGTATCCTGTCATTGAATCAATACCTTCTACCTTTTCTAGTTGAACTGTTCACCTCTTTGGCCTAATATGTACAGATGTGTAGTTATCCAGGATGACCTGAAAGGGGCATATTTAGCACACCATCCAGAATTTCTACAAAGGACAGTTTGCACACAACAGATGTTTTGGGGGGTTGATACAGGCTGTACCAACTAACAGTGCACAATAGATCAACTTCTGAAAGTAAGTTCATCTGCTGGATATGTTTATAATGTGGTACGAACAACGCACTTCAGTAAAACCCAGAGATTGCGCTGCAGATAGACTACAACTCCATGGACTATGGGCAAAAATGAACAAATGTGAGTTTAGATGGAAAATCAGAGTTTTTGCACACTTACCATTTATCCAACATACCACTGAAGATACAGTGAAGTCAACTGTCCTGGTCCCAATATCCTGACAATTTAACTCTTGTACATTCTGTAAATACTGGAGGGGGGGTTATCTGTACTCTTGCCCTCTATATGGCAGAGTAGAAGCACAGAGCACCGCAGCCAAGATTCTCTATTGTTGGTAGCAATGGCCAAGCAATCAAGGCTTATGCTCTCTGGCGGTGATGCAGGCTGGTTCTTGAGTACATTGTAGTCCTCAAGCCCCCACAAAGGAATGTCCACACACTATGTTAGTGATAACACAGCTCTTTATATAAATAAGATTTAAGTTATATACATACACAACAACACACTTTGTGCTCAGCCAGTACTATAATGATAAATATGTACAATATCTTTGTGGTACCACAATTCACTCTTGACTCCTTTAAAATGCACCAACTGCGGACAGTTGCAATGACATACACGTCTCATAGCAATGTGAACCAACACCAGACACAGGAGGGAAACAAGTGGTTAAACAATTTGCAGAATACGTGTCCCTACCCAACACATAATTCTGTGTGCGAATCCCCCTACCTGGGCAACCCATAAAGTATATTGACAAGCCCAGCCCAGATATTGTTTAATATAGTCTTGTTTCATTCTAAAAAGGTTCTACTACCCCAATGTACCTGGTTTAGCAGAGTTTCACATCGGGTCGTTGACAGATCCTTCTTGAGTGAACTTCCTTTAAGGCAGGAACCACGGATCGTCGAGATTCCTCGAAGAAAAGGTGAACAATGTCGTTGAGGCGGCAGCTTTCGGTCTTTGCGGTGCTCGTCGACGATCGGTCGTGGATGTACTGGGAAGATGAGGCGTGTGGGGCACCTCGATGACGAAGAGTTTGTTGCTGAAAAGAGTCAATGAAGAACGTAGGCCCAGCAAGTGCATCGGGTCATCAGCGTAGGGTGTCGGCAATCAGAACTCGACAACGGCTGGCTTTCGGATCTTCATCAGTGTCTTTGTGGACTTCGTGTGGTGGGAAACCCACCGGCAGATTCTCCTCTGTTTGTCGGCGACCTCCAGTGGGACAAAGCAGTCGATAGTGATGAGCAAGGAAGTCCTTGATTTCAAAGTGTCTTAGGCAATGGAGCATTGCCGCTCCGGTCGACGAGGTTACAGCGGTCCTCTGAACCTCGTTCGGCGGTGATGGTCGTCGAGGGCCGCGACGTCCTGGCGCCTCACTTCAGTTTTTTCGGCGGTCCCATCTCCGGTCGGCAGCCTTTCGAAGATTGACTTCCAGGGAGCCGTGATGAAGGTTTAGCTAGTGCACGATGGTCCCTCCTAGCTCGGGAAGAGGTCTCCTAATGAGGTCCTCTCTTGGATCAGTTCTTGGAGACACGACAGCTTTCGGATTGCATCTAAGGAAAGCAGCAGCAAAGCCTTCTTCTTCCAGGTGGGCTTCAAGGTAAGCATCAAGTTTCGACATCAGCTTCTGAACAATTCCATTAAGTGAGAGGTCCCCAGATATACTGTCTGTCTCCCATTCGCACTGCTGAGCCAGGCTCAGGCAGCCAATCACTCAGAAGGGCATTCAGCAGGCAGGCAGCCAATCAGGCTCACAGTGCATTCAGGCCATTCTTCTCCATCCAGACACTGACAGCAAGGAATGTTGATTGGGACAAATACCCAGCCATTCAGCACTCCACACTGCATTGAGACCAGTTTCGGGCAGGGCTGTCTCAGTCTCAGGGCTGTCTCAGTCATTGTGTCATACACTAGAACCCAGACACCCATAACATGAAATGTATATTGGTCACACACTCCATTCACCCAGGTCCCACCCCAAGGGTGTACCCACAACATACAGTCATTGGGAAGGCTCCAGCCAGTCTGGCCTGGACTTCCCCACAATACCATATATGGAACTTCCACCCAACAGCCAGTCTGGAGAAGGGACAGAGTCAGGGCTTCCCAGGACTTTGGGAAAACAAGGTAACAGGCAATAGAAAGCAAGAAGCCACAGGGGCCAATAACTTCATTCCAGCACCAAATGTGCAATTAATAACACAAATAAAAGATTAGGTTCAGCGCATATTGCAGTGAACATCATCTTGTGAGCATGGGGGGGTGCCTATGCATAGCATACTTGGAAGCTGTTCTAGCTCACACTTCATGGCTGTAGTAGCCTGCCAGCAAGTCTGGTCCCACAGTGTCATAGCAATACACTTAAATTATGCAATGAGCAGGGGTCCCATGTCATATGCTCTGTAACACTACATCATACGTCAGCTTAATGCAAAAGGCAATCCATTTGTGTTATATGTTATTAATTTAAAGCTTACAGACATACCGAAAGAATTAACCCACAGCAGAGTGGTGCTTTAGGGGCAAGGTGTCTGGCTCAAAGGACCACAAGGGGAATTTAGGGGCTGGGTGCCTCCTTGAACTGGCGCATGCTGGGCCAATTGAAGGTGCAGGGAGGACCCCTGGTCACCAGCCCTTGTTCCCTGGCACATGCCAATCACAGTAACATCGACAAACTCCCTTACAAAACCCATAAAGCCTGAAGTTCTTTCTAAGCGGACCAAAAGGGTGTAAGCCGAAAAAAATCCACGTCTCCATTTAACTGCAGTCAGCTTCCTTCCCCTATTGTCAGTCACAAGGATTTTAATATTGGTACAAGGAAGCCTGCAGCATCAAGTTAGTTGTGTAATAATTTCTTAAAGGGATGTGCAGTGAACCAAGGAGTACTGCGGATACTGTCTAGCAAGTCTGCAGATTGTATCATGCACTTTGAATCAGGGAGTCCCTCTGATACAATCGTGCACGTTTAGGGCATCCTGACCACTGACTGGATCACATGGGAAACAAAACACACAAACACACACAGTTTATATAAGGATGAACAATTTAAACACTCTTCCCAGTGTTCTCCAGCACATAATTCCCATGCTGGAGGAACAGGAGACCTACTCATAGTAGAGGCAGCACCAGAGATAGTCAGTAAGGGCAGAGTACATTTCAAGGTGGTGGAGGGGTCAGGAATAGCCTTGGTCCTGCTCCTCAAATTCAAAACGGCCTCATGTGTACTCATGAATGGCAACCTCACTCATTAACCTCAGCAGAAAATTCTTCTCCTCTGACAACTGCCTTTCGCTAGCTAGAGCTAACATCGTCAGTAAATTGGATTACTGCAACACCATCCTCTATGGAACCTACACAAAAAACCTGATTAAACTCCAACTTCTACAAAACAATGCCCCCCGAGCGGTCTGGGGCATGAAATGATTAGATCATATCTCACAAGCTAGACTTGAGGACCACTGGCTGCCCATCAAAGCCTGCATTGAATTTAAAATCCTATCAAACATGTACCATAACTTAGCACACACCTACCTTAACCAGCCTATCACCAAAAGTGCCAAACCACGCTGCTTATTCTCCTCCACCAACCTATCTCTGGCAACTCCCAAATTCACCAGAAAAAGAGCAGGTGGAGTAAGCTTTACTGTCATAGCTCCCACTCTCTCGAACTTCCTACCTCCTTGTAGCCAAGAAGAGCCCTCCTATTTAACCTTTTGATAAGAAATGTGAAAACTGCATTGTTTAACAAGTATTCTCAATGCCTGAATTTTCCCTTGACTGTATTGCCTGTACTGTAACCTTAATCAGCACTGTGATATTTCCAGGTTTGAGTGCTATCAGCAAATGCAATAAATACACCAATCACAGCCCAGTCAAAACTAAGGACCACAGGTACAGACTCTCAAAAAAGATTCCCACACAGAGGGAAGAGAAAAGAGTATAAAACCCAGAGCCACCAGTCAACCGGTGTGGGTTGTTGGGAAGGTTGTGGCAGCTGTTGGGAAGTAATGAAGTGTGATATGAGAAGGAGGTGTTGTAGAAAAGAGGGCAAGAAGACAGATGAGGAGGTTCTAGAAACACAAGTGGAGGAGGTGACAATGGAGGATAAGGTGGTATTAAGAGCGAAAACGTTTATATTAACAGCAGAGGGGGAGGTGCATGTAGCTGAGGGATTAACACCTAAGAAGGAGGAGGACAAACATGTAGGCAGAAAGAATAGGAAGGCATGAGGAGGCAGAGTTGGCCCAAGGCAGATTGAGAAAGAGGCAGGAGGAACGAGACCCAGGCAAGAAGGACAGAGCAAGGATAACAGCATTGGGGCCTCGCGGACTGAGAAAGGAAGGACGCAAGAAGGGGTCCCAATCTCCCAATTGGTCTGCAAAAAGTACACCCTCTGCAATCACAGATGAGACCTCTGAGTTGGACATGACTGAGAAGGGCACCTCAGAGTTCTGTTCTTCCAATTTTCCAGGGGGAGGTAGAAACTCCCTGAGAACCAGAGCACTGAATCCAGCACCATCACATTCCACTCTCCGAATTCTACAGACATGGCCCCTTTAAATATACACAGGGGCTAGCTACTAACCATAGCATCAACTCTTCCTTAAGAGATTCCTTTGAGACAGCTGTCTCTGCAGAGGAGAGTACAACACTGGAGGTGTCTTACTTTGTGAAAAAAGGGGCGGTTTTATCAGGTCACGAACAATGTACATGGGGATGGTCAGAATAGGTACCGACTGTTAATCCTGTCTCTACCCAGTTCCGAAGAGCAATCCTGGATCTGTCCATTCCAACTTCTCAGGAGGGCCCAAAAGGCTCACAAAGACTCTGAAAAGCATGCTTAATCCGTTTTCCTGGCCCGTGGCCCATCAACAGATCTCAAAACTTTGGTTTGTTTGTTTGTACTATTTTGTTTACCAGAAAACCTCCTGGAATGATGGCGGGAAAGCCCCACTCCAACTCTTGCACATTATTAGGAGGAACCTTCTTCCAGAGTAGCCAGGAAACTGTTTACATTCTAATTATTTTAGATAACGCCACTCTGTACTCAGAAACCTTCCCCATGAGCAGTAACACCCCAAAGATACCAATTAAACATTTGGTACAATACTTCTTCCGGGCAGGGCTCTGAAGAGAGACCTCCTCATATCCAGAGTCATGACTGAGCTATAGAAACTTCTAATATTTTAAAGTAATCGTACCTCCATTTACCATTATTAGACCAATGGTCTAGTAGAGAGCATTGATCAGACATCAAAGAACCTTCTCAGGAAGTAAGTATCTGAGGAGGCCTGAAACTGGGATGAGCTGCTATAAACAGACTTGTCTGTGGCCAGAAAATCACCCCAAGCCTTCACCGGCTATTCTCCCTTCTAACTATGTTATGTTATCTTGCATTTACATAGCACCTCCTGCCAAAGGTTATGGCGTTGAAGCCTTTTGCCTGTGAGAGAGCCAAAGGAGGAGTATGATAGACTATGCAGTAGTGGTTGGGAAGCGCAAGGTTGGGTAGATAGTTGGGATGAGAGCGGAGGATAGAGAAGATGCTCAGGAATGAATGAGAATTAAATGGTGGAGGAACTGTGTGTACAATTGGACCAAATTTATCGTGGGACTCAACTATAATCTATGGGACACATCACCGAAAGGAGAGATAGCTGGAGAGAGGCGTTTGCTGCGTAGGTGTATATCTAGAATGTACTCACCCAATTGAGCATGTATGTTAGGTTATGCTATCCAATATTTATACTGCCCCCATTACCGCCGTAGTGGTCATAGAGCACCTGGTATTGTCCAAAAGGTGGCATACGGTGACCCTGCCTAGGTGTCGCCATACCTTAGTGGTTTCTGGATTTGAAGTCTGCTGCTGCTCTTGGGGTCGGCTCGTATATGTGAAAGAACTCCTGTGACATTCTGGACATTCTGAAGGAAGGGTGGGAAGGAGATCAGGGTTTGGCGATGGGAACCAGGGAGTTTCTTTAAGCTGCTCAAGAAAGTAGGCAACCAGGTCCTCATCTTGTTGTCTACATCAGAAAATACAGGGGCCTGGATCCTATAAAATTATACAGGTACACCACAACTACTGGGTGTAACCGGATGACCATCAAATGACTAGCTAGTTTTATCACATCAATTGACTAAAGGAATGGTGATAACCCGAGAAGCATTCCCTGATGGCACCCTTGCTAACTCCAGTTGATACACCCACATTAGCAAATCTAATCCATACCGATCTTCCAGCCAACCAAAGACAACTGTAACTTGGGGTCACTAAGGCCCTCCAAAGTCTCTGGTCCTCACCCATTGCCCTTGTGTCTGAACTGAACAGGAGCTGGCGGTTTTGCATCAATTTCCAAATTGATAAATGAGATCTTAAAAGTCAATGGGCCTCATTACACGGTAGGCGCTAAAAAATGTGATTTACCGTCATGGCGCCATTAGCGTGTCCGCCATCGTAGGAGACCGCTAATAGCGTCACATTACGAGTTAGCGGACACGCGCATAGGGCCATGACGGTAAATGACCCCACCGCCATGGCGGAAAAGCACCTCACCGGCTCCGACCAAAGTGCTGATAGCACCTCCGCCCTCATGCTGCACGCTATTAGCGGCCACCGCTGTTAGCGGTCACTGCTATTAGCGGTCACTGCTATTAGCGGTCACCGTAAAACACCGGAACCGGAAATAGCGTCATCGCACCGGAACGGGAAAGAGCCCGGCGGCCATCTTTAAAAACACAATCCATTGCCATCCCCTGCACTCAGGACCTGCAGCAACACCACGACTGGCAAAACCACATCCCAGAAGAACAAACAATGCCCAAGGCCCTAAAGAAAGCCGATGCGCGCCAGCGCAAAGAACGCTTCTCAAATGAGGAATTGAAAATGCTGGCAGACACCCTGGCTGCAAATGCAGATGTAGTGTTCGCTAGCGACATGCGGCGCCCGGCACTCCTGAGAAAAAAGGAAATCTGGGCTGAGGTGGCGCAGAAAGTCAGCGCGGTGGGCTCCACCCCCCGCACCGTAAAGGACGTGCGCAAGCGGTGGGATGATCTGCGCCTCCGTGTACGCAGCATTTTATCGGCCAACAGGAATCTGGCCATGGGCACAGGAGGCGGAGGTGGATCCCCGATGAAGATGCAGGAGTGGGAGGAGACATGTGCCAGCACCATTGGCATAGAATCCATCGAGGGAGTGGGCCGAATGGAGTGTGGTGTGGCAACAACGTCAGACGGAGGTGAGTGACCACGCAAGACACAGCAATGCCAAGCATGAGTCCCTCCCCTAAATGTGAATTGGGAATCAGCTAATGGATGGGGTCATCACACACACATGTACACAACCCTGCATATATGCCCTGCACATCCCCACACAACCACATGCATGCAGCACCTCACACACGTGTCACCCTGACACATGTCCGGATGACCCACCCATCTGGCCAACAACCTGCAGGCCCAAAGTAGATGTCCAAATCCAAAGAACTGCAGCAACAACAACATATGCATGATGCACGTTGACCCATCACTGATGTTATCCCTGTCTTGCTCCCCCACAGGGTCACAATCTGACAGTGAGGAGCTGGACGCTGCAACGCAGGCCCCACCACCCAAAAAGCAGGCCAAGGGAAAGGATGCAGGCACCAGGCCCAGTACATCGAGGGGCACTGGGATATCTGGAGTGGCCCAGCGTACAAAAGCCACCCACGCAACGACCACACCAAGGGTCGAAATGCCATCCGACACTGTGGCAGCACCCCCACCACCCACCCCCACCACTCAGGAGCCAGTGCCAGAAGGCACGCCGTCCGCAGCCAATAGCTCCGTTGGGGAAGCAGCAGCCACGGCACCTATGAGTGATGTGGACGACCCATGTCCGACACCGGAAGGGCAGCGTACACCCAGCCCCCAGCTGTCCCCACTCCACAGCCCATGCAACACATCCAATGGCAACATCCATGAGGTGCATGCCGGAGATGCAATGGATGGGTCATTCAGTCCCGTGGCGAGCTCACCTGATGTCGGCCACATGCAGCAAGCTGCGCCGAGGAGTAACAGGGGCAGGGCCGCAGACGACACCATGAGCCTGATACGCCAGCGCCAGGAGGAGCTCAATGCCCTGGTTGCCCGGCAAGTGAGCGAGGCTGCCTCGACCAGGGAGGAGATCCGGGGGTTGTCAAGGGACATGAAAGCTGCCATGGACAGCAACACGACGCGCCTATGTGAGGAGATGGCCGCTGTGAGGCAGGTCCTAACGCGCATTGCTGAGGCGATGGAGAGCATGCGTCACTCACAGGGAGCAGATCAACCAGCCACGCCCTCGTCTACTAGCTCCGACCAGACAACCATCCTGCGCAGGTCCAGCCGGTCCTTGCGGCGGTCAGACTCACAACCCCCCAATGGTGGTAGTGGAGGAGGGAAGTAGGGCCAGCCTGTCCCTGTTGACACTTGGGAACTAATGCAGCACTGATGTGCACACCATGTTCGGTGGAGTTGTGGGGGAAGGGGGGTGAGGGTGTTTGGGGGAGTTGTGGGGGGAGGGGGGTGAGGGTGTTTGGGGGAGTTGTGGGGGGAGGGGGGTGAGGGTGTTTGGGGGAGTTGTGGGGGGAGGGGGGTGAGGGTGTTTGGGGGAGTTGTGGGGGGAGGGGGGTGAGGGTGTTTTGGGTGGAGGGTACATGCACGTTTGAATGTCATAATGCTCAATACAGACGTAATGGCATGGATAATCACATGACTCGACATTGATAATTGTGTATGTGTGTTTTATTGTTGAAGGGTGCACTGTGATTATGTCCTCCATACACCCCGTGCCCTGAGCTGAACACCAATTGCACCCTCCTAATCCATGTGCATCAGAAACAATGGTCTATCAGGTGCTGCCGCACAGCACGTCCCTCATGGGCATCGCCACCTGCATGACCTGCAGCCCCCTCTCCTCCATCCTCATCCCCGTCATCATCCTCAGACGGTGGTCGCAGTTCTATGTCAGGGGGCATTGGCACATTCCGTCTGATACACATATTGTGAAGCATGACACATGCCATGGTGATCTTGGCCACCTTCTCATGCCCGTACAGGAGTGCCCCGTCCGACCTGCTGAGGCACCGGAAGCGTTCCTTCAATAGGCCGAATGTCTGCTCGATCACCACGCGGGTACGGGTGTGTGCATGATTGTAGTCCTCTTCGTGCCTGTTCTGTGGGTTCCGCACAGGGGTAAGGAGCCACCTCTTCAGGGGATAACCTGCATCACCTGCATGGGTGCAACAATGGGTATGTGTAAGTGTCTACATAATGTGGAGCGTGCACATGTCACACAAACAAACATTGCATATTCAACGACATCCACTGATCCAAGCACGCATGGCAATCAGGGTAACTGCAATGTGGGAAGGTGAGGTGGTCCTTGCAAGTGGACATGCACCATGCATGCATACAGCAGGGATTGCCATGTCCCGCCAGAGTTTAAGTGATTTGTGTTTCCTGGCCCTGGCAACGTTAGTGCCACACTGCTAGTACACTGCCATTCCTTAGTTGATGTCCCCATGCTGTTTGATGGCAATTCTGTGGTGGGGTACGGGTGTGCCTCACCACAATGGCTACAGGGGATCCATTTGTATGCACTCATGTGCGCGGACCATTTCTGATGTAGTTCAGCGTACATTTCAGTTGTGATTTTGATATGCATGTTGCTGATTTGTGTAATGGGGGAATGGTGTGTTGTGCGGTGTGCATGTTGTTTGGAATGGCCTGTTTGGCGTAATGGATTGATATGTTTGCCGTGGCACTCACTTCCGGCATGTGGTTTTGTCTCTGGTCCATTGTGGGCTGCCTCACTGTACAGTGATGCAAATATGTATGTCCATTCTTCTCATGACACAAGTTCACGCACAGTTGGAGTATGCATCTCCCCCCCCCCCCATTCACGGCCAGTTGGAGTATGCATCTCCCCCCCCCACTCACAATCCACATCACACTGACATGTGGTCAGCCTGCTACTCACCAAGTAGCCACGAACGTTGTCCAGCATGTCGCTCCATGTATCGTGGTATTGTCGAGTTCCGCAGGACCATTGCATCATGGGTTGAACCGGGATATCGGGCACAGCAATGTGTGATGATCTTATTGGAGTCACATACCATTTGGACGTTGATGGAGTGGTATTGCTTTCTGTTACGGTACACTACCTCATTGGCATGTGGGACCACCAGTTCTACATGGGTACAGTCGATGGCCCCAATGCAACTTGGGATGCCTGCCAGTGTATGGAAGCCTACTTTGGTGTTGGAGATCTCCTGGGCAGTCCGTGGCATGTATATGTGTTGACTTGTGTGCTGCAGGAGGGCATCGAGCACCTGGTTCAGTGTGCGTGAGAATACTGGTTGTGATATGCCATGCATCTGACCTACCGTATGCTGGTAGGTGCCTGTGGCCAAGAAGTGGAGCACTGTTACTACCTTCAGTAGAGGGGGGATGGCAGTACGGATGTCAATGAGACTCACAATGTCGTTGTATATCATGTCTACTATGGTGGTGATGGTATCCCAGTCCAGACGGTACAGGGTGTGTATCTGCTCAGGGGTTAGGTTGACTGGACTGGCTCTGATCCTGGGAATTGGTGGCTGCCTCTGTGGTATCACTAGGTGCACTGGTGGTGCTTGCTGCGCCTGTCTTGCCCTCCTCCTCCTCCTCCTGCGTCTCCTCTGTGCTGCCTGTTGTTGTAGCTGCTGCACAGCAATCATGTCCTCTAGCCCATGTAATGCTGCTAGTATTGCATCCATCTTGGTGTGGGAATGGGTGTGGGGAGGGGTGTGGTGTGCTCTTTTGTGCTGCCAGTCTCCATTGCCTCCACCTGTGCTGATTTTGTCCACCTGTGGCAGGTTGGAACTCTGCTGTGCTCTTTTAACGTGTGGTTCGCGATTCCGGTATTAGCGCCTAGCCGGTAAGGGTTCTTTGGGTCTAGTACATGCCGGTATTGCCATGTACGCATGGCTCGTGATGCCGTGATATTAGCGCTATGCCGCTATTTCCGGTCTGAGGGGCCGCGCGCTCACGGACTTGCCGCTAATAGTGCCACCGTACTTTGCGGTGCCGCTAATAGCGGTATGTCCGGGTCGTGATTGGGGAGGGGATTTACCGATATCGGTAATCCCTTACCGGTAACGGTATGTCCCTACCGCCTACCGTGTAATGAGGCCCAATGTCTATCTGATTACAAGGATTGATAAGATGATTGGGTTGATTGGGCCCGCTCAATATATCTCCAACCTTCATTTCACAAAGGTTATTGGCAGCTCCTGTTGGCCTGCAAAGATCAACGAAATAAAGCTGTTGTCATGCCCATGCAGCTATTTAATTTCACACTACTTTCCTTCAGCCTTGATGGGGCACTGGCTACCTTATCGAGAGTGATGGATATGCTCCAGTGCCACTAGGCCTTTCTGGGCCTGATTGGTTATCATCAAAGGTTTATAAGGAACTTTTCAACCATCGCCGGCTTGCTGGCTGATCAATTTAAGGGATCAATGTTCAATTGGGATCAATGGTGCAGGCTTTTAATCTATTTTGATTCACCCTATCCTACCTTCTCCACCTGCTCATACCACCCATCCAAAAAACCAGTCATCCTACAAATTAATCCATCATGTGGCAGTCTGGGAGCAGTACTTTCACAAACTAGGAATGGTGCTGAACACTTCCAGGAAATTTCAACCCAGAGAGTAGTACTATACCACCAGTTGGCATGTCTTACCTAGCCGCTGGGCCGCGAGGCGCTTCACCCATATGAAAGACCCTTTACCTTGGAACTGACCATGCCCGTCTGACCTGGGTGTTCAGGTCGAAGGAAACCAATGAAATGGTGATGAACCCTACATCTTTTTGGTAGTTCAGAGAACCTCGTCACTAGAACAGTGTTGACTATTTCAGCAATTATTCCAATTAACAATCCAGAGTGCATGGGGAACAGGATTGGGGGGGAGCATAGGACGAGGTGGAGGCCCTGGTCACCTGCCCCTGGCCCTCAGCGCATGGCAAGAGTCCGACAATTAGCCATAAGGAATGCAACCCCTACCCAGCTCAGATGGCCTTAAGCTCTCTCTAAGCACACCAAAAGTTTGAAATAAGAAAAATCTACCTGTTTCTAAATGGGTTTAGTTAAATTCAAACAGCATCAGTAGTGAGGGTTTTAAAATGGTTACAAGTGAGCCTGCAACATCAAGTTTAACTTCAGCTGAACCACCGAGCCTGGTGGATGCATTCTTGCAAGTCAGGTGCTTCCTGACCACGGATTGTATCATGCAGGGTGAACAAGGTAGTTACGCAGACACAATCTTGAAAGTTTGTGGCTTTCTGACCACAGATTGCATCTTGTGGGAAATTAGGCGTTGTCTACGGGAAGAGTGTCCTCTCACGAAAATACAATGGGGCTCATTCCGAGTACGGCGGTGCAGTAAGAAAGTGGCAGTAATGGAATTACCGTCAATTTTTCCGCTCTGCCATCCTGAGTTTGGCCCTGGAGAGGGTGATTTACCTCATGCTGGAGATAAATCCTCCCACATTCCACTGAAAAAAATAGTCAAAATCAGCAGAATTATTGCAGCAGTAATTCCGCCATTGGTAATTCCACCAAAGTCCCCCATAGGGACCATTAATTGGTAATTCCATTAAGCAGTATTCCAGCAGATTTGCTTGCGGAATACCGCCCAGCTCGTAATGAAGCCCAATGTTACAAAGTCCCCAGGACACATAGTGCTAACACAGTGCTGACGTCCCTCTGCTGCTGCGATTGGGGCCTGGTCGCTTCTGAGTCATACAGGGGCCAGACTACCCCCCCTACCAGTCCTCCCAGCATCCCTTGCCAGCACTTTCCCTCTGGTACCCTTCCCCGGACTAGCCCAACCTGGTCCTCCCTGTACATCGCAATCATCCTCCCTTCCCCTCTCTTTCCCCTGGCACTTGCCGTCTTGGCCCCCCCAGCACTTGCACACCCGCCCCATTTGGGCACCCCACTCCTGCACTTCTCTTGTTTCCCCCCTGCCCCACACTTACACCTTTGCTTGCACTTGCATGGTAGGATTGTCACAAGGTCAATAGTTATTGTTATTTTGTAGTTTCTCCTTTCCTATGTCCACCTCCCCGACCCCCCAAATTTGTCTTGTGGCGCCTGGAAACACTTGTGTATAGGCGCCATACACATTTCCAATGAAATAAATAAAATATTTACGAACAAAGTCTTACCATGTGTCTACCCAGCATATATGTCCCAGGCCGGAGAAACAGGAAACCTGCATTCAGCAGAGGCAGCAGCACAGAGGGTCATGAAAAGACACCAAAGTGTGGTCCCACTTGCAATCCACAGGTGCAAAGCCTTTCTATGAGTCCACCCAGGGGGAGGAGGAACGAGTATAAGACTCAGAGCCACCATTCAGTCGGTGTGGGCTGTTGGAAAAAGTAGTTGGTGGCTGGTGGTTGGGGAGTGCTGGAGTGCATTATAAGGAGTGATACGGCGGTACTGGAAATGAGAGGGGCAGAAGATAGAGGAGGAGGTATTAGTAATGGCAGAGGAGGTGGCAGTAACAGAGAAGGAGGTGGTAACAACAGAAGAGGACAAGGTAGTAATAGTGTAGGAGACAGTAACAACAGAGGAGGTGGTAACAGGGGATTAGGAGGCGGAGGTGGATATAGCAGAAGGACCCCATAGCCTCAAAATATGGGAAGTCAAGAGGAGACCGGGTTGGTCCAAGGCAGGTTGGGGAGACAGGAGGGGGAACGAAAGATAGGCATGGAGGACAGAGGTATAGTAGTGAGGATAACGGTGTGGGTGCCCTGAGACTTTAGAAAGGAGGGACTCCAGACCCAAGGAGAGGCAAGGTGCTAGCAGTCAGCAGCATACCCTTTACTCTCCCCACACTGAAGCAGACATTGTGGCTAAACTATCAACTGGTCCAAGAAACAGTCCGGAGACCAGAGCAAATGGTTCTGGCAACCCTGAGAAATCCACAATGCCAGAGGGTGGTTAGATGTTATCAAATCCCTTTTGGGGTGTGACCAAGGAATGATTTGCATATGGTATATAGCCTACTGTAATGCAACATGAGGCAGAAAAGCAATAATTTGGAGGGTTGCTCAGAGCAATGCCAGTGGTTATGATTTTTTCAAAATCTTCCATCCATCACTCTTACATTAAAGTGACACAGTGAATGAGCAGACAAGCAGCCATGCTTTCAAATGGGCTCTTCGCATCCCAACACTGCACTGCACTGCACTCTATCTGCCAGGCTCATATGAGGTTTTTTTCAGGGTTAGTGGTGAGCATTTCTAAATGGGGGTTACTGATGGAAGGAGCCTAGGCAGGGATAGAAACACATAGCTGTTTGGACAGGTCACCATGCCAAACATAACACCTACTTTGATGCTCCAGGCCAGTGTGTATGGAAAACTGGAGGTCAGAGGTTACTTGACATTCCATACATATCTCGCTATATGCATAAATGATCAAGGAAGCACTGCAAAACTGTATCTGAGCTTGCAAGAAATAGAAGGTCTTGGCAGAGTTTGTGTCACCCCCAAAAGAGGAAATTGGAAGGAGACAGTGGGGGGCACCTACAATGCACAGCAAGAACATTATGCTATGGTAATTTACATGGCGCTTGCATAGCACCTACTGCCATTCGTATGGCCTCGAAGCACGGTGGGGTTGGACACCCTTCGGAAGACCGTAGTCAGAGATGTAAGATGTGAAGAAATGCGTGTTAAAAGGCTTGTGTGCATTAACTAAGGAGCCTGGTCTCTGGGATAGCGCTAAACTCAAACTCTTCTTTCCTGTTAGCCCTGCACAGTATTCAACAGTTTATTGCTGCAAAGCTCTATCATTGTACAGATTTGTCAGTTTAGTTTAAAGTTGTGTCTTTCATACATGCATTCAATGTGGACATCTTCATCAACGGTGCCGAGGTGGAAGAGGTGAATACATCTTTCTCAGACAACTGAGAAAGCAGAAGCGTTGTGTATTTATACATGCTCTCCAATGGAAAGTCTAAATGTTGATTTATCGTGAATGCCAGAAAGACAGAATATTATGCATGGTGGACAGCAATTGTTGGACCTTTCTCATTGTCCTTGAACGAATATGACTGGGAGAGATTTGAGTATGTTAAGATTTGTGCTTGTCCTTTCAGTTGTTAATGGACAGGGCTGCTGAGTTTTGATGCTCCAGGCAAATGGAAATTTTGCTCCTCTTGTTAACAGCATTGGAACAATATTTTCGGTCATGGTTCCTGCTCCTACGTTTATGTCGATGTCCCAAAGATGGGAGCACCCTAGAAAGGCCCTGATGCACCTGGTATCCTGTCATTGAATCAATACCTTCTACCTTTTCTAGTTGAACTGTTCACCTCTTTGGCCTAATATGTACAGATGTGTAGTTATCCAGGATGACCTGAAAGGGGCAAATTTAGCACACCATCCAGAATTTCTACAAAGGACAGTTTGCACACAACAGATGTTTTGGGGGTTGATACAGGCTGTACCAACTAACAGTGCACAATAGATCAACTTCTGAAAGTAAGTTCATCTGCTGGATATGTTTATAATGTGGTACGAACAACGCACTTCAGTAAAACCCAGAGATTGCGCTGCAGATAGACTACAACTCCATGGACTATAGGCAAAAATGAACAAATGTGAGTTTAGATGGAAAATCAGAGTTTTTGCACACTTACCATTTATCCAACATACCACTGAAGATACAGTGAAGTCAACTGTCCTGGTCCCAATATCCTGACAATTTAACTCTTGTACATTCTGTAAATACTGGAGGGGGGTTATCTGTACTCCTGCCCTCTATATGGCAGAGTAGAAGCACAGAGCACCGCAGCCAAGATTCTCTATTGTTGGTAGCAATGGCCAAGCAATCAAGGCTTATGCTCTCTGGCGGTGATGCAGGCTGGTTCTTGAGTACATTGTAGTCCTCAAGCCCCCACAAAGGAATGTCCACACACTATGTTAGTGATAACACAGCTCTTTATATAAATAAGATTTAAGTTATATACATACACAACAACACACTTTGTGCTCAGCCAGTACTATAAAGATAAATATGTACAATATCTATGTGGTACCACAATTCACTCTTGACTCCTTTAAAATGCACCAACTGCGGACAGTTGCAATGACATACACGTCTCATAGCAATGTGAACCAACACCAGACACAGGAGGGAAACAACTGGTTAAACAATTTGCAGAATACGTGTCCCTACCCAACACATAATTCTGTGTGCGAATCCCCCTACCTGGGCAACCCATAAAGTATATTGACAAGCCCAGCCCAGATATTGTTTAATATAGTCTTGTTTCATTCTAAAAAGGTTCTACTACCCCAATGTACCTGGTTTAGCAGAGTTTCACATCGGGTCGTTGACAGATCCTTCTTGAGTGAACTTCCTTTAAGGCAGGAACCACGGATCGTCGAGATTCCTCGAAGAAAAGGTAAACAATGTCGTTGAGGCGGCAGCTTTCGGTCTTTGCGGTGCTCGTCGACGATCGGTCGTGGATGTACTGGGAAGATGAGGCGTGTGGGGCACCTCGATGACGAGAGTTTGTTGCTGCAAAGAGTCAATGAAGACCGTAGGCCCAGCAAGTGCATCGGGTCGTCAGCGTAGGGTGTCGGCAATCAAAACTCGACAACGGCTGGCTTTCGGATCTTCATCAGTGTCTTTGTGGACTTCGTGTGGTGGGAAACCCACCGGCAGATTCTCCTCTGTTTGTCGGCGACCTCCAGTGGGACAAAGCAGTCGATAGTGATGAGCAAGGAAGTCCTTGATTTCAAAGTGTCTTAGGCAATGGAGCATTGCGGCTCCGGTCGACGAGGTTACAGCGGTCCTCTGAACCTCGGTCGGCGGTGATGGTCGTCGAGGGCCGCGACATCCTGGCGCCTCACTTCAGTTTTTTCGGCGGTCCCATCTCCGGTCGGCAGCCTTTCGAAGATTGACTTCCAGGGAGCCGTGATGAAGGTTTAGCTAGTGCACGATGGTCCCTCCTAGCTCGGGAAGAGGTCTCCTAACGAGGTCCTCTCTTGGATCAGTTCTTGGAGACACGACAGCTTTCGGATTGCATCTAAGGAAAGCAGCAGCAAAGCCTTCTTCTTCCAGGTGGGCTTCAAGGTAAGCATCAAGTTTCGACTTCAGCTTCTGAACAATTCCATTAAGTGAGAGGTCCCCAGATATACTGTCTGTCTCCCATTCGCACTGCTGAGCCAGGCTCAGGCAGCCAATCACTCAGAAGGGCATTCAGCAGGCAGGCAGCCAATCAGGCTCACAGTGCATTCAGGCCATTCTTCTCCATCCAGACACTGACAGCAAGGAATGTTGATTGGGACAAATACCCAGCCATTCAGCACTCCACACTGCATTGAGACCAGTTTCGGGCAGGGCTGTCTCAGTCATTGTGTCATACACTAGAACCCAGACACCCATAACATGAAATGTATATTGGTCACACACTCCATTCACCCAGGTTCCACCCCAAGGGTGTACCCACAACATACAGTCATTGGGAAGGCTCCAGCCAGTCTGGCCTGGACTTCCCCACAATACCATATATGGAACTTCCACCCAACAGCCAGTCTGGAGAAGGGACAGAGTCAGGGCTTCCCAGGACTTTGGGAAAACAAGGTAACAGGCAATAGAAAGCAAGAAGCCACAGGGGCCAATAACTGATTCCAATGGCAGGGTTTGGGTATCCCAAAATGGATCATACTCAAAGTACCTGTCAAATTCAGCATGAAGCTGCCACCAGCCCACACCCTGCTCAGCCACACACAGGTGTTCTGAAACATATACTAGGGGTACATGGTTGTACCCCCACCCATGGGTGCCATAAGGGTATCCCAACGGTCCGTTCAACACAACCAGAAAGAGGAAGCGCTGCACTGCCAGGAATCCCACATGGACTCCTGTGCAGAAAATAACACAGAACACACAGGAAGAAGGAGTACAGGACAAGTACATGGAGGCCCTGTCCCTCAAATGCATTTCCAGCATCACACATTCTCAACCAGGACGAGTACCATTTGTGTTGGCTATGTTTAGCAGCCGTGTTGCATCCGCTCCATCACTTACTGGAAATAATCTGACTTGGCAAAGGCACAATCCCTGTTACGAAAACATATAAAGCAACACAAGATCTATTTTTGCAGTCAGGAGTATTATTGCACCATGTGCCCAAAAAACGTGTTGTGGTACCTCGAAGTATAGAGTGCTGCCTATCTTGTCATATTTGGTGCCTTTTGGCATAGAACACTATTCATTTTGCTTTATTATCACTGAAAGTATGAGCGGAAAACTAGTCTCAGTAAAGACACTTTCACTATTATCTGATGAAATAACTTTCCACACACACCTGTATGGTCATAACGTAAAACCAGTATTACATATTTGGCTCGTTCTAGCCATCTTTGATCTTCGCAAAGGAACTGATCACAGCTGTCCATCTGCATCACTGGGCTTTTTATGGGAATATTTGATCATCATAGTGTGCCTGAAATGCTGAGAGGGATGGTCTCTAAAGGCTGTCCAGTAAAACTATATCAGCAGCAACCAAAACAGAGATGCAACAATAACACACAATACATGATCAAGATATGGTAATGTACTCATCTTGGTTGCCTTGATATAACAAACATGAAGCCTCAATTCCCTTTATACAGCCATCTGGAGCCCCTAGTTCATTATTCTGGGGAATTTGGGTTGTCATACTTGATACATTTTGAGAAAAAGCCCTAACTTAAATTCATGTAGGTTATGTGAGGGTTGTCTTGTTCTAACTGCAAACTCATGCCATTGAGTGTCCTGCAAGCTGAGGAGTTTCACTTGTTACCGATACAATAGAAAATATCATTCAGAATGCTTGTCCACAATGCCTCAGTAACACAGATCTAAGCTTTCTACAACACAGAAATCATATTTACCCAACCCACGCACAAAGGTCAGAAAACTAAAAACATCTTATAGAACACAGACTAAGATGTCAAGGAAGAGATGATAGGCGGTTCTCAGCATTAGCCCCAGTACCATGGAATTCCTTGGCACTGGAGAAACATATTAACTCACTTCTGAAACACAATGCAAAGAACGACTATCAGGCCATATAACCTTACATTTAGCACACTCCAGACCTGTTCGGATACAGTTATACCTCCCCACCTCTGCCCTGAGTTTCCCTGTACAGATTCTCCTGCTTGTAGTGATAAAATAACAATTTAACTTGCTGTGCATGCTACAAAAATAAACAAGTATGCATTGGCCCCTTCTAGACAGCCATCCAAGAATGACAGATAGAATCACAGACCAGCCTTTAGTGGGATGTATGCGTTTTTTTTTCATCTGCTTCTCACTGGAAGTGAGGTCCTGTTTCCACCCTTCTGGCCATCTGTTGATCTCTTGCACATGTGGAGTTTGTGCCTGGCTGCTGACCATTGTATTAGGTAGGTGCACTTTGTGTGCATTACTGCACCTCCTGGGGAATTATTGAACCTGAAAAATCGAAATTTGAAAAAAAAGAAGAAAAAGAAAAATAGAGGAAATTTGCATAATATTGTTGGAAAGGACTGTTTTATTTGGCATTTTCATCGTGCAGCAATCTTTTGAGCTTTTTAATACCTGGTGCTGCGTTGCTATTTTGAAAGCACTAGTTGTTTCCTCCTATTGCTGCTTACTTGACTGTTTTTGGCCCTTCCAAGATGGCCGCCGTGGTTTTCTTTGTTGTGTAGACAGGCTGTGCTGAATCACCTCTCCCTGTGCTGCACTCCCATTGGTTGCTGAGTGTTTTCCTCCATCCAATCAGGGACCAGCAGGCTTCAGACGGTCCTCTCAGCAAGGCCCACTGGCTGGAACTGGTTTCTTTCATCTGCTTCTCACTGGGAGTGAGGTCCTGTTTCCACCCTTCTGGCCACCTGTTGTTCTCCTGCACATGTGGAGTTTGTGCCTGGCTGCTGACCATTCTATTAGGTAGGTGCACTTTCTGTGCATTACTGCACCTCCTGGGGAATTATTGAACCTGAAAAATCGAAATTTAAAAAAAAAGAAGAAAAAGAAAAATAGAGGAAATTTGCATAATATTGTTGGAAAGGACTGTTTTATTTGGCATTTTCATCGTGCAGACATTTTCTGAGCTTTTTAATACCTGGAGCTGCATTGCTATTTTGAAAGCACTAGTTGTTTCCTTCTATTGCTGCTTATTGGACTGTTTTTGGCCCTTCCAAGATGGCCGCCGTGGTTTTCTTTGTTGTGTAGACAGGCTGTGCTGAATCACCTCTCCCTGTGCTGAACTCCCATTGGTTGCTGAGTGTTTTCTTCCATCCAATCAGGGACCGGCAGGCTTCAGCCGGCCCTCTCAGCAAAGGCCCACTTCCAAGGCCCCTGTCCGTTTCCAGAAAGCTAATTGGGGTCCTCCCTGCACCTTAACCACAAGGATGCGGCCACCTCTCTCCTCTAAGAAATCCGGACTGCCTTGACTTTGCCACCTCCAGAACTATGGGTTTGTTCCCTCCTTATGGACTTACTTCTACTGCCTTTGACCATCACTGTTCTTTCTGCGTGTTGCTCCCATGTTGTCATCTTGCTGCGCAGTGCTTCCTAAACCCTTTGCCAACATCCGATTCAAAGATTGAAAAAGTCAAATCTTGCTGTTTTTGCTTTGCTCTTAAAAGTCAAATCTTGCTGTTTCTGCTTTGTGCTAAAAAGTCAAATCTTGCTGTTTTTGCTTTGCTCTTAAAAGTCAGCTCTTGCTGTTTTTGCTTTGTGCTAAAAAGTCAAATCTTGCTGTTTTTGCTTTGCCCTTAAAAGTCATATCTTGCTGCCCAGTGCGAAATTCTCTGTATTTTGCTTGTATACTGTTTCTTCTCTGTAACTTGCCAGCCTAGTGACCTCACCACTCTCTTTTGTCTCACACCTACCTGCCTTAGCCCCCCCAGTATCTCCATCCTCTCCTTACTTCCACCCCAATGGCGCTTTCTGTTTCTCCTATCTTCTCCAACTGCTTCTCCATTGACTATCCTTCCCTTCTCACTAAGTCTGGTAGGAAGAAGTTCAAAAAGGATATCTTGGCCTCTAATCGTGGTCTTCCTATCGCTGACACCTACTCCAATGCTTCCGCCAGACAGACCCTTACCAACATCCTCTTTGTCGTTCCTTCGCCAGATCTATGTACTCCTCATATGGTCTCTGTACTCTGCCCTATCTCCTCCTCTCCCATTAATGGTGGCACTCGCTGAGAAGTTCTCATGGCTTCCTCCGACTCCTCTAAAGTCATCATTAATGTCTACCTAAATGGCACTGTCATGGTCCAAGGCCCTCAGGCCAATCTCCTCTTCTTTAATAGGCGCTTCCCTCGCCTCATCAATTTCCTCTCATCTCCTGCTGTCTCTTCTTCTCCCCCCTTGGCTACCTTGCCCTCTCTTTCCTCCTCCTCCTCTGCCCCTCCTAGGGCTCTTTCTCCTCTGCAGGGCGTACCTCTGATTTGTACTCCTCCCCAGAAGGTCTTTAAGGCTGGCAACCTTCTTCATATTGCCACTCTCAACTCTCGCTCTGCCGTCAAACACTCCTCTGACATCTGCCACCTCCTTGAAGAACTAGACCTTGGTGTCCTTGGTCTTACTGAGACATGGTTGATGGCCAGCTCTGTTACGAGCTTTGACACTCTCCTCCCTGATGGCTACAAGATCCTCTCAGCACCCAGTTCCTCCCGGTCCGGTGGGGGGGGGTAGCCCTGATCTTTCCTGAGTGGATTCCTGCCTGAGTGAGTGGATTCCTGCCTCTATCATTCCCACTCAGACCTACTTCTCTTTTGAATGCCTTGTCTGTAGGCTTTCCCTCTCGCCTACCCATTCTCTTACTGTGGTTACCATCTACTGGCCCCCTGGTCAAATCACCTCATTTCTCTCTGAGTGGGCAGACCTCTCCCCCTCCCTCCTGGCCTCTACCACTCAACTGCTCCTCCTCGGTGACCTAAATATACATTTAGACTCTCCTTGCTCCTCCTCTGTACTCTTCCGTGACCTCTGCGACTCCCTCTCCCTCTCCATCCTCCCCTCTGGCCCGACTCACTCTGCAGGGCACACACTCGATGTCTTGATCTTCCCTGACCTCCCCCTCTCCATCCCTCTGACCACTCCTCTCTCCTGGAACGATCACTCCCTCCTCTCATCTCATCTCTCCCTCTCTTCCCCCCAAGCCAAGCCTACCCCCACACTGCCACCTACCTTCTCGGACATCTGGCCCATGAAGCGTGTGTCAGTTGAGGATTTTGCAGCCACTTTCTCCACCCCCTCCACCTTTGGCTGTCTGTCATCCTGATAAAGCCCTGTCTCTGCTCTACTCTTCAATTTCTGATACGCTTGATGTTCCTGTCATGAGGATCCGTTTGAAGTCCAAAGCCAAGTGCAATTCCTGGTATGACTCTGACCTAGCTACACTTAAATGTAAGTGTAAGGCAGGTGAGAGGAAATGGAGGACTTCCTGTTCATCCTCTGACAAACTGGCCTGTCGCCTGGTACAAAGGCAATACTGACTCTCTGTCCTCGCCAAGAAGAGAGTCCACATTCAAGCTCATGTCTCTGCGGCATCTAAAAACTCGGCCAAAATCTTTAAAATCTGCAAGGAGATGGCCAACCCTGCTGCAGTCTCTACCCCTCCTGTTGCCTCCCAGGCTCTTTGCAATGCCCTTGCCTCTCACTTCATTTAAAAAACCCAGGACATCCTGTCCACCCTCTCCACACACACTCCTCCTCTTCCCACTCCATCTGTGCTTGCTGACCCTCCTTTAGCCACTCTCCCACCATCCTTCTCGTCCTTTCCTCTTTTCACCCCTGACGAGGTTGATAGACAAGTCCGATCTATGAAAGCCTCTTCAAAACAGGTTCATCCCTGTTCCTCTAAAACCATCAAGGACCACATTGACACCCTCGCTCCGGCCCTTGCTGATTTTTGCAACCACTCCTTTGCCTCTGGATCCTTCCCCTCCCCTCTGAAGCACTCATTTGTGCATCCTCTTCTCAAGAAACACACAGCTGATCCTTCTTGTTCAGCTAACTATCGCCCAATTTCCATTACTCCCTTTCTTGGCAAACTCCTGGAAAAGTTGGCCATCTCTCAGCTTAACCTTCATTCCAATTCTGTTGGCTGTCTCCATGACCACCAGTCTGGCTTCAGAGCTGCCAGAAGCACAGAAACTGCTCTCCTAAACATCAGTGAAGATCTGCTCACCAACCTTGAGTCTAACATTCCCTCTGTCCTCATCCTCCTCGATCTCTCTTCTGCCTTCGACACGGTCAACCATACCATCCTGCTCAACCGTCTCCGTGAAAACTTGGCTTTCACTGATCAGGCTCTGGCCTGGCTGACCTCTTTCCTCTCAGATCGACCCTCCCAGGTCCAACTTGGGTCCTTCCTTTCATCTATCTTCCTCTCTACCTGTGGTGTTCCCCAGGGGTCTAACCTCTCGCCCTGGCTTTTCAACCAATACCTGGCACTCTCGCCCACTGCATTGCCATTTTCTGCTCAAATTTCCAGTGCTATGCTGACGACACTCAACTCATTTTCAGGCTGCCCTCTGCCACCTCCTCTCCCTCTCTCATCTCAGATTGCCTAACTGCCATTCAAGATTGGTGTGCCGCCAATGATCTTTGTCTGAATGCCAGCAAGACGGAGATCCTCCTCATCGGCATACCTTCACCATCCTTTCCCCTCACTCTCTGGACGGCCTCCCTTGGCCCTCCTCCTACCCCCACCTGCGAGGCTAAGAACCTCGGGGTCATCTTTGACTCCACCCTTTCCTTCTCCGCCCACATCTCTGAGGTCTCTAAAAAGTCACATTTCCGACTGCACCTCCTCAGAGGTACTCTGCCTTTCCTCTCCTTCCCCCAGAAGCTCATGGTATCTCAAGCTCTGGTTCTCTCTAGCTTGGACTATTGTAACAGCCTCTTTCTAAATCTGCCTGCCTCTACTCTCCGCCCTCTGCAACTAATCCAGAACAGGACTGTGAGACTTGTCCTTGGCCTCAAGCCCTGAGATCGTATCTCTCCAGCTCTGAAATCTCTTCACTGGCTCCCAGTGGATGCAAGGATTAAATTCAAAACTCTCTGCATTGTCCACAAGGCTTTCTGGGGCCTGGGTCCAAAATACCCACAGCTATCCCTCCACAAATACCTCCCCTCTCGAGCTCTTCGCTCCTCTACCTCCAACTCACTCAGGGTCAGTCGTTTTTCTAAGAAACGAGCTGGGAGTAGATCTCTGTCTTCGGCTGGGGCCTCCCTCCTAAAACTTGAGGAGAACCATCTCCGGTTCCGGAAGCACCTCAAGATCTTCCTCTTTTCTTCTGCCTTCGCTCCCCCTCTCCCCTGCTGATCTGTTCTCTCTTGGCACCGTGCACCAGGCCACCCTCTGTCTTTTGGGCCCAGTTACCAGCTCATCCTGTCACCCTCCCGCACTGCTTCCGGGCCACCCCTTGCACTGGGGCCTGTATCTGTACCCATACAGCCCCCCCTTTTTCTTCCTGCACTTATCGGACCTACCCTGTCTGCTGCCTTAAACCTGGCACTTGCAAATTGCTGGCTGCATTACCACTGTTTGCTGCCTTTATTATTTATTTATTGTTATTTATCTGTTTCTCCTCTGCTTCGCACTTTCCACCTCTCCCCCTTCCATGCACGTTTCCCCTCCCCCCTCTCCCATGCACTTGCGCGTTCTCAAAGTCACTGGACCTAGTAAGATCGCTGTTTTGTTCTCCCCTGTTCCCCTCCCTTGCCTTGTCGCGCTCTGAAACACTTGTGTACGAGCGCGATAGAAATGACATATCTATCAATCAATCAATTTAGTGGAGGTAAACACAATTTCACACTACTGTTGGAATTGGTAATTCAAAATAGCATTTCAAAGCTTTTTTCAATAGTAAAATCCTTATTCACCAACAAAAGACTAATTACCATCAAGCCACTTCATGGCCAAACGTTTAAGCCATCGTACAAGAGAAACAAACAGGAAGGGCAAAATAAACCATGCAGAACATGTTTTGAACAAGTGATACTAGTTTACAAGAATGCACCTCTCTCTTTCACTGAAGTAACATGCACATGCTACTATGTAAAAGAACTATAAGGACACGCTTGCACTAAATCCAATAAAAAGTACATGATATGGTTCTCTGCTGTCCAGTAAAGATGGCTAGCAGACGGTCTCATCATTTATATCACACCGAGGTGGTGTGGATATGGGACTCCCAAAGGGGTAATCCATTGATTAAAAATAAAAAAGGGCTAACTTCTGATGTTACAGTGTACAATGTTTGAATTGATTCAGTGTTCCAGTAGCACAGATACACTGGGCAACGTCCCATCAACCCCACACAGAGCAAGTTGAGGTATGAGGTACACCCTGAGGGCTCAAATGGAAGTTGTAATAAAAAATAGAAATGCAAATTTACAGGAAGATCAAACCTATCGCACAAAGGCTCCTATTGCATTTACTGAGATTCTGGAACTCGGTAGACCAACAGGTGCACCTGTGTTGAATATGACAGTCGCCTTTTAAGTGTTGAGCAGCTCAAGAGTATCCACACATAGCGCCATAGTGCCTCTTTCTTCAGGTAAATTGTTTAATATTAAGCTGTACAGATAAATTGGAATTAGGCTGAAGCCATGGTATTCTGGTAAATTGTGGTTAGTCTCTGGTGTGTGGTTCCGCAATGGCTATGGTGTATGGTGAAGCTGCAGCTTGGCTATGGTGTATGTCTCAAAATGTGGTTAGACTATAGGCAAGAAATACAGTTAGTTGCATCAGCTCCGGTGTTTGCATCAGCTCTGGTGTACAGTTAATCTGTTTTTGGCCTTAAGCCATTGTTTACATTAAAGCTACAGTCTACAGCAATGATGCAGTTAGGCAGCAGAATGCTTTTGCCCCCAGTGCGTTATAGCACTGTAGTAAGCCTTCAACCAAGGTGTGCATTTTATCCCCGGTTAACATTCAACAATGATGTACCTGGCAGTGGCCCTTGTCGGTCTCAGTCGGGTTAACGCAAAAGATGAATTCTGCAATGCCTTTGTAGAACTTGTTGCAGGACGTTCGGAGGAACAGGTCTATGCGATGCTTCACCATTAACGTGGGACCTCCTGCAGGAAAAAAAGATGTAAATCCCTGTGTCTGTCCCTGCCTTGTAAGTACAGGGCACAGTGAACATGCAGCGTTCCCCTATACTAAAACCTGTACCAATGCACTCAATGGTTTATAATAGAAGGCACAGCAAACACTGCGTACGTTCCTATGCCCTCAAGCAACTTTTATCAGAAGCAGACCTGCAACGAACCATATATCATTCAAATTATAATAGAATAAGGTGGTGCATAGCAAGATTGAGGTTCACTGCAGATATATGTGAGGGCCACTGGAATTGCAGCAGGTGCTGCGGATAATAACTTGGGGCAATGACAGAGCAAAGAGTGGGTCCCAGGACTGAAATAGCAGGAGGAATTCAGCATTGGATTTTAGGTGAAAAGGCAGCAGGAGAGCCTTAACTGAGCCCATCCATCCCAGGCACCTTGCAGGGCGGTCCATCCAGCGATCCAGCAGTTGGTGAGGTTGAGTTGCTCCTCCTCAGCAATATTTTCAGCCACGCAAACGGCAGAGGAAAGTGGTCCTATGAGCAAGGGCTCCTGCAGCATCAGGAGACCCAAGTTGTCCGACTCTTGATCTTCACGGTAGTCCACGTGAGTAAGCACCATTTGCACCCGCAATGAAATGGTATTGTCCTGCAGGTTCAGGATCCCAGTGTGTACCAATACGGACGACTCCTCATTTTTTCTGAACCAGGAAACAGAAATCAAATAAAAAAATAGTTTGTTAGAGCAAAGGATTGAAACAGACAGCTCCATGCCTATCCTGAACTTGTCATTGACCAACAAACAGGTTGCTATCTCCCTCAATATTACAGATGCTTATGTTGGTCACCCAAGAATGTGAAACATGACGATGCATGTAAAAGCTCTGAAAGTATTCCGGTATCTGTGCATATTGCTTCTCGCCCTGCGGGTGACCTAAAGTTCTTGGGGACAGGGCTGGATAGGCCTAGATTTCCTAATAGGCTAATTCTTCTGAAAGATGGGTTGAGCTGGAGGTGAATTACGTGCCACACGCCTACTGAGTGATATCTCACTCTGCCCATGGTCACCAGAAGGTGTGAGGACCTCTGAGCTACAAAAAGAATGCATAACTAAATGCCCCATCAAAACATTTACAAAGTGGCCCCTTACTACCCAAAACAGCCCAATACAAACTAAGGTTGAGATATTCAGGACAACCAGTGTACTTGATTGCCCCAGAGTGATAGGCACCTTCATGCTAACATCCCTCCCATTTACCCACTAAGAAGAACTTTTAACCCAGCATCCAGGAATGTATGCAACAAAAAGCAAGAATTTCTAGTAAAATAGACTCTTGGCTAGATAGATCACAGTGTGTTAAGAAAGTGTGATTTTTTCAATGGATGCAGTGGCAATCCAGTATTCATCTACTCTTTCAATCCATTCCTCTTTAGAAACGATACCCTTTTTTATCTTATTTGTGGACCCAAAACTCATCATTTTAGTTTTTGCAATGTTTATACAGAGATCATTGCTTTTGGCATAGTCCATCTATTTTTCAGCACTTTTTTAAAATCCGACCACTGTATTGTCAACAATAGCAAGATCATCTGCATAAGCTAAATAGGTGATTCTCTCCTTTCCCATTTTGGGTGCACAGGTATCATTGCGAATAATATGTGAATCCAAATCTGCATTAAACAGGTAATACAATATTGGGGCAAATAAACACCCTTGTTTCACTCCTCTTCTGATTTGTATAGGGGATGAAATGTCTCCTGCTCCTCCAAGCCACTCCTGCGCCCTTGTATCTTGGTATAATAATTGACAAGTGTATAGGAGATGATCAGGCATAGCCATATTTCTGAATTTATCCCACAGCTTATCCCGATTGATCGTATCAAATGCACTAGCAAAATCTACAGAGGATATGAATGGGCAAATTATAAATATTGAATAACATAACATACAAGCTTGGAGCGAGTAAATTCCAGGCATACCCCCTGGCGCGGCCAACACCTCTCTCCAGCTATCTCTCCTTTCGGTGCTAGGCTCCATAGAATACAGTTAAGTCCCACAATCAGTTTGGTCCATTTGTAGGCATAGCTCCTCCACCTTTTCATTCTCATGCCTCCCTGTGTGTCTTATCTATCCCTCGCCCTCATCCCAACTATCTGCCCAACTTTGCTCCTCCTTACCATGCATGCTATATCATACTTAAGCGCTTAAATGGCATAAGCTATCGCAGGTGGCACTATACAAATGCAATTCCACTACCCCCTGCACACTCCAGTACCAATGCCTTCCCGCTGTAGCCTTCAGACACTGACTGATACCTGGGCCTTTCTTCCTCTATGCCACCAACCATGGCTAATACCTGCAGTCCTGCTATGCTCCCCACCACTAAGGGAACAGACAAACACACACACACATTCAGATACAGCTTATGCTTGCTATCATACCTCGCCTACATATCATGCAAACATTAGGTAGCCACCAGCCTCGCCAGACCCATCAAACACAGTTAGGGGGTAATAGAATTCAGCGCACAAGTGGCGCACGCGGCTGGCGCACAGTGTGCGCGTGCGAATCCCTGCGCCAGCCGCGTGCGCCAAAACCCATTTCCGCGCACAGCGTATTCATGGATTCCAGCTACCAAAACCAGCCGTGGCGCACAGTGGCGCAGCGACCCTGCAGCAGCGCCAGTTACGGCCCCAAGAACGCCTCTCGCGCAGGGAAAAGCCATCAAAATCTCCAATCCAGCGCAAAGGGCTGCGCTAACCCTGTACCAGCACGGCAAGCGGGCAACGTGTACCACTGGGGTGCGCGGGAAGTACCCCACGCCATTTCAGCTGGGTACGTGCATTTCAGGGGTGCGCGGGAAGTTTCACACGCGATTCCATCAGGGTACGTGTATTTCAGGGGTGCGCGGGAAGTTCCAAATGCGATTTCAGCAGGGTACGTGTATTTCAGGGGTGCGCGGGAAGTTCCACACGCGATTCCATCAGGGTACGTGTATTTCAGGGGTGCGCGGGAATTTTCACACGCGTTATCAGCAGGGTACGTGTATTCCAGGGGTGCGCGGGAAGTTCCACACGCAAATGTCCAGGCTATGTGTATTTCGAGGTGCGCGGGAAGTTTCACACGCGATATCAGCAGGGTACGTGTATTCCAGGGGTGCGCGGGAAGTTCCACACGCGAATGTCCTGGCTACGTGTATTTCGGGGTGCGCGGGAAGTTCCACACGCGAATGTCCTGGCTACGTGTATTTCGGGGTGCGCGGGAAGTTCCACACGCAAATCTCCTGGCTATGTGTATTTCGGGGTGCGCGCGAAGTTACACACGCAAATGTCCTGGCTACGTGTATCTTGGGGGTGCGTGGGAAGTTTCACACGCGAAGTCAGCAGGGTACATGTATATCAGGGGTGCGCAGGAAGTTACATACGCAAATGTCCTGGCTACGTGTATTTCGGGGTGCGCGGGAAGTTTCACACGCGATATCAGCAGGGTACGTGCATATCAGGGGTGCGCGGGGAGCACCACACGTGAATTGGACGTGTGGGTCCTCCCAGGTGTTCCCTCTAAACCCTCCACGGCCCCTGCAGGTGGCTCACACCACAGGGGCCTACCCTGCACATGTCCTGCAGGCACCCCATCCACCATGGCCATGCCCCCCAGCCAACCCACATGTCAACTTGCACTACTGCCCACCAACGCATGTCCCCCTGCACCCCCAGCCACCAGGGGCACCCTCCACCAGGCCCCCACCCATGTCTCCCACCACCCCCACCCCCCAGCAGTGCAGGGGCACCCTCCACCAGGCCCCCACCCATGTCCAACTCATGTCCCCACCACCCCCACCCCCCAGCAGTGCAGGGGCACCCTCCACCAGGCCCCCACCCATGTCCAACTCATGTCCCCACCACCCCCACCCCCCAGCACTGTGGGGCACCTGCTAGCAAGCCCCCACCCATGTCCAACTCATGTCCCCACCACTCCCACCCCCCAGCACTGTGGGGCACCTGCCAGCAGGCCCCCACCCATGTCCAACTCATGTTCCCCACCACCCCCACCCCCCAGCACTGTGGGGCACCTGCCGGCAGGCCCCCACCCATGTCCAACTCATGTCCCCACCACCCCCACACCCCAGCAGTGCAGGGGCACCCTCCACCAGGCCCCCACTCATGTCCAACTCATGTCCCCACCACCCCCACCCCCCAGCAGTGCAGGGGCAGCCTCCACCAGGCTCCCACCCATGTCTCCCACCACCCCCACCCCCCAGCACTGTGGGGCACCTGCCAGCAGGCCCCCACCCATGTCCAACTAATGTCCCCACCACCCCCACCCCCAGGCACTGTGGGGCACCTGCCAGCAGGCCCCCACCCATGTCCAACTCATGTCCCCACCACCCCCACCCCCCAGAAGTGCAGGGGCACCCCCCACCAGGCCCCCACCCATGTCCAACTCATGTCCCCACCACCCCCACCCCCCAGCAGTGCAGGGGCAGCCTCCACCAGGCTCCCACCCATGTCTCCCACCACCCCCACCCCCCAGCACTGTGGGGCACCTGCCAGCAGGCCCCCACCCATGTAAAACTCATGTTCCCCACCACCCCCACCCCCCAGCACTGTGGGGCACCTGCCAGCAGGCCCCCACCCATGTCCAACTCATGTCCCCACCACCCCCACCCCCCCAGCAGTGCAGGGGCACCCTCCACCAGGCCCCCACCCATGTCCAACTCATGTCCCCACCACCCCCACCCCCCAGCAGTGCAGGGGCAGCCTCCACCAGGCTCCCACCCATGTCTCCCACCACCCCCACCCCCCAGCACTGTGGGGCACCTGCCGGCAGGCACCAACCCATGTCCAACTCATGTCCCCACCACCCCCACCCCCCAGCACTGTGGGGCACCTGCCAGCAGGCCCACACCCATGTCCAACTCATGTTCCCCACCACCCCCACCCCCCAGCACTGTGGGGCACCTGCCAGCAGGCCCCCACCCATGTCTCCCACCACCCCCACCCCCCAGCAGTGAATGGGCACCCTCCACCAGGCCCCCACCCATGTCCAACTCATGTCCCCATCACCCCCACCCCCCAGCACTGTGGGGCACCCTCCACCAGGCCCCCACCCATGTCTCCCACCACCCCCACCCCCCAGCACTGTGGGGCACCTGCCAGCAGGCCCCCACCCATGTCCAACTCATGTCCCCACCACCCACACCCCCACCACTGTGGGGCACCTGCCAGCAGGCCACCACCCATGTCCAACTCATGTTCCCCACCACCCCCACCCCCCAGCACTGTGGGGCACCTGCCAGCAGGCCCCCACCCATGTCTCCCACCACCCCCACCCCCCAGCAGTGCAGGGGCACCCTCCATCAGGCCCCTACCCATGCCCAACTCATGTCCCCACCACCCCCACCCCCCAGCACTGTGGGGCACCTGCCAGCAGGCCCCCACCCATGTCCAACTCATGTCCCCACCGCCCTCACCCCCCAGCACTGTGGGGCACCTGCCAGCAGGCCCCCACCCATGTCCAACTCATGTTCCCCACCACCCCCACCCCCCAGCACTGTGGGGGCACCTGCCAGCAGGCCCCCACCCATGTCTCCCACCACCCCCACCCCCCAGAAGTGCAGGGGCACCCTCCACCAGGCCCCCACTCATGTCCAACCATGTCCCCACCACCCCCACCCCCCAGCAGTGCAGGGGCAACCTCCAGCAGGCCCCCACCCATGTCCAACTCATGTCCCCACCACCCCCACCCCCCAGTACTGTGGGGCACCTGCCAGCAGGCCCCCACCCATGTCCAACTCATGTTCCCCACCACCACCACCCCCCAGCACTGTGGGGCACCTGCCGGCAGGCCCCCACCCGTGTCTCCCACCACCCCCACCCCCCAGCAGTGCAGGGGCACCCTCCACCAGGCCCCCACCCATGTCCAACTCATGTCCCCATCACCCCCACCCCCCAGCACTGTGGGGCACCCTCCACCAGGCCCCCACCCATGTCTCCCACCACCCCCACCCCCCAGCACTGTGGGGCACCTGCCAGCAGGCCCCCACCCATGTCTCCCACCACCCCACCCCCCAGCAGTGCAGGGGCACCCTCCACCAGGCCCCCACGCATGTCCAACTCATGTCCCCATCAACCCCCCCCGCCAGCACTGTGGGGCACCAGCCAGCAGGCCCCCACCCATGTCTCCCACCACCCCCACCCCCCAGAAGTGCAGGGGCACCCTCCACCAGGCCCCCACCCATGTCCAACTCATGTCCCCACCACCCCCACCCCCCAGCACTGTGGGGCACCTGCCAGCAGGCCCCCACCCATGTCCAACTCATGTTCCCCACCACCCCCACCCCCCAGCACTGTGGGGCACCTGCCAGCAGGCCCCCACCCATGTCTCCCACCACCCCACCCCCCAGCAGTGCAGGGGCACCCTCCACCAGGCCCCCACCCATGTCCAACTCATGTCCCCATCACCCCCACCCCCCAGCACTGTGGGGCACCCTCCACCAGGCCCCCACCCATGTCTCCCACCACCCCCACCCCCCAGCACTGTGGGGCACCTGCCAGCAGGCCCCCACCCATGTCCAACACATGTTCCCCACCACCCCCACCCCCCAGCAGTGCAGGGGCAGCCTCCACCAGGCTCCCACCCATGTCTCCCACCACCCCACCACCCAGCAGTGCAGGGGCAGCCTTCACCAGGCCCCCACCCATGTCCAACTCATGTCCCCATCACCCCCACCCCCCAGCACTGTGGGGCACCCTCCACCAGCCCCCCACCCATGTCTCCCACCACCCCCACCCCCCAGCACTGTGGGGCACCTGCCAGCAGGCCCCCACCCATGTCCAACTCATGTCCCCACCACCCACACCCCCCACCACTGTGGGGCACCTGCCAGCAGGCCTCCACCCATGTCCAACTCATGTTCCCCACCACCCCCACCCCCCAGCACTGTGGGGCACCTGCCAGCAGGCCCCCACCCATGTCTCCCACCACCCCCACCCCCCAGCAGTGCAGGGGCACCCTCCACCAGGCCCCTACCCATGTCCAACTCATGTCCCCACCACCCCCACCCCCCAGCACTGTGGGGCACCTGCCAGCAGGCCCCCACCCATGTCCAACTCATGTCCCCACCATCCCCACCTCCCAGCACTGTGGGGCACCTGCCAGCAGGCCCCCACCCATGTCCAACTCATGATCCCCACCCCCCCCACCCCCCAGCACTGTGGGGCACCTGCCAGCAGGCCCCCACCCATGTCTCCCACCACCCCCACCCCCCAGAAGTGCAGGGGCACCCTCCACCAGGCCCCCACTCATGTCCAACTCATGTCCCCACCACCCCCACCCCCCAGCAGTGCAGGGGCAGCCTCCAGCAGGCCCCCACCCATGTCCAACCCATGTCCCCACCACCCCCATCCCCCAGCAGTGCAGGGGCAGCCTCCACCAGGCCCCCAGCCATGTCTCCCACCACCCCCACCCCCCAGCACTGTGGGGCACCTGCCAGCAGGCCCCCACCCATGTCCAACTCATGTCCCCACCACCCCCACCCCCCAGCAGTGCAGGGGCAGCCTCCACCAGGCCCCCACTCATGTCTCCCTGCACCCCCACCCCCCAGCCACCAGGGGCAGCCTCCTCCAGGCCCCCACTCATGTCCCCTATTACCCCCACCCCCCAGCAGTGCAGGGGCAGCCTCCACCAGGCCCCCACCCATGTCTCCCATCACCCCCACCCCCCAGCCACCAGGGGCAGCCTCCACCAGGCCCCCACCCATGTCTCCCATCACCCCCACCCCCCAGCAGTGCAGGGGCAGCCTCCACCAGACCCCCACCCATGTCTCCCATCACCCCCACCCCCCAGCCACCAGGGGCAGCCTCCACCAGGCCCCCACTCATGTCCCCTATTACCCCCATCCCCCAGCAGTGCAGGGGCAGCCTCCACCAGGCCCCCACCCATGTCTCCCATCACCCCCACCCCCCAGCCACCAGGGGCAGCCTCAACCAGGCCCCCACTCATGTCCCCTATTACCCCCACCCCCAGCAGTGCAGGGGCAGCCACCACCAGGCCCCCACTCATGTCTCCCTGCACCCCCACCGCCCAGCCACCAGGGGCAGCCTCCACCAGGCCCCCACTCATGACCCCTATTACCCCCACCCCCCAGCAGTGCAGGGGCAGCCTCCACCAGGCCCCCACCCATGTCTCCCATCACCCCCACCCCCCAGCCACCAGGGGCAGCCTCCACCAGGCCCCCACCCATGTCTCCCATCACCCCCACCCCCCAGCAGTGCAGGGGCAGCCTCCACCAGGCCCCCACCCATGTCTCCCATCACCCCCACCCCCCAGCCACCAGGGGCAGCCTCCACCAGGCCCCCACTCATGTCCCCTATTACCCCCACCCCCCAGCAGTGCAGGGGCAGCCTCCACCAGGCCCCCACCCATGTCTCCCATCACCCCCACCCCCCAGCCACCAGGGGCAGCCTCAACCAGGCCCCCACTCATGTCCCCTATTACCCCCACCCCCAACAGTGCAGGGGCAGCCACCACCAGGCCCCCACTCATGTCTCCCTGCACCCCCACCGCCCAGCCACCAGGGGCAGCCTCCACCAGGCCCCCACTCATGTCCCCTATTACCCCCACCCCCCAGCAGTGCAGGGGCAGCCTCCACCAGGCCCCCACCCATGTCTCCCATCACCCCCACCCCCCAGCCACCAGGGGCAGCCTCCACCAGGCCCCCACCCATGTCTCCCATCACCCCCACCCACCAGCAGTGCAGGGGCAGCCTCCACCAGGCCCCCACCCATGTCTCCCATCACCCCCACCCCCCAGCCACCAGGGGCAGCCTCCACCAGGCCCCCACTCATGTCCCCTATTACCCCCACCCCCCAGTAGTGCAGGGGCAGCCTCCACCAGGCCCCCACCCATGTCTCCCATCACCCCCACCCTCCAGCCACCAGGGGCAGCCTCCACCAGGCCCCCACTCATGTCCCCTATTGCCCCCACCCCCCAGCAGTGCAGGGGCAGCCTCCACCAGGCCCCCACCCATGTCTCCCATCACCCCCACCCCCCAGCCACCAAGGGCAGCCTCCACCAGGCCCCCACCCATGTCTCCCATCACCCCCACCCCCCAGCCACCAGGGGCAGCCTCCACCAGACACCCACCCATGTCTCCCATCACCCCCACCCCCCAGCAGTGCAGGGGCAGCCTCCATCAGGCCCCCTCCCATGTCTCCCACCACCCCCACCCCCCAGCACTGTGGGGCACCTGCCAGCAGGCCCCCACCCATGTCCAACTCATGTCCCCACCACCCCACCCCCCAGCACTGTGGGGCACCTGCCAGCAGGCCCCCACCCATGTCCAACTCATGTTCCCTACCACCCCCACCCCCCAGCACTGTGGGGCACCTGCCAGCAGGCCCCCACCCATGTCTCCCACCACCCCTACCCCCCAGCAGTGCAGGGGCACCTTCCGCCAGGCCCCCACCCATGTCCAACTCATGTCCCCACCACCCCCACCCCCCAGCAGTGCAGGGGCAGCCTCCAGCAGGCCCCCACCCATGTCCAACTCATGTCCCCACCACCCCCACCCCCAGCAGTGCAGGGGCAGCCTCCACCAGGCCCCCACTCATGTCTCCCATCACCCCCACCCCCCAGCACTGTGGGGCACCTGCCAGAAGGCCCCAACTCATGTTCCCCAGCCAACATGTCATCACAATCTAGATCCCTGGTCCCTATGGTCAGCATCCAAATGCAAAACACCCACCCGAGTATTGCATCCACCCACTCAGAAATGGCAATTACATGACAGAACACCAATTGCAAGTTTCAAAAGTAACACATGTCCCTCACATACACCCAATGGGTGTCAGTGAATCTCAAAACCCATATCATGATATGCATGAAACCAATGAGATGATACTACACATTGAAGTTCGATAAAAAAATACGTATTAAAGGAAACATAAATAGATTAAAAAATAAAGAAACAGAAATGGGAATTTACAAAAAAGAAAAGAAGCATGTCCGTGAAAAAAAGCAAAACCAAAAATCATAATCCAAAGTAATGGTGTCCAAAGTCAGTGTCCACAAAAGAAAATCCAATGGGAAATAATAATTGAAAGCCATTGCTCCATGGGTAAATTGTGAAAGAAAAATAAAATCCAACAGTGAACTATGTACAGACGAACAAGCCAGGGTCCATTATCCCAACAAAAGAAATGAAATCTATCTAACAACACTAACTAATAAAATAAACTATATACAAAAATGTGGCCAATGTCCAAAAGGTCCAAAATAAATAAAAAAAGGAAACCTAACACTAACTACATAACTATGTACAAGGGCAGCGGGCTAGTCTGACGGCTCACTTTTGGATGCCCTGGGCCGGGGCATCATCGAACTCCTGCTCAATGTCCCGGAGGCGGTCCTCCTCCATGGCCCCGAGGGTCCGCAGGGCCGTCAACGTGTCCACCTCCAACCCCCTGCGGATTGCCTCGAGGCACTCGGCCCGCCTCAGGGCCCTCCGCATGTAGTTCTCCGCCCTGACCATCGTGAGCCGTGCCTCTTCCGCCCACTGCCACTCCGCATCTATGGCGTGGCCCAACCACTGCCACACGGAAGACACTCTCTGTCCTGGGTCCTCCTGCCCTCCGGACGATGCCTGCCCCTCCGATGTTGAAGGCCCCGAGCCTTCATGGCTCCCACCACGTTGCTGCTGCTGCTGCGCCTCTGCCCGTGCACTGCCTCCTGCTGCCTGCACATCCTCCGCCGGCTGGGATGCAGTCGTTGATGTGGCCACCCCTGCTGGACGTCCGACTCCCGACTGTGGCAGGGATGCCTCCTCCACCAGCCTGGCCGCACCGTCAGAGGCAGCTCCACAGGGCACCCAGGTGACTGATGGGTGGGAAGATGGCACGGAGGACGACTGGCGCGTAGGGGGTTCAGTTGAGGAGGGGGTCGTAGCAAGCCCCATCAAACGGAGGAATCCGGCCTGGGTGACCTGTCCCACTAGGCTGACGTGGTCAACGAGCCATTCGAGATGACGTGCAGTCTCCTCATGAAAAGACTGCAGGTCACCTCGCATGGCCTGTTGACGCAACGCCACACCAGTCAGGACAGGCTCAACCCGGACCCGGTTAGCCACGTCCGCAGGCAGAGGAAGGCCAGTTGTAGTTTGCTCATCCCCTGCCTGAAAACGGGTCTGGACGTAGGCATCCCTGCTGGTGCAAGATGATGCAGGGACAGGATCAGGGACAGGATTGCACACAGGCACCTCCGCGGCGACCTGTGCTGCCTCCTGTCCCTGGTCCTGCACTGCACCACTAGCACCAGTGGGATCCCCACCTCCAGACCCCGTCTCTGTTGCTTGCATGGCCTCCTCCTCCACCAAACCCCCCACCAACCTGGATGACTCCGTGCCATCTTCCCCCGTTGGGCCCAGCTGCCCCTTCTGCTGCCGAGGAGTCCAACTCCAACCTCCGCCTCTTGGACCTCCCCCCGGCAGCTGCGGCCTGGGATGCGGCACCGGACTCCTCACTCCCCGACGAGATGACAACCTGGGAGGGGAGCCGGGCCTTGCGTCTCCGGCTGGCGGTGGGATCCCCGCCCCTGTGCTCCACAGCACCTTCTCCGCCCTCTTCATCAGTTGACGCTGCAGACAGAGAGAAATAAAACACAGGCATCAGGGCACTGTACAATGGACACATACACACATGACAGTTGTACATGAGTGGCATTGGCAAACCTCAGACATGCCATCACAATCCCCAACACACATGCCATTTCAACTCGCACACATGAGCCATACCACAGGCATATCGCAACTGCCAGCACCATCCATACACATACAACAGCATGAGCAGGCAAAGCTGAGCCAGCCATCACATGCAACACAGGAAGTGCACCACACATGTACACACACCACCACACTTGCATGCATGTGTACACCTCTGCCAAGTGTCGCAGTGTTCAGATGGGCATCCATGTCACATCTGCCAATCAGGCTTCCACATCCCGCTGTCACATGCATCCATGTTGCATCACTGTTGCACCCTTGTCAAATACACACAAATGCACATGTACACAGTGCTGATAGATGCAGCTGAAAACAACATACATGCGTGACATCACGGACATGTCTACTTACATACACATTCATCCAAACATGTCTGCCCACACAACTGCATTTGGCATGCAAGCCTACACACACAAGCACCATCCATGTCTCACACATTACAGCCCTCGCATGTGTTAGCCCCACGGCCCTGTACACCCCCACCCATACTCGACCCAATACAAACAGATGTGGAACCTGCACACTACTGAAACATCACCACACGCACAGCTCACAATCAGGATGCATGTACACTTACAGCTCGACTCCAGATGGGTCTGCCTCTCAAGGACCTGGACGTGGAGCGCTGGGGATATGCGTTCCAGGACCCTCATTTGATCTTCCGACAAGAGGCCCCGGCGCCCCTTGGCATCCGCTGCCTTCAAGAGGCGCCGGGCCTTGTTCAGGGTCCTGGACCTGAAGTCCTCCCAGCGCTTCTTGACATGTTGGAAGTCGCGGACTGGTACCCCCTCCACGTTGATGGCAGTCACGATGTCAGTCCAGATCCGAGTCCGTCCTTCCTTGTCGGCGCGGGAACTTCTGAAGAGGGCATCATATTGCCCCAGGACTTGCTCCACCAGGACACCAACTTCCCTGGCACTGAAGCTGGTGCCCCTCTGCCTCTCCAGCCTGGGGTTGTCAGTGGTGCCAGATGTTGCAGTGCCCGACATGACAACCCCAGAGGCAGGAGTGGGTGGGCAACTGGGTCCTGGGGCTGGGCTGTGGAGCGATGGAATCCCAGTCGGGAGTCTTCGGTTCCAGCAGGGGTGGTCACAGCAACAGCACCCCTGGCTGATGTGCAGGCAGCAAATGGCAGGGCACGTGGGCAGCAGGCAGTCAGGCAGCAGCAGATGGCAGGTGGGAGCATGCTCGGGGCTCTGGTGGGGCAGTAGTTCGGCCTTCTGGGCAGGAGCGTGGTCTTCCGTGTGCTTATGCGTGGCCAGCTTGATACGGAGTGATTTGGCATGTGAAAATTCGGCACGTCAGCGTGTAATTCGAGGAAAGGCCCTTAGCGCGTAAGCGCGTCTGCACGCATACGCAATTTCATTGGACAGAAGGCCCCTCAAGCGCAAGCGCCCCTGTGACGTGACGCGCACAGGCGTGAATGCCCATTTCAGCGCGCGTGAAAAACTGCACGTCCGCGTGCAATACGGGGAAAGGGCCCATGCGCGTAAGTGACGTGACGCGCGCGTGCGTTTCCCTCAGCACGGGTTAAAGGTGAGCGGGCCCAGCAGTTCGCTGTACGTGCCTTTCGTGGAGACCGAAGTGTGTTGCTGCTTCCTGTTGTTTCGCGCGCCATCACAACTTCACAGCTATAAAGGACGTATCTCTTCTTTTGGCGGGGGTATTGGCTACGCGTGTTTTTCTGCATCGCGCTAGTCAGACGGTGAGTCGCACACGCTCTTTTTCCCACTGCGGGTGCCACTGTGTATCGCACCCATTTTCGATGTCATAGTAGCCTGCGTGTCCCACGCGTACACGTTATTCGTGTTACTGGGTGCCACCGCGTACTGCGGGAGGTTGAATCCACGCGCGTAGGCTGCAGGGTTGCGTGCACGGTTTTACTGCAGTTTTGGGGTGCCTGAGCGTTGCGTGACCCGTCACCACATCACCGGGGTCACATACAGCCTTGCAGGTGCAGGGGGGCTGTTAACATCTTGCTTCCCACCCCCTTCACCCCAATTGCCCAGGTCAATTGTGGTGTACACCTCCCATTGGCACCACTCCATCTGTGCCGGCACTACTACATCTGTGCCATGTGTCGGTGCAGTCATGCCACCACCCCCTGTGGTTCCGGGGGATGCAGCTTCTGCATCTGGCACTGGCGCCCGTGTGACCCGGCAGTCCGTTCCATCGACTGCCACGGGCCGAAGGGTAGTGGTAGCTGCAGGTGCAGCTGTGGACACCGCCACCCAGGCTCAGGGTCTGCCAGCGCAGGCTGCGTTGGCACTTGAAGAGCCCTTGGTAGATCTCCAACAGGCCAGGGGGGAAACCATAGGGGCAGGCCGGGCTGCTCAGACCAAGACACGTGTCCCTGGGGGCAGTCATGTCATCTGCTGCCCCGAACAGCCGGGTGTTGGCAAGTGCAGGGGCAGATGCACCCAACAGCACCACGGTTGTGAGTCTGCCAACCAGGACCGTTGCGGTCAATGACCCTGCCACAGCTGGTGTTGCTGCGCAGGGTCCATTAGTGGGCACCCAGCTGCCACTGACACAAGTCAGGCCTTTGGTCATCCCTCCACCTGCCACTCTCTTGGCTCAATCCACCGAACCCACTGGCCATACTGTTCAGGGCTGCATTAGCCAGCCAGGGTCTGCGCCACAGTCCAAGAGGAGGAAGGTTGCACCTGCAGCACAGGCTGGGACCCCACACACAGCCACGACCTCCTGCACGTCGAGGAAGAAGCCTTTCTGTAAGCAGGAACTGGACTTTCTCGTGGACTACGTGCAGGGCCACAGCCGTGACATGCTAGTGGGTGCCAATAGTCAGACTACGGCTGCCCAACGTAACACCCACTGGAAGCATGTTGCGGAACATGTCAGTTCATTCGGCCATGAGGTGCGCACGGCGCAAGAGTGCAAAAAGCGTTGGAATGACATCAAACGCAGCACTAAGGCTAAGCGTGCCTCTAATTACAACTTGACTCTGGTGACTGGCGGTGGGCCTGCACCAGAGGAGGAAGAGCTCACTCCGCATGAGGCACTCGTTGCGGAGTTCATACCACCTGAATTGGTCGAAGGAGTGGTTGAGATGCTGGACTTTGATGCCCAGTCCAGTGAGTGTTGATGCGTGTTTGTTGAGGACGTGTGTGTTTCACTTGTGGGATGTGTTGTGCATGATTGCCGCTACATGTGACGTGTACATGGTTCTGATGTATAAGTAATGCAATGCTTCCGTCATGCATGTCTCCTCTGCCTGCATGCGGGGACTCCATGTAGGCATGCTCCCTTGCCCCTCCTCCGCCACTCTGCACCCCAGTTCGACCTTTGCACTGGTGTTCTTCAATCTTGCCAATGTGTACTTTCTTGTTCATGCGTCCTGTGTAGATGCTAACTTCCAGCGTAGAATCTGCCAAACATATGCTGTGTGGTACAGCCTTAGTACTTGATGCAGGGTATCTCACTTGTACTGTGCATAGGTCAGATCTCCCGCAGGGACATGAGTGCCCATTCATGCTCCATGTGCATTGCACGCATGCCCCTATGTGTCCTTGACTGGATGATCACTGTAATACAAGTCCTTGGTTACATACATTGCCTGCCATCTCATCAGCCTTCCCATGTCAACTGTGGCTCAGTCCTGCGTTGCACACATGTTTAGGGTCTGACAATCTGTGTGGCTCACAGGCCTCAGCCTGTTCAATGGCCAATGACTCTGTCCAACTATTGTTGTGTCTTCTTCACACATGGGCGGAATCCAGAGTTTTCATCATGTGTCCTGCTTACTGTCCCTGCATCATTTGCAGTGTTGTCACTTGAATCACATTCAGCTGTTGATGCCAGTCAACACTGCCTGTCAATACACAGGTGTATGGTCAGCCTTTTGATACCATGCTAGGCATCCCTGCTTTGGTACTGGGGTGGAGGGGTGCTTGGCTTCTAGATATGGTACACATTGAATGCACAATGCACCTGATGTATGAATTTGACATTGCACTGCCTTCACATTTCCTGGCACACCATGGAGTCCTTGTACATGTAGGTAGTGAGTGGCGTAAACATTTTCTGCACTGCATAGACCCACTTCCATGGAAACTGCCACCTTTCAACAGGTCTGATCACAGAAGCAATTCAAAGTTGACCCAGCATGCATGGCAGGTTATATGTTGTGTGTCACATATCTGCCTGATGCGTTTGCTGTCGGTGTGTGTGTGTGTTGTGTGCTTCTGACATGTGTAGTGACCTTTTTTCTCTCTATTTTTCAGGTGATGACGCAATGGAGGCGGAGGATGGTGTTGTCATGCCAGACACAGGGTTGTTACCACTACATCAACCCGGCACTAGTGGGGGTCGTGGGGTGGTAGGCCACGAAAACCCCCAAGTGCTACAGTCCATCTTGTCTCTGGCTGCCTATGAGTCCAGCCTTGATGACGACTCTTACGTCCATGTTGAGTTGGATGAGCATCAAGTCCATGTGTCAGGGGTGAGTGATTCTGATGTGGACACTCCTCTGTCTGCGACACCTGCACTGAGGGATCAGACAGTCTTGGTTCCTCCGCCCGTGGTGGATCGGGACGCAGGGTCACCCTCGAACACCAGTCAATGATGTGCCTGGGACATCACGTCGACGGGGGCATGTAATCGTGCAGCCACGGGCGGTGCCAACACAGCGAGGACCCCCGGTCCTTGGGTCCCGCAGGGGTCAAGCCTGGCAACGCGGTCGCCGCGCGCAACCGCAGTATACTGAGTGGGAGCAAGACATGACTGCCAATTCAGAACGGCAGGGGGCAGCAATGGAGAACATCGCTGACAGCATGGAGCGTGTGGCCCGATCTGTGCTCCCCCCTGCTAGGCAGGTGCTTCTCCAGCAGCAGGCGGCACGGTCCACGGCCTTCTCGCTCAGGCTGGGCATGGCGGCCTCAGACAGGGCATGCCAGGCTGAAATGTCATCTCTGCGTCAAGCAATTGCTGCTCACGCAGAGGCGCACATGGATACCCTGAGGGAGGAGTATGCTTCCCTCAGATCCACTCTGGGTGTCCTTATGATGTCCCAGAGGCAGCAGGCAGAGGAGAGGTTTGCACAGCTTGAGCGTACCATCTCGGCTGAGCTACAGGCTTGCCGGGAGGTGCAGCGGTTGTCCAGCCAGGCCTTGCAGGAGGAACTCCGTGTTACACGTGCTACCTTGCAAGAGGAAGCACGTGTATCACGTGAGGTTCTGCATGCAGACCTACATCACATCGCCACACAGAACCAGGCTCACCCGTCCGGCAGACTTGCTGCCGACGAGAGGCAAGCTGCAGCCAGGCGTGGCCAGGCTACTGTGCCACGTCCTCCTTTACAGGATGAGCCAAACTCGGACGACCATCTATCTCCCACATAGGTCGGGCTGTGCAGGCGTTGAGCCCATGGTGGTTTTTTTTTTTGCTCAGCATCATCGCATGTGCATGTTGAGCAGCACCCTGTACCTCCCCCCTCCTGGGTGCCTCCCCTCCCCCCCGGGTCGTATGTGGCCATTTTTGATTTTTCTTTTAGTTTAGTTAGTTAAGTTTCTGTTTGATAGTTAGTTTAATTAGGTAATGTAGGTTTTCCATCGTTAGTGTAATTAGTTAATAGTTACTATAGTTTAAAATTGCCCGTCTGTTGTGCTTTCATGTGACGGTGCGGTGCTTTGTGGCTTTTGAAGGCATCCACTGTCTGTTCCAGCTGGGCCCTTCAGGCTTGTCTTGTGTATGTGTTTGCTGCTTGGAGTTCTTGACTCACATATGCCACTCATGCCTCCCATATCCATGGGCTGCAAGGATGGTTCGGTGTCACAAACTTTTACACAAGGGCCTTGGAATGTCATATCTGTGGCATGTCTGGTGCTGTGCGACTTGTGTTTACACCCCTAGTGGGGATGATTTTGGTGTTATTGTCCACTGTTCAGCTTTTGCTAGATGGGGTGTTTCATGATTAATGTGTACATTCATTGCTATGCATTGTGTAGTATGTTTCTTATCTTTACTGTACACGTGCTTATTGCAATTCATGCTGTAGATAGTGTTACACACTTTGGATGTGAAAGACGGACTGAGATTTATGATTTATGCTGTGACTCTCTGACATGGTCAAGTAATGAGATGCCTGAAGAGACACACACAGATGACTTTGAAGCATTAATCATGTGTTTCATGCCCTTTCTGCAGGGGGATGAGCCTCCAGAGCACCTTAGCCAGCAGACATGGCCCATTGGACGACGGAATTCTGGACACGTTTGTTGGTGCCCACATGCACATGTGTGCACAAGCAGAGGCACAGGGATTGCAGACCTACATCCTAGAACTGCTGACGTGTTCCAAGGAACTCCAGGCAAGGTGAGCAGCACAGGGGGGCCACAACACAGCAAAGCTTGCGCCAGGCGAGTTGCACATGCAGGCTTAGTCACAGCACTGAGGGTGAGCTTGGAAGAATATTGGTGTTGAAGCACACAATGCAGCTCAGATGTGTTGGTGGACTGATGGCTGTTGATTGTAACGTTGTCTGGGACACCCGCAGGGGCAGTGGCACATGGCCTCCGGTACACCAAGGTCCATTGAGGCACTTGTATCAACCATGTAGCCTTCCGAGACATGGAAAGGGGCAGCTCACAGGGACATACAGCAAGGGACATACTCGGGTGCAGTGCATTTCATTTCCATGTACTTTATGATAAATGCACTGCCAACTTTGTTTCGGTCATGGTGGTACGCAACTTGCTCTGAAGTCATGGCTTGCTATATGGGTCTGTCTGCTTACCCAGGGAACATTGCATGTTGTGTGAATTGTGACACATTGGTGTTCCATTTGCCACGCACCCACCGGCGGCTGACATACTGCATTGACTGTGTATGACCCGTCACAGGGGTAATGTTATATATGGGTACGAAGCATCTACACCAGATTGTCTGTTTGTAGAGTAGTTTGTTGCTATGGGGCATGTTTGGTGGTGTGTTTTTGTGTAATTGGCACGTACAGGTTGTTGACTGTGGCTCTCTTTGCAGCATTGCAGTGCTCCTGTAACCGGACCTGAGAGTGCGCAGGCAGGAGGCCAGCACTCAAAACCAGAGCTAAGTGTCTTGTTGTTTTTCTTTCAAACTGCTCTGCATAGGCTTGCTGGGGGGTGCACTAATGCATGGATGTATGTGTGGTTCAATTTGGTATGTTTTTTTCCCCCTAATCACCCGGAATCCTATGCAATTTTGAACCCTGTACCCTCTACCCGGTGTTCCTGCTTCCCGTACCTATCCAAGCAACGTTCCCTAACCCTCTTTCCCCGCTGGGGTTGCGGATGCCTGTGTAAGCCCCGAACTTGCAGGCGCCGAAACCCTAGAGGGGGTGGTTGGTTCGTACCACTCCTAAGCATGGACTACAGAAGGCCATGACAATGATGTCCAAGTTTGTTTGGATTGTGTATGTGTTCATGCAGGTAGTACATTTTAGTGCATTCCCTACTTTCATGTGTCATTCCTCCTCCCCTCTCCTGCCACTTATTCCAGTTATCCAGTGTGCCAACACCTGTCCCGACTGCATATCCGTGAACCTCCTTCCCCACCAGGATCTCAGGGGCCTGTGTGAGTTTGACCTTGCAGGCACCCGGGACACGGTGGGGGTGGTTGTTTCGTGACACTCCCGTGCCTGTACACGGGACCTGTGACGGTACACATCCGTTCATGGTGCATCATCCTATGTTATGTACCACACATGGTTCACATCCTGTTGTGACATTGTTTTACTGTGCTACCTTGGTTGTTGCATCATTGTGGTAGTACTTGGCCTTTGTGAGGTACTGCTATGTCAAGTCATCTACTGGAGGGTGTTCGGGTTCGTTTTTATGCCTTGGATTTTGTGATTTTGGAAATTAGTGTGGATTCTGAAGGTGCAGGCACCTTTTTACACACAAGGTGGGAGATGGTGACGAAGGGTAAAGGTGATCCTGTGGCCAGGTGGAATTGAGGGTTGAAGGCTCCATGACCCAGGTGCAGTTGTTCAGTGGGTCATGGTCATTTGTGAGGGAGGGAGGGGGGGGTTGTTGTTGATAGTTGCCTTGCCCTGCAGTGTGATGGGAACTCTGACATTGTAATGGTGGTATCCTATGTACATGTTGTGTTGTGCTGATCAATGCCTGTTCATGTGTTGTGTTTACCTTTCAGGTGCAAGGGGATAGTTGTGGTTTGACATGCTGGGGTGTACACATGGTGAATGTTCACATGTGATGTGTAGAGAACACTGATGGTCACTTGAGTGCACATCCATATGTTGAGTGCATGTCCTTGCAGACCCACACACTTGCACTCTGATGCACTACATGTACTCCCACCCTTGCATATCCACGTGTACACTGTTTGCCTTCTGGTGGCCACTGTGTCCCTGCAGCACATGTTCTGTGACCAATTATGGATCCTGTACATGCCTAATTTGCTTTTTGATGTGGGCTGTCGCTTAGATGTGATGCTCAGGGTGTGCATCACACACAATGGCTGTTCACTGTGATGTGCGCTGAGCAGTGTGTTGCAGGAGTAGGACACAGCACACAGAAGCTGCAGTGTTGATTTTGCAATGCACAATGTGCATGCAGACAGGCATTCATTGTTATGTTACGTCTACAACTCTTGTAATGCATTTGGAAATGACTTGTTTTGGGTGGGAGGTTGTTGGTCAGTCATTTTATCTGATTCCAGGTCAGGCATCATTGTCTGATGCCACTGTACATTTTGGACATGGCAATGTGTACCTTATTGTTACTGTGTTGGTGTATGGGTATTGCTTGCCATGTCATGTTGTGGTTTGGGAGGGTTTGAGTGACATAACAGTGATGGCCAAGGCCTGTTTTGCAGGTGTGTGTGATGCACACCTTGCATGTCAGGGTCATCCGCTTCTCAGAGCAACTAGCTGGGTGTAGATCTCTCTCCGCGGCAGGGCCCTCCCTCTGGAACAGCCTTCCTGCCTCACTTGAGGGGAACCATCTCCGGTTCGGGAAGCACCTCAGGACCTTCCTCTTTGCTTCTGCTTTCTCTCTGCCTCTCCCTTGCGGAATTCTTCACTGGAACTGCACTGGATCTGCAACTGGGCCACTCTCACCGACCTCGGTCCCTGGCCCAGCCACTTTCCACTTGCACTGCCTCCCTGGCAACCCCTGCACTGCGGTACTGTCTCTCTATCCCTACAGCCCCCCTTCCCAGCACTTGTCTGCACTTACCTTTGCAGTTGCCACCAGCTGACCTATATAGTTGTTTTTTGGTCTACTTCCCCTGTACTGCACTCCCCCCTCCCCTTCCCCCTGCACTTGCACAATATAAATGACACCTGGCCTAGTAGTACCGTTGTCTGTCTTCCCTTGTTCCCCCCCTCCCTGCCTCATCCCACCTTGAAATACTTGTGTATAGGCCATATCATGTCATATGTCATATGTGTGCCTTTTGGTCACACAGGATAGCTTGTGTTTAAGTAGCTAGGGATGCAGACGATGTGGCACTTCCATGGCAACTATCTCAGGGTGGTAGGGTTGTGACAGTTGACTGTCTCTTTGTCATCATCGATTGTCACCTGGTATGTGCCAGGCCTGTGTGCACTCCGCAGGGGTGGGAGTTTAGGTGAAAAATGTGGCCACAAGCTGGGTCCGGGCTTCCTCGCCACGTGCCCTGTCCCCTCCCATGGGCAGCACCTGTGCCTGTGGTTGGGGATGTGGGGGCACCACCATGTCTACCGGGACGCCCTGCCGTGTTGCAACATTGTGCAGGACACATGCTGCCACAATGATCCTGCACACTACTGGTGGTGCATAGAGTAGTTGCCCGCCAGAGCGGTCAAGGGAGCGGAAATGTGACTTGAGCACTCCGAATGTGCGCTCCACTATGGCCCTGGTTGCAACATGGGCGGCGTTGTATCTTACCTGGGGTGGTGTGGTGGGGTTCCGGATTGCCGTCATCATGTGGTTGCTCAGAGGGTAGGCACTGTTCCCAGGGGAGGTGATAATAGTTGAGATTATTAGGGTTTGGGTATTTGTCTGTGTGTGACTTGCATGCATGTGCAAGGACATTTGTACTCACCTAGGAGCCATGTGTCGCCATGCTGCCCAGCTTCCAGGGCCCGGCTCAGGGCGGACATTCTGTATATGAAACTGTCATGGGTGGAGCCAGGGTAGTTTGCATAGACAGAGGTGATGATTACCTTTGCATCGCATACCACCTGTACATTGATGGAATGCCAGTGCTTGCGGTTTCGGTAGATGTGCTCAGTGGCCCTAGGTGGACGTAGAACCACATGGGTGCAATCTATGGCACCGAGCACTTTGGGGAAGTGTGCCACCCTGAAAAAATCCAGGACAACGGCCTGCCTTTCTGCGGGTGTTCTGGGCATGTATATGTGCCTGCGGACTGAGGGGCGCGCTGTCATGATTGCCAGTACCTGGTGTAGGCAGCGTGACTGCGTGGCCTGTGAGACCCCCCCACTATGGCAGTAGTCCGCTGAAATGACCCGGTGGCCAAGAAATGCAGGACATTGAGCACCTTCTCCTAGGGGCTCAATGCTTGGGAGCAAAGGGTGGGGGATGTAAGGTCATCTTCCCACTCCCTGACCAGGTCTAGGATGATGTGGGTGGAAACCTATACCTGCCATAGACCTGGTCGTCACGCATCCCAAAAAGGCGGCTTGTCCGTGGTGCGAAAATGCGTGCCCTGGCTATTCTCCTCCTCCTGCGGTGTCCCACGATCAGTGCTGCGACAAATGGGGCATTCATCGTAGCTGTATATACGTGTTTGTTGTTTGCGCGCACTTTTGTACTGTGCGCGGGGACGCTTCCGCCTGCCTTCGTGTGGCGGACGCGTTGACGCCTGTGTGCGTCTTTTGCCGTGCGCGGGTTTCCCGTATTCGGATCCATGAATACGGGTTGTTCGCGTGCGTGTGGGCGTTCCGTGTAGTTCCCTGCAGTACTTCCCCAGTTACGCCTTCTTTTTCACGCGTTGTTCCCCATTCCGCGTGTTACGCCCACTGTTCCGCCCACTTTGGTTGTGTGCGCCGCGCTATGTGCGCTTTTGCTGTGCGCGTAGCGCACGCCGTGTATGCCTGCGTGCGCCATGGCTGGATTGGGCGCACGGACAGCGGGAAGCATGCGCAGCGTCTTCCTTGAATCGCACACGTGCACGTGCGCTGCGTTTCTCACGCTTGCGCTCCCTTGCGCCTGCTTGCGCATGGATTTTCGGCGCACGTTTGTTCCATGAATCGGCCCCTTAATGTCTAGAAGCTCATTTTCCAATGGGGCGTAACATAAATGACAGATGCAAAAGCCTTGCGTAAGGGTTTTATGACTTCCATTCCCGTCACGCTCCATTTTCCTTAATTTGTATGGAGAGGAGGGGTGGATCGTAACTTACGATTCTGCTGCCCAGGGCTGGACTGGGAACTAAAAGAGGCCCTGGAAATAATTCCTGGGGACCAAAAGAGGCCCTGGAAATAAAGTTCAAAGTGGCCCTATATGACACATTTTCAGCAAGCCCAATGCTTTTCCAATGAGAACATTTGGAAATACCACAGAAAAGAGGCCCAGGGTGCAGAGGCCCACCGGGAAATCTCCAGAGTTCCCTAAAGGCCAGTCCACCCCTGCTGCTGCCCCCTTCCTCTGCGCCATAGAAATACTACAGCATTTGCAGAGGCATGGATATTCATGCCGGCACAAACACTGTGGAATCCTATGGAGTACGCCTGTTTTTGACATCAGCAAAAAGCAGGCGGACCCCATAGGAATCCGTTGTAAACGCCACGTGCCACGTGTACATGGCAGATGCCGTTTACTTCATTTGAACGGCAAAGTGCAAAAGGGAGGGGCATACAAGTGTGTAAGCTGCCCTTTTAGTCTCCCCTTGTGTACTCCCCCGTGCAAAAGAGGAAAATTAGGCAGCAGGGACTTGTTTCCACAAAAGTGTAAAGGTACAGGTTCCCACTGCCTAATCACGCGCAATCTCGAATATGGGCTCCCTTGTGTCCTGCTTGCCCCACCTCCTCTATAAATACCCATACCTCTCAACTTCTGGACCTCTAAAGCGGTACGTTTCAGCCTGTGGGACGTTATCAGACACCAAAAATAACTTACTAAACTCATTTGTAGGGAGGCAAATGTATATTCTCCCAGCAAGTCCCTTGACTTGAAAACATTTCAGTGGGATCAGCCACCTAGGAAAACATTGTCACACTCCAGAATAATGTCCATCGCTATACTTCATTGACTTCATTTGATCATCCTACAAAAACATCTGACTTCCCCCTTGTTTGGAACACAATGGCTTGAGACGTAGGTGTACCCACATCTGGCATCTTGCTTCTACCCCCACCAAAAACAGCTCCCATGCCAATAGACCTCCTCACCTTCCCAAAGAGACACCTCTACCTTATACCCCCAAAAATATTTCTCAACCTTTGAGTCTCTGATGCAGGTGGAGTCAAATCCATTTAATGAGTGAGTCTATGGACGTCAATTGTGAAGGAACCGTGTTTTGATCACCAATTTGAACTCCAATTAAGCCTATGTAAGGCAAGGGGCTTTGAAGGAGGGAGAGAACAAGTCCAATGTACTGGAAAAAACTAAGGGCCTGATAATGGCACAATCCCATAGGAAAAGGTTCTATGAATCAGGCCCCTTGTGTGAGTAAAAATAGGTGTCCGGACATTTCACCGAAAACAATTGGTCGACAGGACATTTGGTCGACGTAATTTCGTCGAAAACCAAATGGTCGAATTTTTTTTTATTTAGATATATATTTTTAAGGTTGTAGTTTAGGGAAAAAAAGGGTTTTTTTTAGAAAAAAAGGCGGTTGGGTGAGGGACCCCCCCAAAAAATAAATAAAAAGGGGTAAAAATAAAAAATAAAAAAATTCGACCATTTGGTTTTCGACGAAATTGGTTCGACCATTTGTCCAGTCGACCAATTTTTTTCGATCAAATGTCTGGTAACCGAGTAAATAGAATTACATTTTCTGCCCCTAAAAAGGACGGTGTTAAAAAAGTTGAGTTGGGCTGTGTGGCTGGTGGTGGAGCAAGATGGCCACATTCTGTTGCGGTTCCATCAACCCCACCCCAACAGAGCTTAATAACCCATCTATCTACTTGAAAGCCCAGTGCGAGAGGGCCTGATAGAGTGGAGAGACCCCAGTGACCCCCACATAAGTACAGAAGAGGCTGGTTGACGCTGTGCCTGAGGTCCGCACTGGCCTTTCCGGTGGCTGGCACTGGAATGATGGCAGCCTTGAGCTGAGCGTTTTGGTCCTCAGTGCCGCATGCATGTTCCTCCTCATAAAGAGGTGAGGAAGTGGCGTTCTGCCTTTATCTGCAGCGAGAGAGTTTATGGAAGTATGCGTTGCTTGGCTTTTCGGCACTAATCAAACAAACTTCTTGCAATTGAGTTTCATGTCGAGTGATTACAGAAGGTCCTGAGGCACTGAGCAGAGACATTACAATATAGGAAACGTGAACACCCTCAGACCTGGGCAGTTGCACAATGCAGTGCACTGGGTTGCTTCCTGGCTGCTACAGCCGCGAGGAGGTAGACTGCAGATTTGAGAAAAGAGCCTGCCCAGGGCGAGAGGGTGCCCCTGATGTACCAACGTTTACAAAGAGGAGCTCATGAGTAAACTGGGCAAAAAGCAAGGAAAGGGAGGAATGGATACATTCCTGCATAGGGAGACCTTGCAGAAATGCTGCAAGAGGCCGGAGGCTGAGATAAAGGGGATCCCGACTGCGACACCAGTTGTGTTCAGCAAAAAAGATTTACTGGCTTTGATGAAGATACTGCAAGATTTGTTGATACAGGAGTTTGCTACTCTGAAAATAACTATTGTAGAACTCAGAACAGAAGTGGACAGCCTGGGGGAAAGAATGAAAGCAACAGAGCACTCCCAGAATGAGTAGCATGTATGGTCCCGAAGGTGCAGGAGGATATGTTACTGGTGGCTCGCTTGAGGGACGATTTGGCCATGAACTGCGAAGACCTAGAGAATAGGTCGAAAAGGGGAACCACCTGGTTGACCTTTTTAAAAGAAGAGAGTAAGGATAACAACCTGCCAACCATTCTGCGTCAGATTTTAAAGCACTCCTGCCCAAAGAAAGTGAGAATATGTAGCTTGACAGAGCCCACAGAGTTGCTCCAAAGACCAATGGATCTAATGACAGGCCAGGGAACATTCTCTTTTAAATGCATCACTTTTAAAGGAAAGCTACCAAAAGCTGCGAGATGACATGGTGCTCTGGAATTTGGAAACGCCTGAATACAGTTGTTCCAGATGTATCTGGGGCCACTCTATACAGGAAGAAGACACTAAAGACAAATATTGACAAACACATAAATGGCAAGATTTGTTTCCATTAGATAGGTCAAGAAGGGCTGCAGTTTGAAGCAAATGAAAAACAGTACCAAAGTGGATCACTTGAGAAGGGGTGCACGCTACTAGAGATCATGGTCCCTTAGCCAGTGCCCAAGGATGCTTTGGGAGGCCGCCAAACAGGGTAACTAAATTTCAAATCTGGGGGTCAGTGAAGTTGAAGAGACGGAAGAGAGGAAATGGACGTCAAGATAACACAAGTTATAAGGCTCAGTAGGTAACAGGCATGAGAATACTAAGACACCTTGCAAAGCTGGCAGCTTTGTCACAACATCTACACTGGGGATAATGCACGAGCCAGTTCTCTGTCGAAACTTACTGAGAACTCTAATGAGGTTTGTGTAAATGGTTAGGGGAGGGAGCTGAGGATGAACTAGGAGTTTACATGCTCAGTTGGTTTGTTCTGTCGAATGTGTGAGTTCCTTTTGGGGGGTGCTAGGGAGAGGCTCCCTCTGTGTTTCAAAGAGTCTCTGAATAATGTGGGATGGTCTACCAGGTAAAGGATTGTGGTGAGACAGCAAACAGGAGTTAGATTGGGTTAGGAGGCTATAGAACCACAATCCTGTGAGAGGGAGCTGATAGACGGCATAGCAAGGACCATAAAAAGCCTTTAGCGTAGCCTCTGTTCTTCCTATGGCTCTGGGTCCTGGTTCAAGAAAAGCTCCAACATAATGCTGAATACAAAGACTGAGACTAATGGAGAGGGATCAATCATTTTATTTGCAGGTCTTTATGTTTTATTTGGATCAAGGCCCATCGATTCGCTACATATATTTAGTTGTGTTAATCTGCCAGAAAGTCAAGCACCTGGGATTAAAATGAACAGGAGAACCTTTCCTTTGAAGACTTTTGAACCCACCCGAGAGTCGATAACTTCTGAGTTTACCTCGGGATCTGATGACATCATGGAGAATGACTATCCTGACGCAGATTAAGTACACATTCTTGGCCCTAAGGGAGTTGATTTGGATTTCCCCTGTAAGATATCCCTACTAAAGAAGTGTCAAGTGAATTAATTTGCATCTGGCCTGTAGTTGGTACCACTCAGCTTCATGACAGTGGATATTATATTTAAAGCTGACAAAGGTGGAAATGGTGGTGGAAATACTGTAGACAGAGAAGGTGGAACATCCCTTCAATAACATCCTGATACCCTTCCAATTAAAAAACTAAGCATACCTCTTCCAATATGATGAAATAAATAAAATTGGATTTAGCCGAATTGCAAGGAAATGCAGTGGGGACGTTACTGTCCATACCCTCAAAAAACAAGATTATAATTATAATTGTTCTTTTAAGACGCGCTTAATACCGGACCAGTATGCATTGTCTTGCTTCCAAGACAAACGCGTTGTCCCTGGGCTATCTTCCCTGCAAGGATGAAACATGGATAGGTCTAACAATTCAAGGGTAAATGGGAAGGCAGAAAAAGACATTCTCCAGAATAACAACAATTGCAGATATTCAAGAGATATTTGACCAGATAAATAGGATATTTCAGGATTTGAAAAAAAAATGCCAAAAAGTCAAACTAACTACAAAAGGATATTAATAACCTTAAAAAAGAAATGGTCTATCCTTACTTAGCACCTGATTTGTTCTGACAACAAGATTGGAGTTCTGGCAAGGGCAGAGCGAGGGCAATGCCATCAGAAACAAATTCATCTAGTGGATTACTTTTTCTGATTCAACAGTCAGTGTGTCTTCAGAAGAGGAAGATTTCCAGAATATCAGACATCAATAAGAAAACCGATTCTAACAAATTCCTTTTTTGAGGGGATGAGGTACCAGAGGAAGCAGGCCATACAATAAAAATGAGAACCCTCAGAATTAGGGCTAAACATCACCCAAACAACAGTTCCAATGCAAGGATTATCATGTATCCCTACCCAAACTCAAAGTTTAATACAGAACTAGAATGATATAAGTTTTTGGAGGGCCATTAGATTAAAAGTTTCCAGAAGACACACCTTTAACCAACTTTAGACCTAAATCCGACTTCCACCCTCCTGATCAAAGGATGTCCCCAGGGGTTTTAACGTTTGAAAAAATTATACTACAGGAACTGGATAAGATCTATGAGAAGAACATATAACAACCTAATAACCCTACCTGGGAAGAAAAGACTGCCTGTCTGATGCCAAAAAGGAACCCCAAGTGATCTTGAAACCTGCAGATAAAGGAAGAGGCATCAATTTGATGGATATGGATAAATATGACAACATGATTGGAACCACAATACTGATCACAACCAGAGTGTACCTACGAACCCCAGTCAAGGAATAAAAGCTCTAATTCTAGATTTGGCAGCATAATTGTAAGTGAAAAAAGAAAACCTCTACCTCAACAAAGGTGACCCATGACATCCTTGCTTATAAACTTCCACCAAAATAGATACAAATTGTGTGAACCCCACTGGCCGCCCCATTAACTCTGGTTGCAGGTCAGTCCTACAACTACTGTGAAATACATATTTTTTTTTTTTTATTGCTTTTAATCAATAAGATTTTTACAATAGAAGACTTTTCATTTTCAGTGCGAAGCTGTAGTGTCATCGGTGATGATTAAAACGGGAGAAGTATTGTATTGTATTATGTTGAATTGTGTTGAGGCCGGAACTCATCGAAGGTCGTTGGACGGACCGCTCAACCTGAGGGCGGTCGGCTGAGAAGTTCAGTGTTTATATAGACCAACATTTTGTAGGTGGCCAGCCGCCACGAGGGTCTATCTCCGGCCATCAGTCTGGACCAACAAACGTCCTGGTCGCTTAAAGTGTGCTCCGAAAAGATCTTCGACAGGTAGACTGTTCGGATCCTGGCTGTGCGAGGACATGCTAAGAGCAAATGCCTAATCGATTCTATTGTTCCTGGCGTTTTGCAGAATCGGCACTCGTTCGATAGGGAAAGCCCTCTGATTGCTAAAATTTCGTTAGTTAACAGGAGGTTTAGCCGCGCTCTCATTATTAAATCGCGAGCGTGTCTAGAAGGGAACTTTTTGATGTACGGTTGTAAATCGTTGAATCTTCTGCTGTTTGGCGGGAGGTGCTGTGTCAGTTTGTTCTTTAGAGCTGCCTCGTTGGTATGGATCCAGTCGATTTCTTTCAGCTTGTTATGAATTTTTGTAGGGTTTCTGACAAGTGTCTCTTCGTCGCACTCTGTCATAGCCAGCAGAGCCTGGTTTATTTTTGTCCAACGGTTTAGCAATTTACTTTGGCCGTTTTCACATTCTTTCTTGATTAGATTGTAAATTGATGGGTCAGGCGAAATTCTGGTTTTGCGGTAAAGCATAAGCATGCTGGATTTCACTGTTCCCTCGAGTGATAGTAGGCTGAGTTCCTTCCTTATGACGGTCACCGAGGTGGAATTAGGGAGACCCAGTGTCCCTCTCCAAAACATCGCTTCCAGTCTCGGCCACACAACAGTGGGTAAATTCGGAAGGGCGTTGACGCCGTAGGTCAAGGTGGGAATAACCTTTTTCTTGTAGAAGTCTACAACAGGGATTAGGGAGAAGCGACCAAATTTTCTGTTAATTGCTTTGGCTTGTGCAATCAGCTTTTTCGTTGTTCTTTTGAGGTGGGCTTGCATTGCTAATTCATTTCTTGAGCCATCGAGTGTCACTCCAAGGTATCTAAATTCGGCGACTTTTTCGACCCGCTGCTTTCCCAAGAACAGAGCGGTTTTTTCCACCTTCTTTGGTTTTGTAGACAGGATCATAAATTTTGTCTTTTTTTCGTTTATCTCCAATTTGTTGTCAGCCATGTATTCCGAGAGTTTCTTTAGTTGCCGCTGTAGGCCCACGACAGTGTGGTCTAGGAGGACCAGGTCGTCTGCGTATAGAATTCTATTCACGTGTGTATCGCCCAACTTTGGTGGGAAGCAGTGGACTTCTTCGAACGTTGTTTGCAGGTCCCCCAGGAAGGAGATAAATAGGGCCGGGGCCAAAGGGCACCCCTGTTTCACCCCTCTGGCGGTTGGAATCGCTGGGGACAGGAGGCCGTGTTGGTTTAATCTTACTCGCATGGTGGTGCCGGTGTACAGTGCTTTGATCGGCTCCAGGATCGGGGTAGGGCAGCCCCAGGTTTTGAGTTTCTGCCAGAGCCGCGGGCGCTCCACCTTGTCAAACGCCTGGGTGAGGTCGATGAAGATTAGGTAAAGTCGCGGTCCACCCTCCAACACTTTCCCTTTGAACACGCTGAGCATCAGTATGTTGGCTGCTGTGCCCAGTCCTTTTTTAAAACCTGTTTGTAGGTAGTCATGGCAACCCGCCGTTTTGGCCCAGTTGTTGAATTCTCTCAGAACGAGAGAACCAAACACTTTACCAATACAGTCGAGAAGGGCGATCGGCCTGTAGTTTTTTGGATCTTCTTTATCTCCCTTCTTGTAAATTGGAACGACTGTGGCCGTTTTCCATGATGGAGGAATAGATTGTAGTTGGGCACATCTTTGAAAGATTTTACTGAGAAGGGGGGCCCAATTTTCCTCGAAGGACTTCAGGTCAACGTTCGAGATGCCGTCAGGGCCTGGGGCTCGGGAGTTTTTCAGTCTCTTAATTTGTGTTGTGATGTCCTCGATGTCATCCACTCTGATCCATGGTAATGGTGTCTTTGCCAGCTTCTCTGTTTGCTCTTCTTCGGACTTCCTAAACAATGCGCTGAAGAATTCTACCCAGGTAGCTTCGCCGAAATACATATTTATTGTGTGACCTCTGGCTAGAGAAACTGAAGTGCTCCTATCTAACAACAGGGACAAGATCAGACTTATGGAAGGTATGACTTTTGAAAGAAATACCAATATCATCCTCACTTTGGCCATGGTGGCCCTGTAGAAATATTCTGCAGGATGAAGAAACTCACATTGTAAAAACCAGAAATTAATATGAGAGAACCTGGATGTCCCCACTAACCTCTTGAAGGATCTCATCAGTATAGCACATGGAAACATGAATGACTTTATGCAAGACATTTCTCTCTCCAAAACAAGGTAACTGTTATGGGTGCATCCATCGCACACATTCTGGCAAACCTTTATATGGCCTATTTTGGGCAGAAATGTATTTACTCAACAAATACATATAATCAAAGTATCTATGATTCAAACAGTACATTGATGATTATCTTAGTGATTTATTATTCCAAGGTAACAACTTTCTTTCCTGGACCTAGTTCTATACGAAGATGCAACTGTCCTGGACACTAAACTTTATCACAAACCGAGAGACAGATTGAAATACAATACTCCTTTGAAAGAGTCAGCATCTCTTCACAAAGGCACAACACCCTGTATGGCCAACTCTAGCACATTTGACACATTTGCAAAAGGAAACATATTTTTTTTACTAAGGCAGAATCATGCAAAGACGTTTAATTGAAAGGGAGCAGCCCAAGATTGATTCAAAGAGATGATAATAGTGTCTGGTTCACTAATAGAACAGCATTATTCACAGGGTCCAAAAAGGAGGACACCAAGAGTTGTACTGGGTCTCCCACCACATTTTTAAAACATAAAACAATACTTGGTCATGACGAATTGGCACCTGATAGAAACCGTATGAGTTATGGACAGCAAACCCTTCCTTGCCGTTAAAAGATGGAAATATATTAAGGGCCATCTTTTCCATTTTTTACTCAAAACACACAGGAGGAGCGACGTTACCACCAGTGATTGACCACTTCCACTGGAGCAACCGGGCCTCTTGCCCTTTAACAATCAGAGAGAGCGACTGGGTGGTCGTTCTTTCTCAGTTTTAGCCCCAAGTTTGTGGAATGCTCTTCCATTATCTCTGGGAACATTGTTGACTATCTCCTTTTCAGAATAGCGCTGAAACCCCATCTGTTCTAATTCTCTTTCTTCTTTCTTAGTCCGAGTATGAAGTAAAGATTGTCCTGGGCTTACTCCCCCTGTTTTAGAACCTAGATGCCTTTGGGCCTTAGTCCACGCTCTACACATGTTTTAATAATAATAATAATAATAATAATAATAATAATAATAATAATAATAAAACAGAGGTACCCAAGTATTGCAGCATCATTTGCCTCACATAAAAATGTGATGTATCGGATACGATGCCTGTGTTGCCTGCGGTATGGTGGCATTACCACACGTTCAGTGAATACTCATATTGGGGACCACTTTTCCAAGGTATGTTCCAAACAACTGAATGCTCCACTGATAGTACATATCCAGGCCATAGTACAGAATATATGGCCCTTAATGGTTGGTTCTGGAAGCACTGGAAACTAATAAAAAATGGTTAGCAATGAAACCTTTGCACATTAAGGTGGAAGAGAGTTGCATGCACATGTTCCATCCCCACCGGAATGGTCTCAATGCCATGGCACACTGGAGGATGTTATTGGTATGAGCTACATTGCTGTTTACCAATGTAAATGCTTACAATTCAAGAGCAAATGAACTGGGCACTAGCCACCATACAGACTATACAGAGCAGCCCTATATGCATTTGTAGGGTCAAGACAAACTCACTTTGGCCCCTGGCTCTCTTCGAGCTGGTAGTTTTTCATGTAACCAAGGTCCCCATGTATAGTATATGTATCTGCCATACTATCAAATGAAGGGTCAATACCCCACAAATGGGCAGTCTGAAACACCATTGAGTAGGTGTATTTTTTATTGATGGCTATCGCTAAGCTATACTATGATCCCCTAACTCATGTTATCAAATCTGCTTCTTATGTGCACGTGGCCACTTTCCAGTCTGGTTTTGAGAGAGAGGACATGTTTCTTATAATGAAAAGACTTTAAAGTTCTCATGCACCGGATAACTTCTTCATAACTACCCCGTTCACTATTCTACACACCCCAACCCCCTCAGACAGACAGATTAATTGTAATTGGGTCCAATTTCAAGAGTTCCAAAACTGAATACTGGACCATGCCACGTGTTCGGGTCTTAGTGTGGGACATTTTAAACGACTGAGTCAGTGGGTCTGACTGCCCCCCCACTTCGTTGTTCCAGCTCACTGCGAGTTCAACTCCCCTGTGCCCTCTCCTCTTTCCTAGTAATTGGAAGGGCAGCCAGTAGTCCTATGGGTGACTATTGTCAGGTAGTGTTAGAGCATAGCAGTATTCTCTCTGTTCACACATATGCATGAGTTCCAACCACCTATTGAACGTCGGTGGTGCGCTTCTCCCCCAGTTAGAAGCGATTAGGTGGCGTGCAATTATAGATGCCATCCCCAGTAGTTTCCTCTGCCCTCGGGAGACCCCTTTTATCAACGCTAGGAGCCAGACTGTGGCTGAGTATTCCCATTCGGATATCAGTATTTTAGACATAGCCTCTTCCACTCTCCCCCAAAAAGGCTGTATTTGTGTGCGGGCCCAGGCCACGTGGGAGAAAGTAGCATTATACGCTTCGCACCTTCTGCACTTGGATGATCTGTTCGGATACATTCTGTGCAGTTTATCTGGGGAGTAATACACTTGGTGAAGGTTTTTGTAATGCGTCAGTCAATACATGTTGTTTATGGACAGTTTGCGAGTTTGGAGACAGGTGAGCTTCCACTGTTTGTCGCTAAATGCCTCACCCAGCTCTCCTTCATGTGGTTTTGAATTTTAGGTCTTGGGTCCCCTTTCTACTTCCAGCTATTTTGTATGTAGAGGATACAAATTTCTGGGATGTCAGGGGTTTTTAAACGTATTGTAGCGCTGGATGTTTAGTGGGTGCCTTGGGGAATTCGGGCCATCTGGTTCGGACTTATTCCCCAAGTCTGCAGTCCATTCACCCCCGGATTTCAATGTCTCCCAGGTTATAAAGTTCCCATCTTGAACCAGGGTCCGCACTTCTAACCACTGAAAGTGGATTCGGAATGTGCCTTCAAAAGTGAGTGGTACACCTTGTATGTTATACACCGGGAGGTCTGGGCAGTAGGCCCTTTCCGCACCGGTCAGTAGTGCCATTCGGTCCCAGGCCCAGCATGTTACCATTGTGGGTTGGACTTCCCGCCTTGGTGGTTGTGGTGATGTACCCCATAATTTCCCCACTATATCTTCTGGGAATGACGTCTCCCTGGCCAGTATGGTGTGCGGGTAGTTCTGGGTAAAAGGGCACCACCCTGCGACGTATTGCAATTGCGCCGATAGGTAGTACAGGTATATGTCGGGGTATTCTAGGCGGCCCTGTTTAAAAGGCCTTACCAGGTTATCATAGGATATTCTTGCATGCTTCCTTGCCCAAGCCAATCCGATCATTAGGGATTTTGCTCGTGCCCAGAAGGACCGTGCCAGCCATATGGGGACATTATTAAAAATATAGAGTAACTTAGGGAGGATGACCATTTTGGCTAGGTAGATGCGGGCAGCCTGGGACAAGGGAAGGTGTATTCAGGATTCTACTTTATGTTCCAGTTCCTCTAACGTCTTCAGATAGTTATTGGTGTACAAGCCCTCTACGTCGGTGGTCACCCTCACTCCTAAATAACGAATTCCCAAAGGGCACCATCGAAACTCCAGGCCCACATCACTCTGGGAGGCCGCTGGGGTCAATGGTAGGATTTCGGATTTACTCCAGTTGATACGGAGCCGCACAAGTTCACCAAATCTGCCGATTTTCTGCACCGTGGGGGGGGGGGGGGTTCAATTTAGGATGTTTCACATACAGCAGGATATCGTTTGCGTATAACGATACGATATTTAGCGGTCGCTGTATTCGCACTCCACGTTGGGCGTGCAGTTCTTTGATATGGCAAGCCAGTGGCTCCATCACTAAGGCGAATAGTATGGGCGAAAAGAGGCAGCCTTGACATGTCCCCCTAGTTGGATAGATATACTCCGAGGCCGGCCCGTTTGTGTATACAGCCGCCCTGCGTGCCGTGTACAGCAGTTTAATCCATTGTATACATTTCAACCAGAGACCCGCATGGCCTAGTACTTCAAATAGAAATGGCCATTCTACGGAGTCAAAGGTTTTTTCGGCGTCCAGGGCAGCAATCGTTATGGGGATTTCCGGGTCTACATTGTGCATGAGTTTGAACACACATCTTAAGTTATGTTGCGTGGATCAATTGGGGATAAAGTCGGCCTGGTCAGGGAGGACCAGCGCCTCCATATGTGGTAGTAGCCTCTCTGCCAACAGTTTCGCGAGGAGTTTATTATCCACGTTAATCAGCGACAGTGGTCTATATAACGTACATTTCTGCGAGTCCTTCTCCGGTTTTAGTAGGACTGTTATCAGTGCCTTCCCTGTTGAGTCCGGGAGGGTTCCGCAAGCTAGAGCGTTTTCATACATGGCCTGTAGGCTGGGAAGGAGTACATCCACATATGCCTTATAGAATTTGGTGGTTAAGCCATCGTTCCCTGGTGCTTTTCCCTTTGGGAGGGCTAGTATCACTTTACGAATCTCTTCTGTCGTTATCGGGTTATTTAGTACCCCCCCCTCTCAGAGTCTAACCATCCCAGGACCACCTCATCTAAATAGTACATCAGGGCATCATGTCCTGCTGTGACATGGGAAGAATACAGCTGTTCACAGTATTCTCTAAATACTAAGTTGATTCCTGCTAGGTCTCGAACTAGATGTCCCTCTGAGTCCTCCATTGACATGATGGGCGTCTTGTGTTTTTCTTGTTGTATGGCCCAGGCAAGTGTCTTGCTTGGGCGGTCCCCGTCTCCAAATCTGGCGGCTGCTATTGGATCACCTATAAACGTGTCCTCTCTGCACATTAATTGACGGAGTTCCTCTCAATTTCCCCAGAGCCTCCCTGATTCCTTCCGAGTCTTGGCTGCCTTGCTGGTTCTCTTAGTTTTTGATGGAGCCTTCAGTTTTCCTTATGGACCCTCTTATGGCTTTCAATAACCCCCCTTCTTTTGAGATGCAACAACCCCTCACATACACCGTGAAGGCCTCCCACACTATACCTGGGTCAGGCCCTGAGTCGGTGTTGACTTCAAAGTATGTCCGAATATCTTGCTCTCTCTCACTCCTAAATGCTACATCTTCCAACGCAGAGGATCTGAACCTCCAACCTGTCTGCCTGGGGGGGGCTTAGTGGACCGGGTATTCGTATCAGGACTGGGGAATGGTCGGATAAAGTGCGGGGCAGAATTATTGCTTCTGTCACATTCCTTGCCAGCGGGCTAGAGGCCATTACGTAATCTATATGAGAAGAACTCCTGTGGACGCTGGAGTAGTAAGTATATTCCCTTCCCAGTGTGTGTTGTTCTCTCCATGTGTCGTGCAGATCGTGTTGTTGAGCTATGAGTGGCCAAGCCTGTGCTGCGCGGAGTACTGTAAATTGCGCTGTAGAGGCTCTATCGTACTCCAACGTGAGGGCCATATTAAAATCTCCCACCCAGATTATATCATAACCCGGAATATCTGTATGTGTTTGGCACATGTGTGGAAGAATTCCGAGGAGTCTGTGTTCGGAGCATAGACATTAATCAGAATGAGTTTCATCCCCCGGATCTCCCCGGCCACCATTATGTATCTTCCCTCTTCGTCACACACCTGTTTGTGTAGTCTATAATCTAAGGATGTGTGTAGGTAGATCGTGACCCCCCCCTTGAGTGTGTGGTATATGACGATCCATATCTGTGAATCCCCCAGCCCGGCATACTGGGGATGGGAGTGTCATGAGCCAGGTGTGTCTCCTGTAGACAGAGGATATTGATGCTATGCCTTTTGCAATGATTTGCAATCAACCGTACCTTTTTCGGCCCCTTATGTTCCAGGACATTATTGATAGTGGGTCACCTCCCCTCCCAGCCATTGCTGTGTTGTCTCTCAATAGTAGATTGAATAGTTTCCAGCATAACCCTGACCCTTATGTATGTGAACCTGTGCTGAGGCTTGCAAGTGTGTGTCTTCGGGTGGAGGCGCTGCCAACTCTTTCCAGCGCTACCCAAAACTTCCCTGTTCCCTTCTTACCCCTTCCCACCCACGCCAGCAACCATAACCTACCGGCTTCCCCCGTCCCCCTCCTCATAACAACCCAACATCAACCAATAAAAACAGACCACTACTGAAGCGGGAATCAGGGCACTGAGGGTGGCCTCTGCACTCCATATGGTGATTACCATTACTGAAAGGCCCCCGTCCTCTGTTAGCGCCCGGAGGAAATTGTTCAAGTAACATTACGAGCTCTTAGTGATTAAGTGTCATTATAAAAGGATATAGCAGTGGTATCATGGTGTATGTCCTGGTGAACCCCCAGGGTCTAGAATGTTCAGCGCAAACCTTTCTGCAGAATCAGGGGAGGTAAAAAACAGTGTTGTGCCATTGTGCTGTACCCGGAGTTTGGCTGGATACATCATCGAGTACTTGACGTTCTTCTGCCTTGAAAGTCTTACGTTGTTCTTGCACCCATGGGGCTGATTGTTGAGGGGCACTATTTCAGTTCTTTCTTTTCTCTACCCGTGCTCAGTATGGTGTCCTTGTCTCTGTAACAGAAGATTCTAGCTATGATGGGCTGCTCCGGCACCCCAGAAGGAGGCCTCGCCGCCAAGGATCTCGGTCAGGAGCTGCTCCACAAATTTCTCCATGTTACCTATTCTGGTCGATTCTGGAATCCCCAGAATGCGGATGTTGTTCCTTCTGGAACGACCTTCGAAGTCTTCGTTCTTGGTCAGGACTTTTTTAACAGTTTGCTGTAGATCTGCAACTTCTCTATGCAGTGTGGATACCTTGTCCTCATTCTCTCCGATCCTTTGCTCGGTCTCAGACATGCGCTCACAGAGCTTTTCTATCTGTATTGCAGAGATGTCTACCTTGCACGTTAGGGCGTCTATTTTTGCCGCCAGGTTGTCGGTGCTACCCTTCAGGGCAAGGAGGGTTTGATTCAACGCTGCCACGTCTATCTGTGATGTCACCTGCTCTTGTTGAGAGGGGGAGGCTGTTTGCGACTGTTCCGATTGGGCGAACTGGTCCATTTTTACTTGCTTCTTAGGGTTTACCATTTTGGCACTGGGGCTATATTGACTTGTTGGTTGCTGGTGGTATCCCTGCAATATCTTACTGAGGTTGTCCCGTATATTGATTGGGTTCTTGTGCCTTGAAAAATGGCCCCGTCCGCGCTTCACTGCCTCTCTATTGACGCCAGCGGGCCAGGTTTGTCCTTACTGGTTACTACTACTACTTTGTGCATGCAGGGAATGGAAGTTTTAGCCCCTTGCTCGTGTTAGGGCCCCTCCCTGGTATTCCTCCAAGCAGGGGGGTGTCCGGCCGCTGTCAGTGCCCAGTGGGGCCCATATGTCTTTGGCCATTCGTTGGGGCAGTTCACCTGTTTAGACCGTTCCCTAATGTTGTCTGTGCATGCTATTGGGTCTCAGCTGGTCTGGCCAGCGTTCATCCGTAGAGTGTACTCCGCCAGGATTTGCCCACTCGATCCTCGGAGGCCGTGTACAGTGGCCATGTGCTATGCCATAGGTGGTATCGACCCCCCTTTGGCCTAGGCTCCTTATGCACTTCAGCTCGCGTGTATAGGCTGAGGATGCTGCCAGTGCCCACACTCCACAGGGTATGTCCGTCGTAGTCCAGGCCTGTTCGCCTAGTGGGCTCTTCCTTCACCTTTGAGTCAGTCCTCACTAGGCTCAGTGCGGCGCTGGGGCAGTATGGTCCTGAGCTGGTCTCCCCCTCCTGTTGCACTACTCAGCCTCTCAGGAGGCGTTGATTCCTGTCCCCAAAACGGGGGTTCTGGTACACGCCAGCGGCAGTATAGCGACCCAGCTGCCCTGCTCCCACTCTGTCCCTCGGCTGCCCCCTCTCCCCACATTGTTGGATCTGGCCGAGATCTGTGCAGGCACTGGGGGGATGTGGCGACTCAAAGGCAATGGCAGATATGCTGGGACGTTCGGGTCTCCATGCCCGTTGGGCTTTAATCCTCCTTTGCGCCGTTCCCCTGGGGCGGCCTCACAACCCGCACCCCACAGTGCAGCACCAGCCCACGCACTTGCCTGCAGCCCCGACCATCCTCATGTCTGGGGGTTCTTTTCCGTTAGCTGCGTGGTTGGAATCTCTCGCCATGCTGGGCTGTTGCCCAATCCTCTGAAGCGTGCCGGCCCCCGCTGGGAGCAGCAGTCAGCCCTCTCCTTCCGGCCCGCAGATCTTCTAGTGCTGTCCTCTGGTACTCTTCCGCTCTGGGAACACTGATACCTGTCGGGACGGGTTTCTACCCCACCGCTCAGCCTTTGGTGCTTGCTGTTGGGGGTGAGCGTGGACGCTCTCTTCCCTTGTCAGGATATGCGCTTCCCCACAGCACTCTCTCGTCTCAGGCCGTGTGGTCGACCCCTCCCCCACAATGGTGCCTCTTCTCTGGGGATCCTGTGTGAGGTGTTTCGGTTTGTTGCTTGTTGCCTGTGGCTTCGACCGGGTTGCAAATTCACCACTGCATGCCCTGGTGTTTCCCACAAATTTTCCTCAGCTCTTGGGGCGAAAACAGAGCGATGCGTGCCAGGATTTTAAAAAGTATTATTCTGCAGCCGCCAGAGTCTTTAAGGTGGCAGCCATCTTGTTCAGTCGTGCAACAGCGCCCCCCAAGGATTGCTCTCCCCCTTTAAAACAGGATTTCGAAAAGAGCACAACACCTTACATGATGTGTGTGTCTTTCACTTTGTCATGGCGAAATGCAAGAGCAAAGCTGAGAGCAAACTCTATCTTTCCTTCATTGACTTCACAAAGGCTTTTGACTCAGTGTCTCGCCAACTCCTTTGGACAAAATTAACGGGCTGGGAAATAGATCCATCCTTACTATTCTTTATCTCTGTCCTGTATTCTGATACAGTGGTTGTGGTGCGCGCCCTTCTGTCCTCATTCTCCTTGATCTATCCTCTGTTTTTGACACAGTCAACTATGCCATCCTGCTCAATCGTCTCCGGCACATCCTTGGTATCACTGATCAGGCCCTGGGCTGGTTGACCTCCTTTCTCACTGACCGACCCTCTCAGGTCCAACTGGGGTCTTTCCTCTCTTCTATCTCTCTCTCTACTTGTGGTATTCACCAGGGGTCTAAACTTGGCTCTTCAACCACTGCATGGCACCTCTTGCCCACCGCATCACTACTTTCTGCTCCAATTTTCAATGTTATGCGGATGACACTCAGCTCTCTTTCCAGCTCCCCTCAACCACCTCAGCTTCTACTCTCATACACGGCTGCCTGGCCACAATTCAGGAATGGTGTGCCATCAATGATATCTGCCTTAATGCTAGTAAGACTGAGATCCTCCTCAATGGGACACCCGCTCCCTCCTTTCCTCTCTCTCTCTCTCTCTCTCTCTCTCTCTCTCTCTCTCTCTGGCGGCCCACTCTGGGCCCTCTTCCTGCTCCTTCCTGTGAGGCTAAGAACTCCTTCTCTCCTCACATCTCTGATGTTTCTAAGATGTCAAACTATCAGCTGCACCTCCTCAGAGGTATTCTTCCTTTTCTCACTTCCCCCAGCAGAAGCTTACTGTCTCCAAAGCTCTGGTCCTCTCTTCGCTCATCCACCTCCAACTCTCTGAGGCTCAGAAGCTTCTCCAAGCAGAGAGTTGGGGGCAGATCTTTCTCCTCGGCTGGGGTCTCCCTCTGGAAGAGCTTCCCTGCATCTCTCAAACTTGAGCAGAACCACTGCCGGTTCTGGAAGCAACTCAAGACCTTCCTTTTGGTTTCCGCTTTCTCTCTTCCTCTTACCTGCTGATGCACCTGACTGCTCCGCGCACAAGTCAACTAGTCACCTTCTGAACTCAGGCCCAGGCTCCTGCATGTCCAGTTGCCCTGGAATGTCCTCTGGGCTCCCCACACCTAAGAGTCTGTATCTGCAACCCTACAGTCCTTTCTCTCTGCACTTATGAGCCACCTGCTAGCTGCACTTGTGAGTTAACTGCACTTCCTCCTTCCCCTCCCCCCTGGCACTTCTCCCGTTTCCTCTTCCCCGCACTTGTGTGATCTGAATGACACAAGGCCTAGTAAGATCGTTATTGTGTCCTCCCTTGTTCCCCCCTCCATGTCTTGTCACGCCTAGAAACACTTGTGTACAGACACGTTATAAATGCTATATCATATCACCAACCGGGAGGATGCAATTACGTGGAACATCTTGGTTAACATTGGTTTAAAGCAGGGGTGCATGCTAGGCCCCTTGCTTTATAATCTTCACATGGCTGACATGGGTCTTGCCATTACTGCAGTGCAAAATGTACCCCCCGGCCCCCATATTGGTGGCTCCCCAGTTTCCTGGCGCAGATACGCCAACAATACCGTTCTCCTGGACTTACCACCACTGGATTGTAGCATTTTAAGATGCTCTGCCCTCTTATGCCTCAAAGATAGTAAGATCTTTGTTTTTGTTCTCCCTTGTTCCCCTCCCTTTGCCTGGACACGCTCTGAAACACTTGTGTACGAGCGCGATATAAATAAATTATCATAGCAAGAACCACCTCAAGGTTAATGTTACAAAAACGAAAATACTGATTTTTGGTGGCAAAGCGGAAAAAGAACAAGTATTGTTGCAGTTAAATGGAGCCCCTTTGGAAAAAGTGGATCGATATATGGGATACACTACTCACCGTAATTGTATTTCTGATGCTTGTATCTGCTTAGATTCACAAGCTTTGCATAGGCCGACATCTAGTGGTAGCCGCAGAGTATTACATTTTTTGTTTTGGAACCCCGAAAAGATAAGCCGACAGGGGGTGCCAGTAATACTATCCCTAGAGTGATGTCCACTGTACGCATGGTCCTTCATGCGTCGAAGTCCCTCAGATTGTTTTGTTTCTGACATGAGGTAGCATGAAGTGTACCGTGAGTAGAGATGTAGTAAAGCAGATCAGAGTAGATAAAGCCAGGAAAACATCTATGCAGCTTCTACTCCACAGGGAAGGAAGGGTGGGTGCATGTGAATCTAAGCAGATACAAGCATCAGAAATATGATTACGGTGAGTAATGTATCCCTACTGAGGCTTGCGGATCTGCTTACATCACATGCTATGCATAGATTAGCGAGCAGTGTCTGGAGAAAGTGATGGGAATTACAGCAGCAAATAGATGTTTTAGCAGCACTTATCCCACCTGCGAATCTGCTTTAGAGTGTCTGTCAATGCAGTAGTGCTGAGTAAAAGTGTGAAGAGAGCGCTATGTAGCTGCTTTGCACATGGCGTCCAGCGGGACCTTTGCAATGAAGGCCAAAGTAGCTCTTCTAACCCTGGTAGAGTGAGCTCTTGGTGTGAAAGGCAGAGTTTTGTTTCATAGGGAGTAGCAGAGCTGTATGCATTTCACTATCCATCTGGAGATGGCGTTTTTTTAAACGCAATCCCCTTCCCTGCCAGAAGATATGGAGACAAACAGTTGGTCCGTTTTGCGTAGCGGGTTTGTTTTGTTTATATAGTAAAGAACGGCCCTCCTTACATCTAGTGTATGGAGGGTTTTCTCAGATAAGCGTGAAGGGTTTTGAAACAAAGCGTGTAATTCAATGGACTGGTTGACATGGAACTTGGATATGAACTTAGGTGAGAACCTAGGGTGGGTTCTTAGTACCAACTTGTCTTTGTGGACAACAAAGAAAGTGTCTTGCACTGACAAAGCTTGCAGTTCACAGACTCTTTTTATGGAGGTGATGGCCACCAGAAAAGCTGTTTTGTATGCTAGATGTTCAAGGCTGAATTTGTGCTTAGGCACAAAGGGGGGACCTATGAGCTTTGCGATATTCACATTTAGATCCCATCCTGGCGGCGGGTTTGAAATGGGGGGATAAAGCCTTTTTACTCCTTCCATGAATGCCTTAATGACAGGGACTTTCCACCAGGACACCTTGCTTTGAGAGATGGTGTACGCAGATGGACCTGTTAGGTAAACCTTGATGGAGTTGAATACTAGCCTGGAGTCTAGTAAATGGAGCATGTAATGAAGAATGTGTGATGGAGTACATTCGATTGGGTTTATATTTTTTGACTGGCACCATATTCCAAATCTTTTCCATTTGTTAAAATAACAGTGTCTGGTGTTTGGTTTGCGTGCCTCCTTGAGGTTTTCCATACACCTTTGAGGTAGTTTTAAATGGGCAAACTCTATGACTTCAGGAGCCGAGCTGGTAAGTTCATGGATTGAGGTTGGGTTGTAACATCGACCCCCTGTGCTGGGTGAGCATGTTGCAGGGGCACGGGAGTTTGATTGGATCACACATCACAAGTTTGCACAGATGCGGAAACTAAGGTTGTCTCACCCACATAGGAGCAACTAGGAGTAGTGTCACTTGTTCCTGGTGTATTTTGTTCACTATCCTGCTCACTAAGGGTGTTGGTGGAAAACTGTAGGTACATTTCCCTGACCAATTCATTCGCAGGGCATTCCTCTTGTCGAAATAGAAAATATACTGTGCCTCCTATTGTAATAAATATATTTAATATTGGCCTACGCCAAGCTGCTCGAAAGTCGCTTGTCAAAGAAATCTGTGTTGCAAGGTCCTGACCTTAAATCCATGTAAGCCGCCATTTTAGGTCAAGCCGCCATTTTAGGTCAAACCGCCATTTTAGGATTTGTTGTGTAAAAGTCACCCTGTGAGCTAAAATGGTGGACGATGTCATTCCAGAATACAACATGGCCGTCTTGACCTCTGTACATAGCTAATATGTAATTTGCCTGCAGGCCACTTGTTGAGGTCATGAACTGAGTCCTTGTCCTTCACTGACCTATGTGTAGAAGGATTACTCGTACAATGAAAACTAATCCACAAGCATATGTTGAGACAATGTATTCAAATACTGAACGAAGAACATCTGTTTAACTACATTGTATTAATGTTTAAGAAGGCCTGCATGGAACACTTTGGAATACACAGTTATTGCATACGTTTGTTGATACATGTATTAAAGGCAAACCAGTTATATGTGGTTATTTGAGACTTGGCACGAACCCTAGATCGGTGATGTATTAAAAGGAATATTAACCCGAAGTGGGGCTGGACATCGCACCCACTAAATGTATAAAAAGCGAATGCATTCTAATGTACAGCGTCTCTCACTGAACACACTGAACCACGCTGGAGTTCGTTGTGTTGTACTGAGGGCCGATAGCTATCTGATTTTGCTCTGTTTTTGTAACTGGATTCAGTATAAAATAAAGTACTTTGTATGTTCCTTAGTAACCCGTGTTCGGTGTATTTCCTTTTGGGGTACTCAGCCTCAATATTCTTTTTCTGTTTTCACAGTTGGCGCCCGAAAAGGGACCCTCAAGATTGATGCCGGATTGTTGAAGGTTGACGCATGCTATCGGACCGGGATCGGACGGTGTGACATAAGGGGCCCCCTGAATGAGACGCGACACCTCAACAGCCCTGCACGACCCGATCCTTGGACGATAAGCGTGTGGTCCGAGACGGCATCTTGACGAGGGTCCACTTATCGAGGCGGGCAGATTTGCCAAAATCACAATACATGAGGTAAGATTAGTTAGGTAAGATTCTTAGAAGTACCGATCAGTCCTCCTTAGATTTGGTCAGGTGAGTCGTGACCCGATTCTTAATTTAACCCTGACAATTTGAATTTTGGCGTGTTGTATCTGCAGACACAATTATTGACCAGGTAACACCAAGAATTTGAGATATGCCTGGGAAATTGTCTACCTGCTTTTGGGCATTATTCCGCAGTGATAGAAAATCTTTGGAATTTAGCCGTCCTGCACCATTGGAGGGGTCGCCGGCATGTACTATGTACTGTAAGTATGGCATTGGAAGTATAGTATTTAATGATATTTGGCAGAGACAAACCAGACATGCCTCCGAACTTCAGTGGCCAATCAATGGTAGTTTTGAGATCCCTCGCATTGAATATTTGGAGTCAGTCTTGTTAAAGAAAAAGGCTAGACCTGCAGCATTTGATGTTTTGGAAGAATTGGAAAAAAGAAGCGTTGCAACAACTTAAAGGTAGAGAGAAACATGCACGTCGTCATAAAACGAACGCTGAAAAAGCATTGTTATATGACCAAAACAAACAGTCTGAGGCGACTAAAAATTTGGATAGGGCTTTCTCACTTGGAATTCAGAAAATCTATCCTTCTAAAGATCTTCATATTTCTGATGAGTTTATTAACAAAATATTAAATGAACGAAGGCCTGATGCCTCTGCGCCACCTCCGTATGTTCCCCTTTCCACTGCTGTACCTCTTCCTGCTGTTATTCCTGCTCTTCCTGCTCAACCTGTTGTTCCTATTCCTCCGGTTTTTGTCCCTCCACCTGCTCCTCTGCCTCTTTTTATCGGACCAGTTATAGTACCTCCATCGAATTTGCCTACTCCCTCTCTTCCAAGTGGTCCTGAGCCGCTTGTAATCGATCGAGGTACAGGAACAAAAGTTGTCACTCGCAATACTGTACCGCCGGAGAAGAAACGTGAGTTAATTGCATGGGCTAAGAATTGTATGGAGAAGGATGATCAAGCTAGCGTTTTTGCCACACTTTGTAATACGGATAATTTTCCTGAGAAAAATGTTTTTATTGAAGTTTTATGGATTCAGTTATGTATAATGTGGGGAAGATTAAATAATGCGGATGTTCCGCAAGGGTTAAGGGATCTAAATACTCTAGCACTTTCTAGAGACACTGTGGAGAAGGTAAATGAGCATGTCGAGAGGTTATTTGGGTATAGAAAGGAGTTAGAAAGGTTAAAGAATGAGGATGATGAAGAGGAGAATATGTATGTACAGAAACGGTTCCTTCCATGTCGTAAACCGATATCGGAGGAAATGTGAATTTGTAAGAAAGACGGGATTAAATGGATTTCAGACATAACGATAACTCCAGTTGAGGTATATGACACATATAGTCAATATACGTTGGAAATGCAGAGGAAAGTGATACAGGTAATGGTAGAATACCTGCAGGATGAATGTGTAAAAAGGAAGATTAGTTGTCCCACAGAATTATTGAGCATTTATAAGAGAGCTTTTTCGCTTGACACTTCTTCGACTGCTTTAGCGTTCGCCTTGGCTCTGTTGCTTAGTAAGCGTTCGGAGTCACCTATTTCTCAGTTGCCTATGAGAGATTTTCCTCCGACATTTGTCCCGAAGGTTGAGGTTGCGGCCGATGCTGTAAATAATATAGTTGCTGTGAACATTCCTGCACATTATGTATCACAGTGTGTTCACGTCCCATTCTCAAGACAGGAAGTGAATACTATTAGGCAATCTATCCCCGATATTAGGAAAAATCCGACAGGGTTCTATAAAGAGATGAAATCCATTTTGCAGTCCTCAGTGTTCACCTTAGGTGACATTGATTTGTTGTTTCCTGTACTCCTGCCCGTAGATTTATGGAAACAAGTTAGAACTATCGACGATGTACCCGGGTTGAGAGATACATGGGCGAATATAACCAGACTCGATGGGGAAAGGCCAGCTGGCGAAAGACCGCAACAGGTGATATTAACTCTGCCTGATAGAATCATTGCTAAATTAAAAACCCTAATTCCCGAAAAGAGAATTATTTGGGACAAGCTTACGGCCTGTGTCCAAGGAAAGTCTGAAGGTGCTACTGAGTTCTTTAATCGGTTCGAACAGGTATTCTTGGATTTCAGTGGACAAGACTTAGGCACAGAGTCTGGGAAAAGATTATTTGTGGGCAAATTTGTATGTGGATTACTGCCTGACATCCAGTCACAGATTTTGTCTTCTGAGAGCGCTTGACAGGCGAAATCACAATCAGAAGTACTGCACATGGCTCAGTACTATGAGAACCGTGTCAATAATGAAAAAGATAGGATTGAAAAACGGAAAGGCGATTTAAAAACTAAAGTGCTATTGCAGAAAATTGTTAGGGGCCCCACAGGGGGTAGTTCTCAGGTTAGAGGTCAGTATGTCCCGCAGGGGAATGTGCCCTTGGGTCCTGTGAATATTTACCAGTGTGCTTATTGTTGTCGAGAGGGTCACTGGCGAGTACAATGCCCGTCCTTCAACAAAGGTCGAATAATACATTTGGTAATATGGGTAGGCGATCCAGAGGTCGCCCGGGCGTAGGGAACCCTGGTACAGGTCAGTTTACACAAGACCCTCAGCAACCTTTTTCGCAGGACAATCAGACTCCGAGTGCAGACACTAGGGATATATTTGATCATCTTTCCGCTGCATATTTATCTGAAGAGCTTCCTTTTGATGATATTCTGTTTCGTTAGGATTGCCCGAAAGCAGGGTTTGGAACCTACACCTATTCCCATCAATCAGAAAGGTCCCTACATTGAAATGGTGGTGGGAAATAGTTAACATCAGTTTTTGATAGACACTGGAGCACAGAAGTGTTCCATTGATCATTCGCGGGTTCCAAACATTCCACTGTCAGGGCAAACCAATGTTTCTTTAGGGTTTTCCGGTACACCAGTTGTTTGTCTGGTTTCTATGCCGGTACCTATTTCTTTGGGTCCCTTTACGGACCAGTGTCCTTTTCTGTTGACTTCGGATTGCGGAGAGAACTTGCTGGGGTTGAATTTGTTAAAAGAATTAAATGCAGTGATTTATTGTTCTTCTGATGGAGTGCGCTTGACGATTTCACCACAGCAATTTTCTGCCTCGCAATTTTTGAGTAGACCTTTGCCTCCAGAATTCATTGATGTACCAGAGAGCTTGTGGGCTGTCGACGACAATGCTGTCAGTGTTTTACAGATTGAGCCTGTTAAAATAGTTTTGAAACATGGAATTGAGCTGCCACGCATTCCCCAGTATAAGATTTCGGTTGAGGGCGAGCAAGCTTTGAAATGTATTGTGTCCGATTTTGTGCATCGCGGTGTGATTGAAGAAATTTCAGGAAGTTTGTGTAATAGTCCGATTTTACCCGTGTACAAGAAAGGCGATAATGTAATGTCCATTCCGTTTTATAATTGATTTACGTGCCATTAATAAAGTTGTGGCACCACAATTTCCAATTGTGCCTGATGTAATGACAATCCTAACCATGATTCCAGCTACAGCTACTTACTTTAGTGTTGTGGACTTAAAGAATGCGTTCTTTAGTATTCCTATACACAAGGATAGTAGATATTTGTTCGCATTCACCATAGGGGGACGCTCGTTTACATTTACTCGTGCACCTCAAGGGTACACAGAGAGTCCTAGTATTTATAGTAGGGCTTTGAAAGAACAACTTGATACCCTTGAATTGCCCTCTACCTGTACTTTGCTTCAGTACGTTGACGATTTGCTTCTAGCTGCTGACTCTGAGAGTGCCTGTAAGGAGGGCACTGTGTTATTACTTATTCATCTAGCTAAGCATAGTCACAAAGCTTCGCTTAAAAAATGTCAATATTGTTGTCAGGAGGTCGCCTATTTAGGCTATCTCCTGTCAAAGGAGGGAAGAAGATTGACACCTGAAAGAATGAAACACATTTCTGGCATGTCTGTCCCAAATACACAGAAGGAAGTTAGGGCCTTGATAGGTATGGCTTCTTACTGTAGGTTGTGGATCCCGAATTTCTCACTAGTGATCAAACCGATGGTGGCTTTGACAAAGAAGGGCATTTCTTCGCCATTGCATGGAACGCGGTACACCAGCAGTCGTTTGACTTGCTTAAGACTGTATTATGCTCTGCACCAGTTTTGGGCACGCCAAACTATGAAAAGGCCTTTGTGTTGTTTGTGCATGAATGTGATGGATGTGCTTTGGCTGTATTAACGCAGGAACATGGAGGGAAGAATAGGCCGTGCAGTTACTATTCTTCCGCCCTTGATCCTGTAGCATGCGCTTTGCCAAGAAGTTTGCACGCTGTTGCTGCTGCTGCCGCGTCTGTAAAACAGAGTGAGGGAATGGTCCTAGACCATTATCTAACCCTGATGGTGCCTCACTCTGTAGATGTTCTATTGAACCAAACTCAAACGCAACACCTCACTTCTGCACGGTTGACAAGATATGAATTGATCTTGTTTGCTCCTCACATTCAAATTAAGAGGTGTTGTGTCCTTAATCTGGCTGAACTCCTATCTTTTCCGTAAGATATTACTTGCGGCGATGAAGAGTCACATGATTGTGTTTATACGACCGAACAAGAAACAAAGGGTAGAATTGATTTGAAAGATACTCCTTTGGATAATCCGCAAGGAGAGCTGTTTTGTGACGGCTCCTGCTTTAAACTTCCGGATGGTACATCCACAGCCGCTTATGCAATCACTACATTGAGCACGGTTGTGGGAACTAAGAGAATTACACATAATTCTGCGCAGGCCGCAGAGATTATAGCATTGACCCGAGCTTGTGAACTTTCCGATGGGCTTGCAGTAAATATATATACTGATAGTCAGTATGCCTTTGGGGTGGTTCACAACTTTGGGAGACTTTGGTCAGAAAGAGGGTTCCTAACTTCGCATGGCACCAAGATTCAACATGGCTCCCTAACAGTGCAACTACTCTCAGCGCTTGCGCTCCCTACTCAGTTAGCAGTTATGAAATGTGCAGCACATCGAAAGATTGTAGATGATATTGGAAAAGGGAATGCTTTCACTGATCAGATAACTAGACAAACTGCAACAGATCTCTTCACGGAGATGTATGTTTCAAGGGAGACTGTAGATTCCTATGTAATGGATGAGGGTGTTGGGTCTGTACGGGATATCCAAGCTGATGCCACAATGGAAGCGTCTAAGAGGTGGGCTGAAGGCTTGGGGAAACTTGATGATGGGTGTTGGGTGGACAAAGTCGAAGGAAAAGGGCTGTTACCTGACGCCTATGTTATGATGATGGTTGTCATGGCCCTACACATGTTTGTGCCCAGTAGGTTACGAAAATGTTAGAAAAAGTTTGGGCAAATGACAAGATTTCGAAAATTGCCTAGCGCTATGTCCAGAACTGCATGATTTGCCTACAACACAATGTGGGAAAGGGGACATCAACTCCAAGGGGAAGTTTTGGCCAACCTTCTGTCCCCTTCGAAGTTATTCACTTTGATTTCATTGAACGATGCAACAATCTAAAGTATGTCCTTGTGGTCATTTGTGCCTTTAGTAAATGGGTTGAGGCTTTCCCTGTTAAAGATGCTACAGCCATGACCACTGCGAAAACCATGTGAAAGGAATACTTCCCCCGGTTCGGTTTGCCGAGGGTTATCTGGTCGGGCAATGGTCCACATTTTGTCGCCGCTGTAATCCTACAGATATGTACAGCGTTACGAATTGACAAACGGTTCCATTCGGCCAGACATCCTCAGAGCGCCGGACTAGTAGAAAGACACAACAGTATCATCAAGAACAAGCTCGCTAAGACGTGTGCCGGCACCAAACTAAAATGGCCGGACGCCTTACCGATCGTGTTACTAGCCATGCGTACAACCCCTCAAACTAAGACTGGGCTCTCTCCATTTGAGGTGGTAATGGGGAGACCTGCCAATATCTGGAACCTTCCAAAATGTTGAACTTTAAAGAATGTTGAAAATGTACTACTTTCAGATTATTGTAGCCAATTGACTAAAAACCTGTATTTGATTTATCACCAGGTACGAGAAGCTTTACCTGTACGATACGAGGGCCCGGGCCATGGCATACGGCCTGGGAGTTGGGTGCTCGTCAAATCATTTGAACGCACCTCCTGCCTCGCGCCTCGCTGGCGTGGGCCATTCCAGGTCCTGTTGGTCACCCAGACAGCAGTGCGGGTAGCTGGACGAAAGAACTGGATCCATGCGTCACACATCAAGAAACTTCCTCGCCCTGTGCCACAGGCTACAGAAGAAACAGAGCCCCTTGCTGATACTGCAACCAATGATCTCAAAGCAGTAAGCAGCACTGAGAGTGTGTCGGAGAATATCTCTGAGCCCGGGAGGCTTGGGGAAGCTGCCATTTTGTCTCCACACTCTCCACAAATTTTGCACCCGGAAAAGGTTGTTTCAGATTCAGCCTCTTCACTTGCCTCCGACACATTGCTTCCAGCAGGAAGTGACGACATATTGTTTCCGGATCAATCAGTACCAGGAAAAGTATGATACAACTTGCGACCGCGAAGATAGACTTACGGCACGGTTTGGCTGTGCATTCGGAGAAGGAAAAGAGTCATCAAGGGCTTGCTTTTGCCCAAATTTGAGAAAAGGGGATTCTGTTGGCTAGGGTTGTGGAAGGACTAAGAAGTCGCGTGTCCGGGGGGGGGTCACCAGCAACGAACATTGGGGTTTCCATCCGAAGACTACAATGCCTGCTACCGCCAGCGCTCGTCCGGGACAATGGACAAAATGCCTGGGCCCCGAAAACGTATTGCTGTATTCTTATAATGATATTTGGTTTTTTAATAGTCGCTGCCTTAGGATTATGGTACCTCGAGGAAACTCACTCTTTAGAACTTTTGTTGCCTACCGAAAGTGCACCCATTGTTCCTACTCCCTTTGTACATTTGCACACTTTATCCCCTCAGGATTCCCAGCACAGACAAAGGTACCATAATAACAATCTACTACTTATCATGAATGCTACACATGTCATTTTTAATAAATCCAACTGCTGGGTCTGCTCACATTTACCACAACACGGGGATAATGGGCTAGGTTGGTATATTCATCCTTTACCGTTGACAACTGCCTGCGATGCTGCTCTTAGAGCACTGTTCTTTGGCCGATGGAATGATAGCATCTAAGGGAACTTTGATGGCACCAATTTGAATAGTTTTGAGAAACGTGTTTTGACTCCCCTGGGATGCTCGCTTTTTGCAAATAGGAGTAAACCGAATGTTGCTTCTATTAGGCCTTCTGACAAACTGTCTCGTCCTTTCCAATCTTTGATTTCCTTTAAAGTAGCTCCGATAGGCAACAAGGATGCCATGCCTCCTTCTTACACTGTTAACCATAGCCCCGATTCGGTTCTTTTTGCATACAAAGGAATGGAACTCAGTCAATGGGAACATTTTTAGGTTGTGCCAACGTTGCAAATTTGACTGGGGAGAACAGACCTTTGTGTGTAGGCGAACCTATCTACTTTGTCCGCGGTAATGTAGCATTCCCATGGTTACCCAGGGATTGGCAGAGAACTTGTTATCTAGGAATCCTATTACCTGGGGTGTTCATAGCAAATACTGTAGAAGTTTCAAAGGCTCGTCCACGGCGGGATGGGAATGGTGACACCCCGGCACAAGTCTTGGGAGATATAGCAAAATCAGTTGTGCCATTTTGGGGGCAGATAGCGAATTCAGAAGACATCAGAAAAATAGCGAGAGTACTGTAGAGAACCATCAAACCGGACCACGGACATACTCTATAATATGACGTTAGAACAAAAGAAGATAAGATCAGTAGCACTTCAAAATCAAATGGCATTAGATGTCATTCTAGCTGAGCGTGGTGGAGTATGCAAATTAGTGGGGTCCGCTTGCTGAGTTTTCGTACCAGATTCCTCCCCAACTATCTTCAAGGCAATACAGAATCTGCACGTCCTTAGTTCCGAAGTGCATGTTCCCAAGGGAAACTGGCATCTGAGCGCTTGGTCTGGGACTTCTTGCGGTCTTGGGGTTGGAAGGTGCTTTCGGTCTTATTGATTATTTTGGGAATACTGTTGTTTCTTTGTTGTTGTATTCAGTGTCTGCCTGGTATGTGTACGATACTAGGGAGATGTTGCGCAGAAGCGATAGGTTCGATAGGACATAAAATGTATGTCCCAGATAAGACTTCCAAAGAATACGTATTGAAGGATATTTTAGCAAAAGACATAGAGCCTCATTACACGGAAGGCGGTGGTCCAGGGTGCTATTAGCACCCTGGACCATGCCGGTAAATTACCGGCACCGCCTTGGCGGAAAGGGGATTTACCGCCCCATTCCAAGGTTGGAGGGGCGGTAAATCCCCCTTCCGCCATTGCCCTTCCCCATTCCCATTTCTGCCCCATAGGACTCTATGGGAATGGGGAAGGCGCTAATTACAGCACCGCAATTTTGCGGTGCCGTAATTAGCTCCGAGGTATCTTAGCGGGTTGGTTTTTAACGCCTGCAAAAAGCAGGCGTTAAAACACCAACCCGCTAAGGGACCTCGTAGTAAGGCGGTAATGGTTAACGGCCACCGTTACCATTAACGGTGGCCGTTAACCATTACCGCCTTCCGTGTAATGAGGCCCATAATGGCAATAGATATTTCTGATAGTGATTCAGGGTGCATGGACAATGATGCATGGAGTTATTTGCAAGGAGATCCAAAGTAGTTTTTAGCACTTGGCATAGGCCAAAAGGAGGGCTTGTCGAAATAGAAAGTATACTGTGCCTCCTATTGTAATAAATATATTTAATATTGGCCTATGCCAAGCTGCTCGAATGTCGCTTGTGAAAGAAATCTGTGTTGCAAGGTCCTGACCTTAAATCCATGTAAGCTGCCATTTTAGGTCAAACCGCCATTTTAGGATTCGTTGTGTAAAAGTCACCCTGTGAGCTAAAATGGTGGACGATGTGATTCCAGAATACAACATGGCCGTCTTGACCTCTGTACATAGCTAATATGTAATTTGCCTGCAGGCCACTTGTTGAGGTCATGAACTGAGACCTTGTCCTTCATTGACCTATGTGTAGAAGGATTACTCGTACAATGAAAACTAATCCACAAGCATATGTTGAGACAATGTATTCAAATACTGAACGAAGAACATCTGTTTAACTACATTGTATTAATGTTTAAGAAGGCCTGCATGGAAAACTTTAGAAAACAGTTATTTTTTTATTTTTTTATTTTTATAATTGAATATAGTTGAAATTACATCAACTTTTTCAATTTATACATAGTAAAAATTTCATAAACATAAACAAGAAAAGGTAATTCATATTCACGATAGAAAAAACATTCAGATAGATTCATGAATTGACAAAATATTTTCATGATAGAATAAAATGATTACAGACTAATTTATCATTATGAAGATAAGCAGTGTAACACCAATTTCATTCCATATTCAAGGCCTTTAAAAAATTAATGGTGGTAATTCTTATGCTCATGCATTCAGTTGCTGCCAAGGCGGCCAATCTATTTCTCGGGTCAATTTGTGCAAAATACGCAAAATGATTAACAAAATGAGAACTTCTCAAGCTCGTGAGGGCCGGACAGTCCAATATTATATGTTGCAGAGTTTCGACAATCGCAGCATTTTTACAAAACCTACACCAATTGAGGTCTGAGGGAATTTGCTTCCTTCTTGTTTTAACCTCACGAGTGGGCCAGATGTTGAGTCGCAACCATAGGGTAGCAGTTCTAATAGCAGCAGATGGAGCCAAAGTAAATAGGAAGCAGTATCTCTGTATCGTTTAGGGCCAAATATTACAGAGTCAAAATCTTTGTAAGTTAAACATTGAGCTCTAGTGTCAATCCAGTCCATCATATATACATTCTTCTTTGCATGCTCCGGGTGGAACACGAGAAGATTAAGTGATATATCAGCATTCACCATAATTCTTAAGATATTTGTGGACCAGTTTTTTGGAAATGCTTCTGATGAGTTAAGTAAATAACTAGAAATGGAAGATAATGTAGAGTCACGTATGGATAGCAAGCATTTACGAAATATGGCACATAGTCGCCAATTATGTAAGGCCATTCATGAAATTAAGCCTAATTCATAGTGCAACAACACACCAGGAATACATTGGCCCTCATTACGACCCTGGCGGAAAGCAACTGACCTGACCGCCATAGCGTAAATAGCGTTTCCGCCATGGCACGACAGAGTAAAGTGCGGCTAATTCTGACCCATCGGGCACGAGCAGTACGCCTTGGCGGAAGTGCAAAGTCCGCGATGGCGGAAATGTCCCCAAAACGCCCCTCACCGCCGTCGTACGGCGACCTAGGTGCAATACCGCCACCGGACATAGCGGTCACCGTAAAGAGCGGCAATCGGAAAATACGGTGACCGTAAATATACGGAAACGGAAGCAAAAACATGGTCCCGGAACGGGAAACAGCACGCCATACACCTATAAAATCAGAACATTCACACAACCATTAAAAATACTACCCTGAGAGACATCCCAACCCGACATCCACCCTAGTGAAACCAAAACAATGGGAAAAGTAGCGAAAAAAGCGTGCGACCGCAAGCGGCAGGTCCACTTCTCACGTGAGGAACTCACGGTGCTCACAGAGACCCTCCAGGAGAATGCTGCCGTCGTCTTCTCGACGCAAATGACCAGGACGGCACTTGCGAACAAGAAGGCCATATGGTGGCACAGCGGGTAAGTGCGGTGGGGACCGCACCCCGCAACCCACAGCAATGCAGAAAGCGATGGGACGACCTGCGGATCCGCGTCCGTAGCATACTTTCTGCCAACCGAAACATTGCCACAGCTACCGGGGGAGGATCGGAATCACCCATCAAGCTGACCCCCTGGGAAGAAATCTGTGCCTCCACCATTGGAATGGAGACCATAGAGGGAGTCGGAGGGATGGAGAAAGGAGTGCAGACATCCGAAGAATCAGGTAGGTGGCCCAAATAAAACTATGCTAAAACCACAATGTCCAATCATGTGAAGTACCATGTGTCCACATAGTGCAACAGAAACACATGTCCAGGAGAACGTCCACTTACATTGGCCTGATAGCGGACATTAAAAGTCAAATTAAATAAATAAATAATTAAAATTCCTAAAAACACCCTCTACACGTGCAGCAGGCACCCCCTAACTGCAGGCTGCAATACAACTGCACCCTCAATCCACACAAAAATGAAACTTCCTCCAAGGCCCTGACCCAAATCACCCTCAGGTACCACCCCAATGCATGTGATACATTGCCATTCCAATTTCCACAGACCCATTAATAACGCTCGCCCTCCTTTACTCCACCACAGGGTCCGATTCAAACGACGAGCTCCAGGACACCCCTACCAGCACACCTGCAAAGAGGGCCAAGACCAACGGCCAAAGACCCTCCACCTCAGCTGCACGCATCAAGACACGGCTGCAGCACAAATCAAGTGGCAGCACACAGGAGGGGACTTCAACAGGCACCCCAGCAGCCAGCATGGCCACAACACCACCACCACCACAGGCCCCCCCAATGGATGCCACAGAAGGCACTGCTTCTGGTGGCAGCAGCACCATAGGTGACACTGCATTAATGGCAGCATGCTCCGACACAGAAAACGGTGATGTCGAAGTTAGATCCATCCATGACCTGTCTCAATCCCCCTGTCTGTTCCATCCCGTACACCATGAGGATACCACGCAGGGGCACTCACAAGACGACGACTGGCCATCCCCCACAAGCCCTGTGTCAAGGCAACATGAGGTGATCAGCCCCTCTGTGACACCACCGCAAATGGCCATGGCCCAGCAGAGGCAACAGTCCCTCGACCAGGTGATCGAGCAACAGCAGCAACTGGCCACGCTCCTCAAGGAGCATGCTGATGAATGTGGGGGTACCAAGGCAGCCATAGAAACATGTACAGAGACACTAAGGGCAGAAATGGAGAGAAGCACCGAGAGCCTGAGATTACAAATGGAGAGAAGCACCGAGAGCCTGAGAGTACAAATGGAGAGAAGCACCGAGAGCCTGAGGGGGGAACTGCATGCGACGTCCAAAGACGTATGTGCTGAACTTGCCGCTGTGCGCCGTGTGCTCACTGAGCTCTCACAAACCCTTAGGGACATGCATGGACGTGAGCAGGCAGAGACATCATCCGTTGCAAGTTCCGTCCAGGGCAGCCCCCAACGTAGATCTGGGAGGAACCTGCGCTCCACAGGCAGGGGTGCCCCTGATACCCGGAGAGGGGGCTTGCAATAGCGTCTGCCCACTGACAATGAGCATCTTTGGACACTGGTGTTCGGGGGGAGGTAGGAGGGTGGAGGGGGTGTGTTGGGCTTACTTGGGTGGCGGGTCGATGGGGTGTGTAACACAATTTCACATATGCTATAAACATTTCACAATCATCCAATGAGATGTGTGGACATTGATCTTTGTGTACGAGGCCATCATAGGCGTACAGTCCATATTGTGCATGTTCCAGACACACACAGTGCCACAACTCCCGTGTCCATGTATCAACCACCAGGCGTGAGTGCTAGAAGCATGAATCTATGATAATCTGACGAATTTCACGGCCCTCCTGTGCCTCGCGGACTCCTTGAGGTTCTGCCACATCCCCACCCACATCATGACCATATTCTGGTGCTTGCAGTTCTGCGTCAGGGGGCATGGGCACATTTCTACGTATGCACATGTTGTGTAGCATGACACATGCCATGACCATCTTAGCAACCTTCTCATGGCGGTACAGGAGTGCCCCGCCAGACCTGCTGAGGCAGCGGAAACGACCCTTCAGTAGGCCGAATGCCTGTTCTATGACTACACGGGTACGTGAGTGGGCATGGTTGTAGTCCTCCTCATGCTGGTCCTGTGGGTTCCGGAGTGGTGTAAGGAGCCATCTCTTCAGTGGATACCCGGCATCACCTGTATGTGGACAATAAAGGATGTTTGAGGAATGACATTGCTACGTAAGCACCCCCCCCCCTTCCTGGCAGGTCATTGCCGCATCACATACCCCACATTATCATGCATGAAATGAGACTCACTGAGTAGCCAGGATCTGTTCCCTGCATGTCGCTCCATGTAGCGTGGTATTGTAGAGTTCCGTAAGACCATGGAATCATGGGTTGATCCAGGAAATCGGGCACAACAATGTGTAATGATCCTGTTTGAGTCACACACCATTTGTACATTTAGAGAATGATATTGTTTTCGGTTGCGGTACTGGGCCTCCATGGCATGTGAGACAACCAATTCCACATGGGTGCAGTCGATGGCACCAATGCAACCCGGTATGCCGGCAAGTGCATGGAATCCCACTTTTGTGTTCGTAATTTCCTGCTCCGAGCGTGGTAGAGAGATGTAGTCGTCTGCGTGCTTCAGGAGGGCATCGAGCACTTGCAATAGTGTCCGTGACAACAGTGGCTGTGAAATGCCATGCAACTGTCCGACTGTGTGCTGGTAGGTGCCTGTGGCCAGGAAGTGGAGTACAGACACCACCTTCAGTAGGGGTGGGATGGCGGTTGGGCTATCTATCATGCTGACAAGGTCAGCGTGTGTCATGTCCACAATGGCGGTTATGGTGTCCCGGTCCAAACGGTAGAGGGTGTGGATCTGCTCATCAGTGAGGTTGAACGGATGTGCTCGGAGGCGTGGGATTGCGGGCTGCCTGCGTGGTGGTAGTGGCTGTGCTGGTGGGCCTTGCTGGCCCTGCCTTGCCCTCCTCCTCCTCCTGCGTCTCCTCTGTGCGGCCGGTTGTTGTAGTAGTTGGTGTTCGTCTTCTTCTTGAAGTTGGAGTACTTGCAGTGCTATCAGATCCCCCAGGGCCAACATTGCAAGTCCTGCCGGCAGCATTTTGGAGTGGGTGTGGTTGTGGGAGGGGGTTGGGTGTGCAATTTATGTGTTTCCAAGCTGTATAGCCTCCACCTGTGGTGATTCATTCCACCTGTGCAAGCTGCAATCCCCTTTGGGCGAGCACGTCCCGCACACAACGCTGCAAATCGACGCATGGCATCTTGCTATTACAATCATGTATTTCATCCCGATGGCAGTGAGATATCGCTTCATATGTTAATTCTGCTATGCTCCCATTGTTTCACATACCATATTTGCAGTCGGGAACAAACTTGTGAAGGGTCAGTGGAATGTAGTACTCGATTAACGGTGGACCCTCATGCAGCTCTGTACCGCGGTTCACCGACGGGCGGGGCGTCCCATTTGTGAGTGTAGCCAGTTGCCATTTTCACACACTGCCGCACTAAATGGATGGATTTGTGATTTCAAGCGGTCACAGATGCCTTTTCGACGTGATGTTGCAAATGAGGAATTCGAAGGACAGCGCTTTCGGTTTCCAGCTAGCGGCGAGGAGACGCCCACAGGTCTGACTGCAGATAGAAAGTTCTATTGTTTAATGTCCTTGGGACAGGGGCCATGCCGAGAATGCAATGATTGATATGAATAGTATGGGATGCGCAATAGCGTAGTGGAGGATGAGGCAGGACGTTCCCAAATACATGTTACTTCACAACACTAGAATTCCGGCCTGGAGCACAGTGGATTTTGCAGACTGCATTAAGCACAGATTCAATGGAAATTTCTAATGTTATGTGAGTAAATAATCAGGCGTTTTTATACCGGGATGAGGGAATGATGTATGGATGCATGGACAGATGATTTAATAGAGAGTCTGCCATGTACATGGCTTTTTGGAATCTATCAACTCCCTCTGCGCTATGTGATGCAGGGCTGCCATAGTGGGACCATCGTCTATCTGCCCTTGTTGAACCCTCCCTGTCTCGACGCGCCTTCAAACACTTGTGTCTATGCACGTTACTAATCCCATCTAATGGATTCTGTTTTAACAGACGCATGCACACAAACACTCGTTTGTAATAGTGTTTTCACCTCGATTTATATAGTTATGATTCGCAAGTGATTATTGGGTGCGAATAATCCTTTTGAGTGGGCTAGCATGCATATGGCTGTGGATTTAGTGTGATCTTTGAAGTGAGTAATTCAAATGGAGTTCAGATGCCCATACTATTCTTTTTCGTTTCATTTGGGTGACAGGTATCTCCTCCCCTTTTGCCGCTGCCATCTGTATACCACTCCTGCAGATGGCTTTTACTCCCGACACCTGCTGCTTCGTGTTAATCAGTGGAGCACCATTACGATCTTATGGGACGATCGCCAATGGCCCACATGCCCTTACGCAGTACTAGTGGCTAGGAGCAACATTTCGAGCTTTCAGCTGGACTAGTGCCTACCTAATGGGACGGCCCTGCGGTTCTAGGCGCTTCCATGTTGCCTTTTTGAACGTGGATGTAGCCCCTGTGTACCATGGAGGAACAGGGCGTCACACAAGAAGAAGCTGGTCATTTATTGCGGATGCAGCCCACAATTATGAGATATGATTTGGAGTTCATGACCTAATAGCTGTATGGCCCGGGTGATTTTGTTGTGCATTAAATTTTGATTATGATATTGACCTTGTAGCGTTATTCTTTGCAAGTAATGTAGCATATTCCTATTTGTGGAGCGATGTATTGTGAGGAGATCTGCTTTGGGTTCGGCCTTCTGAGCATAGTTGCGTGGTACTGTACTGGGCGCGTTTGCCTACGAAGGCCAGTAAGGTCAGGGATAGGGGCTGCCATTATGACTGTTTTAATGATGTCATGCTCATGGGAGGGGGATTGGCTTTTGTGTAACAGATGCCGGTCGGCCAGGTGGATTGGTGGAATGATGTGATTTTCAGAATATGGCTGGTCACAGGTGCCTGTGTTTGCGTGCGTTTCTTGGAGGGTGACTGAGATCATGTCCATTGGAATGGCTTCTGTATTCGTGCCATCTGTGCCCTGCTGCTCCCATTGGCCCCTCTTGAGATGTGCCTGGCTGCTCAGTCACTCTGCCAACTTGTGTGGTACATGCTTATGCTGCTGGTTGGTTTGTTTACTGGCAGGAGTACAGGGCTGGTGCAGTCTCACTCAGGATACTGCTTTGTATGTTGCCTTGCACTGGTGTCAAGCGATGGGGGGCCTGTTTTTGTTTGTCTCAGTTTTCAGTTCATGTTGCTGTACTTGGAGCTTCACATGCCTGTGCTGCATCAGTACGGCAATGGTGCCATGGCTAATATGGATGGCCACTCACAAGGCACTTGGAGCCCCTACATTCATTTGTTCGTTGGCATGCATGGGTGACTTGTACATTTGACTGGTTGCATTGTTTGACTTCATTGCACCTACGAGGAGTTGTGCAATGTGGCCAGGGAGTGGTATACAGGCACTCAGTAGGGCCTTTTACGGTTGGTTTGCGATGCCGTACTTATCACCATGGCGGAATGGTAATTTCCGCCATGCTTGATGGCGTTAGGTACATGTCCGCTAGGGTCAGAATTCCCATACCGTTGCGCCATGGTGGTGATTACGGTTTCGCAGTGCGCGCGTGCGCATACTTGGTGCAGTTAGCGTTGGGGTTCACTACGGTGTCGCTAATGGCATCGTACTTTACGGTGACGGGTCATAATCGCAACGGGCGGTATTCGATGGCGGTATTGCATTTCCGCCATCGTTTTTCGATTTCCGCCAGGGTCGTAATGAGGGCCATTGTGTTAGATGTAAAATGGCACACCAGGACTTGGCTTCTAATAGATTGAGGAAGCCTGTGGGAATGATTTGCTTTTCAAGACCATAAAGGATAGTTGCTACAACATTTTGATTCCAATATGTAATGGCAGCCTTAATTGAAAATTTACCATATTTGGAAACAATCAACCGTGTTTGACAGATCGCCATAGTTAACTTCTGTTTAATTTTTTTCAGATGCGATTCTAATGTAGGACAACCATCAAAAATAATACACAGTTATTGCATACGCTGGTTGATACATGTATTAAAGGCAAACCAGTTATGTGCGGTTATTTGAGACTTGGCACGAACCCTAGATCGGTGATGTATTAAAAGGAATATTAACCCGAAGTGGGGCTGGACATTGCACCCACAAAATGTGTAAAAAGCGAATGCATTCTAATGTACAGCGTCTCTCACTGAACACACTGAACCACGCTGGAGTTTGTTGTGTTGTACTGAGGGCCAATAGCTATCTGATTTTGCTCCGTTTTTGTAACTGGATTCAGTATAAAATAAAGTACTTTGTATGTTCCTTTGTAACCCGTGTTCGGTGTATTTCCTTTTGGGGTACTCAGCCTCGATATTCTTTTTCTCTCGATATTCTTTTTCTGTTTTCAAACTCTTGGATCAGGTTGGGGAAACCTGGATGCGAAGTCTAGGCATTTTGTCTTTTGTCTTATGGCAAACAAGTCCAAGGGAGGATAGCCCCAGAGGGAGGAAATATCTTCTAAGATGTTTCTACTGAGCTGCCACTCATCCTCTCCGGGAAGAGGATCTGTGCTTAATGAGTCCACCAGAGAATCGAATTCCCCGGGAACATGTTGCAACTTTAGAAACATGTTTCACTTCAGTACCCACTTCCAAATTTGTTGTGCTAGCCTGGACAGACTTGGAGAGTGTGTGCCACCCCTGCTTGTTTATGTAAAACATGGCAGTGGAGCTGTCTGTGAGCATTTGGATTGTCTGACCTGGCAGGAGCACTTGGAAAGCTGATAGGGCTTTGAGCACTGCTAGTAGCTCTAAGAGGTTTATGTGATTTTTGGCTGTGATACTGGTCCTTAGGCCATGTGCTGTGTGGTGAAGGTAACGGGCTCCCCACCCGGTGAGAGATGCATCTGTTGTGACAATTGCTTGCACTGTAGGGTTGTGAAAAGGCTTTCCCTTCAACAGATTTTCCTTCGTCCACCAGTGCAGTGCGTGAACTAAGGATAGCGAAACAACCACTAGATAATTCCGACTGACTGCTGTTAGGGAGAATTCGCATTTATGGCTAATTTCCCTCACCTAGTAAGTCCCCCAGCAGCTTTGCTGGACTTCTGGAGTTAATTTCTTTCCACCTGGTAAGAGTGAGAGCTTTTCCCCCACTCTTACCCGTGTTTTGCTATGTGTTTCCATCTGTTTTTGTTATTGTGGACTCTGAAGTACCACGCTTCAGTAGCCCCCTTCTTTGTGTGTGTCAACCTGCATCTTCAGTGCCGTGGCACAGGGTTGTCTTTGAGACTTCCCTCAACTCCATTTCTGAGGTTACTACTGTCCCCCAGAAAAGGGTAAAGTTACCATTAACTTTACTTAGTCAATCTACCACAGATCCAGTACACCCCATCTTCCATGGAGTACTGGAAAGGGTTAACTCGTATCCCTTTTTTATCTGTACCTCCTAGAGCAGTGTTTCTCTCTTTTAACATTTAGACTTGGCTGGTGGCAGTGGTATCTACCCTAACCTTTCTACCGCGATTATATTAGATAGACGTGGTACTGTTCTTGGCTATTATATTAGCCTTGAACATAAACCCGCTTGACCAAATCATCTTTCTTTTGGCTCCGGTTGGGTTTACTCGCCATTTCTTTTTGTTAAAGACCTTCCTCTGTTTTATTTTGCGCGGCAAACTAGGTTTGCCTTCTTTGTTCACTGCTTTTGGCGGGCTTCTGCCCAGATGCCCTCCTCAAGGCACCTGGGTGTCTAGGTGGGCTGAATGTGAGGGAGGGGTGTAGTCACCCACTGCACAGGGTATCCTAGGAAACCCAAGTTCCACTTTGTCATGATTGGCCAGGGTAGTTGTCTGGGCTGGACAACCCCCCTGCTGGGCGACTGGCAGCCAGGCTGTGTGAATGTGGGATTTTTGCATAAAAGGCCGGTCTCTTGGGCTAGAAGTCAGAGAGTCGCCACTGGAACTACAAGGAACCGAAGAGAAGTGGAGAGAACGACAGCTGCTGCAACTACCCCGTCCCGGTGAAGCCCTGCTGCAGTCCTGAGCCATCTGCCCTTCAACGACTCAGAGAAGATCCAGTCCGGAGTCTTCTTCCCTTGAGCTTGGTGGGGATAACCAGCTCATCTTCTACAGCCAGAGGATCCTCTTCCATGGTCGAAATCGCTACACACTGCTGTAGTGCTCCGGATAGCCACCTGAAGAGCCTCTCCTGTTTTTAAGGAGCGCACCTTTTATTCCGTATCGCTGCTGCCGGCCTCATCCCTGTGTGGTGCAAACCCCCTTCAGACGTCCTCCTTCTCGACGAAGCTCCAGGAATCGTGGGTCTGCGGGAAACCAACAGGAACAACTGCCAGGGCACCAGCTGCACCATTGGAACAAGGTACTGTGTTCTGTTGAGGAAACTTGGTGAATCCCTTTTTCTTCATTTCCAAGGCTTGACCTTGTCTTCCCTCCTTCTTATAACTTTTGCTTCCGAACATTGACAATATCCAAGTACTTTTGGCTCCGTTGAATCGTGAACTGTTAGACCGCGTGATCCAACACACGGTACTTACCTTGAGACTTACTGTACAAAGTGAATTGGTTAGTTGTAGTATATTTAAAGTGTGGTTTTTATTGAAGTTTAATAGAAGTGTTGTGTTTATAACAAATGGTTTAAAAATAAATGTACTTATATTTTTCTACCTGAAACCTTGAGTCAGTGTTTGCTTGAGTCACAGTAATTGTGGTCTATTTGTGTAATCTCTGATACTGCTGATATACTCTTGAGATAAGCCTGGCTGCTCAGCCACTGCTACCACTATGACATAGTAGTACAGGCTTGTACCAAAGGTAAAACTTGTATCACCACCTGTAGTCTTAATTGTGTGTAGTGGTCCCTAAGGGCACTGCACGGGATTCTGCCTAACACTGGTGTACAGCGGTGAGGATTTGGAAGTAGAGTGATTACACTTAGAGTGCTGCTATTGCTTGAGTTCAACTAACCACAAGGCTAACACTACTAATTCTATTTAACTAAGAAATCATGTCAAATATGGAAAACTACACTGAAGAGAGTCTTTTACTCTATACTGCTGAGGTTCTGAGAACCATGTGTAGGGACAAGAATATCTCTGGTAAAGGAAAGAAATCTGAACTGGTTGCAAAGTTAATGGGAAAAAGTCTGGAGAGTGGGTCAGAAGGCCCTACCAGTCCAGCAAATGTGGATTTTGATTTTTTATGATTCCTAGAGTGTTAATTGTGAAGAAGTAGATGAGTCCTTGCTAGGAAACCCTGCAACTCCCTTGCCTGCTCAGAATGCACAACCTCTGTCCACAAGTACCCCCACAGGTCCTACACTTGCTCCTATGTTTATTGCACTTGAGAAAATGAGACTTGAATTAGAAGTGAAATGTATTGATGCACAAACTGCCATGAAACATCAAGAGTTAAGTCTCAGAGAAATTGAGCTAAACCATGAACTAGAAATGAACAAACTGTCTCTAGAAAATGCTTCTCTCCCAGAGTCCTCTAGGTCTTCAAGCCCTAAGAGACCCCGTATGCCAAAGGAAATGATTGGTATGTATGAGACTAAACTTGATGTTTTGTATTGGTTAGCAATGTTTGAGTACAATCGTGGGATTCAAGGTATCTCAGGGAATCAGTTGATTCCCTGGCTTTTCTCTAGGCTTAACCGTGTTGCAAGTGATGCTGTAATGGGGTTGGGGGAGGAGGATAAGCAGGATTATGAGTGTGTGAAACTAGCATTAATAGCTAGGTTTGGGAAGACCCCTTCCCAGTATCTTAAGAGGTTTAGAACCCCCAAAAAAGCATGATGGTACCCCTTGGGCTACCTCGGTGTGTGAATGTTTGAAAAACGTAGATGGTTGGGTTAAGGGTTACAAAGTGAACACTTATGAAGGTTTGAGGAATCTTGTAATGTTGGAGTCTATTTTTGATGTCTGCTCTCCTGAGCTTAGACAGCACTTGGCTGATTCAAAGGAGATAGATCCTAAGAAGCTAGCTAAGGCTGCTGACTTGTGGGTTGCCAACAGGGCTACTCACAAGGATTCTGGGGCTACTCAGAAGAAGGACGAGGGGAAGCAGCCAAAGAAAGACAACAAAGAGAATTCCAATAATTCCAATCCAAAAGAGGGCCCCAAACATAACCATGGTAAGCCACAAGGTAAACCGAATCAGGCTAGAGTACCACCTGGGTCCACACCAGATGGAGGCCAGGGCAGACCCCCATTCCAGAGAGCATTTGAAAAATGCTTTGTTTGTGGGTTGCCTAGCCATGTGAAAGGAGATCCCAAGTGTAAGGGTAAACCTTCAGGGATCAACACTGTCTCCTTAGCCTTCTCCCAGTTGGATGAAGTACCTATGACCAGTGGAAACTTTCAGCTACTAGCTGATGAGCCCATGAGAGTCTCAGCTAGTGTTTCTTTAGTGTCCTTGGGTCTTTGGGAACAACAGAACTTAGATGTCTATAACTCAATCCCAGATAATACTAAAGAACATTATAAATATAGTGTTCTTGTGAATGGTCAGGAGACCCCTGCCATCAGAGACACTGGAGCCAGCATAACAGTGGTTGATGTTTTTTCAAAGTGGAGGATGTTGCTAAGGCACCCAGACACTTAACCAAGTTAGCTGGAGGCCCTGTGCAAATGGTTCCCCAGTTACCAGCTCTCATCCAGTGTAATGACATGACTGTCAGAATACCTGTAAGTGTGCAAAATAACGTACCTGGGCGGGTCCTGTTGGGTAGTGACCTTAAAACTCTTGGAGTTGTGTCTAGCACCCCCAGGCCCTCCAGCATAAGGAATCAGGAGCTCACGAGGTCTGCAAGGGAGAGAACCTTGAGAGGCACTCGTGGGGACATGATAGAGGAGGCTATCACCCCAAGTCCACAGGACATACTTACTGCCATTGCAGGACAAGAAAAGACAAAGGGGAAACCTAAGTCTGCCAGCAAGAAACCAGCAAGCATTCCTGTGCCCAGAAGGACATCTCCGAGACTGTCCAAACTCACACCTGTGACTCCCACACCAGCTGAGGCTGAGTGTGAGGTTCAATCCTGTATGGTCAAACTAAATACTGAGGAATCAGATCTAGAGGAGGATCTTACCTTGGTAGGAGATCTTGACCCTGTTGACCATGCTGAGCTGCAGTCTTTACTGGCAGAAGGTGGACCCAACAGAGAAGATTTCAGTAAGGGACAAAGAGAGTGTCCTACCTTGGAAGGTCTTCGCCAGCAGGCGGCTCTCAGCTCAATGGGACTGAGCCTGGGAAGTATAGGTTGCACTGGGAAGATGGCCTCTTCTGCAGTGAACCAACTGAGTCAACCCCTGGAGACTACAGAAAACTTGTAGTACCTCTAGTGAACCAACTCCAGTTTTTGCAGTTAGCCCATGAGGTACCTTTGGCTGGTCACTTAAGTTTTAAGAAGACCAAAGAAAGGCTATCTCTGCAATTCTACTGGCCTAAGATGGATACAGAAGTAGACAAGTTCTGCAGGAGCTGCCACACTTGCCACACCTCTGGCAAGAGTGCATCCAAGAATGTGGCACCCTTAGTGCCTCTACCAGTGGTGGGAATTCCTTTTGAGAGGGTTGGATTGACATTGTTGGTCCTCTTGACCCTCCCACAACTTCAGGCAACAGGTTCATCCTGGTCGTAGTAGACCATGCCACTAGGTTTCCTGAAGCTATACCTATGAGGACTGTTACGGCTCTGGCTGTGGCTAAGGCCCTATTTGGTATTTTTACCAGAGTAGGTTTTCCTAAGGAGGTGATATCTGACAGGGGATCACATTTTATGTCCCACTACTTGCAAACCATGTGGAATACCTGTGGAGTTACCTACAAGTTCTCAACTGCCTACCACCCCCAAACCAATGGACTGGTAGAGAGGTTTAACAGAACTATGAAGAGCATGTTAGGTGCTTTAGAAGAACCCCTTAGAAGAAAGTGGGACCTTCTCCTGCCATGCCTTCTCTTTGCATATAGAGAAGTCCCTCAGGAGGGAGTAGGATTTTGTCCCTTCAAACTCTTTTATGGCCATCCAGTCAGAGGCCCATTGGCCCTGATTAAGGTGGGTTGGAGAGTGCTCCTTCCCCCAAGCCAGTCATTACGACCCTGGCGGTAATCACCCGTCATTACCGCCATGGCGTAATGAGCGTTTACGCCGTGGAACGATGGCGTAAAGAGCGCCACATTACGACCCATCGCGCACGAGCATTACGCCATGGCGGTAATGCAATTAACGCCATGGCGGAAAAGGCCCCTACCGGCATCGTTAAGCGAGCAAGGTGCACTTACGCCACCGTAAGTAGCGACCACCGTAAGTAGCGGCCACCGTAAGTAGCGGCGGCCGTAATGAGCGGCGGACGTAAAAAGTCGAACCGGAAATAGCGTCATCGCGCCGGAACGGGAAACAGCCCGTCGGCCATCTTGAAAAACACAATCCATCGCCATCCTACCAAACAACACCAGACCCAACCCTGACACCTGTCCCAACCAATCACCCACCCTACCAAGTACCCGAAAATGCCTAAATGTGTGAAAAAGGCATGTGACCGCCAGCGCCAGGAGAGATTCAGCCGGGAGGAACTCTGCATGCTTGCGGAGACCCTGCAAGACAACGCAGGTGTCGTTTTCTCCCCGGACATGACCAGGACAGCGATCGGGAAAAAGAAGGCCATCTGGGCCCTGGTGGCTGAGCGCGTCAGCGCGGTGGGGACCGTACCCCGCACCCCACAGCAGTGCAGGAAGCGCTGGGATGACCTACGCATACGGGTCAGAGCCGTCATCTCAGCAAACCGCAACCTTGCCCTGGGTACCGGTGGAGGGTCGGAATCCCCCCTGAAACTCCAACCGTGGGAGGAGATCTGTGCAACCACGATTGGTATGGAGTCCATTGAAGGCGTCGGAGGGATGGAAAGGGGAGCTCCGACATCAGGCGATGAAGGTAGGTGCCTCAAACAAGACATGCCATAGTCACAGCAGTCCAATCATGTGTAGCACAAGGTTGCCCTAGAGTGTAAATGCAACACATATCAACACTGCCCATAGCCACATGCGAGCACCACCCTGCATACACTGCTGGCACCCGCATACCTGAATCCACATTCCACACTAAAAGGAGACAACCTGCATGGCACTGCCTGAAATCTTCCACATCCACTGACCACAATAATGTCAAACATTTCATTCCAAAGTCCGCAGACCCATCAATAACGCCCTCCCTCCTTTGCTCCACCACAGGCACAGAATCACACCCAGAGGACCAGGACACCCCTGCGCCAAAGAGGGCCAAGAAGGCCATCAACAACGTCCCTGCACCCTCAACCTCAGCTGCAGTGAGGCAGACCCCACAACAAGCAGGTCCCACTGCAGGCATACTGGAGGTCCCACCGGCAAGCACCCCTGTCGGCAGCAGGCCAGCAGCAGCTGCTCCACCTCCACCGACATTGCCTGCCACAGGAGGCAGGGGGTCAGCGGCCAGCAGCAACATCGGGGAGACAGCTGCAACAGCTGCATGTTCTGACTCGGACATGGAGCACGAGGTCAGAAGCCCCACTGACCAGCTACATTCCCCCTGTTTCTCAGACGCCAGCCCCCATGAGGGTCACTCACAGGGGCACACAGAGGTAGAGGAGTGGCCATCCACCCCATGCCCTGTCCACACTCCACAGGAGGGGAGCAGCCCCTCCATCACTCCACCAGCACTGGCCATGGGCCAGCACGGCCAGCAGTCCCTCCAGGACATCACTCAACGGCAGCATCAACTGTCCGCAATGCTGGATGAGCATGCCGCGGAATGTGTGGGGGCTAGGTCTAGCATTGAACAGGCCACGGAGACCCTAAGGGCCGAAGTGGCGCAGAGCACTGCCACCCTGAGGGATGCCATGCAGGCCATGTCCAGGGACATCTGTGCAGAACTTGCGGCCTTGCGTCGTGCGGTCACTGGCCTCACCCACACACAACAGGACGTGCATGCACAGGGGCAGCCAGGGACATCCTCCACTGCCAGTTCTGCGCAGAGCAGCCCCGTGCGACGTTCCGGTCGTAACCTGCGCTCCACAGCCAGGGGTGCCCCGGGGGCCGGGAGAGGGGGCTTGTGACGGCCGGTGGCCACTGTCACAGGCATCTGTTGACACCTGCAGGGGGTGTGTTGGGGTGTGCAGGGGGGAGGTGGGAGGGGGTGTGTTGGGGTGTGCAGGGGGGAGGTGGGAGGGGGTGTGTTGGTGTGTGCAGGGGGGAGGTGGGAGGGGGTGTGACACGACAGTTCATAGTTTCAATACACTTTTTTCTTTCCAAAAAAGAAATGTGTGGACATTTTCATTGCGTATGTGTGCTTTATTGGTGTACAGTCCACAGTGTGCATGTCCCAGGGACACACAGTGCCCCAAGTGCAGTCTCCATGCGATAAACACCAGCCGTGTGTGCTAGAAGCAGTGGTCGATGATACTTTGGCGCATGGCACGCCCCTCCTGTGCTTCGCCTCCTCCATGGGGTGCCGCCCCATCTGCACCCTCCTCATCCTCATCGTCAGGTGGTTGCAGTTCTGCGTCAGGGGCACATTCCGTCTGACGCACATATTGTGTAGCATGACACATGCCATGACGATCTTTGCCACCTTCTCATGGCCATACAGGAGTGCCCCACCAGACCTGCTGAGGCTTCGGAACCGTGCCTTCAAGAGGCCGAATGTCTGCTCTATGACCACACGAGTACGTGTATGTGCACGGTTGAAGTCCTCCTCATGCTGGTTCTGCGGGTTCCGGACTGGTGTGAGGAGCCACCTCTTCAGGGGATAGGCTGCATCACCTGTATGTAGGCGAGAATGTATGTGTCAGTCATGTTGTCTGATCAGGAACATGATGTTCCACCATGGCTCGCATCCAACTGTTACTTTGGCTCACTTCTACATGCACTAATTGATTCACACAATGCAACCAGTATGTGCTCATGGCTCCCATGGCCTGTTTTGCATGCCATCACCCAATGTATGCAGAAGGGTTGTGTGCATTGTGAGTGCCCTTCCTCTGTCTCCGTTCCCTGTGTTACTCACAGCCAGGTGGAGTATGCATCATCCCCCCCCCTTTCTGCCAGGTGGAGTATGCATCACCCCGCCCCTTTCTGCCAGGTGTAGTATGCATCACCCCCCCCTTTCTGCCAGGTGGAGTATGCATCATCCCCCCCCTTTCTGCCAGGTGTAGTATGCATCACCCCCCCCTTTCTGCCAGGTGGAGTATGCATCACCCCCCCCTTTCTGCCAGGTGGAGTATGCATCACCCCCCCCCCCTGGTACGTCATTCACCTGCCCACTTCCATGACATTGCACTCACCGAGTAGCCAGGATCTTGGCCCTGCATGTCGCTCCATGTAGCGTGGTATAGTGGAGTTCCTCAGGACCATGGAATCATGGGTTGATCCGGGGAATCGGGCACAACAATGTGTGATGATCTTGTTGGAGTCACAGACCATTTGCACGTTGATTGAGTGGAACTGTTTCCGGTTGCGGTACGGTACCTCCATGGCACGTGGAACCACCAATTCCACATGGGTGCAGTCGATGGCACCAATGCAACCGGGTATGCTGGCTAGTGCATGGAAACCCACTTTGGTGTTTGCAATCTCCTGGGCAGTCCGTGGTAATGAGATGTGGTCGTCTGTGTGCTTGAGGAGGGCATCGAGCACTTGGATGAGTGTTCGTGAGAATAATGGTTGTGAGATGCCATGCAGGTGCCCCACTGTGTGCTGGTAGGTGCCTGTGGCCAGGAAGTGGAGTACGGCCACTACCTTCAGTAGGGGGGGGATGGCGGTTGGACTTTCTATCATGCTGACGATGTCGTTGTGTGTCATGTCTACGATGGCGGTGATGGTGTCCCGGTCCAAACGGTACAGGGTGTGGATCTGCTCAGCAGTGAGGTTGAATGGATTGGCTCTGATGCGTGGGATTGGGGGCTGCCTGCGTGGTGGCACTGGCTGTGCTGGTGGGGCTTGCTGGGCCTGCCTTGCCCTCCTTCTCCTCCTGCGTCTCCTCTGTGCTGCCTGTTGTTGTTGTTGCTGTTGTAGCACATGCATTGCTATCAGGTCCTCCAGCCCCAACATTGCTAGTCGTATTGGTATCATTGTGGAGTGTGACTGGGTGTGGGAAGGGGTGGGGTGTGCTCTTTTTGTACTCCCCTGAGTCTGTATTGCCTTCACCTGTGCTGTTTCTGTGCACCTGTGTCAGCTGCATTCACTTAACATGGCCCTTTACGGTTGGTTCGCGATGGCGTTATTTGCACCATGGCGGTAAGGTACTTAACGGCCTGGGTGATGGCGTTCGGTGCATGTCCGCTTGGGTCGGCATTTGCGTACCTTTCCGCCATGGCGCTAAGTACGGTGTGGGCGGTCGCGTGCGCGCACCCTTAGCGCAGTTAGCGGCAGCGTTAACTACGATGCCGCTATTGGCTTCGTAGTTAACGGTCACGGGTCATGATCGGACCTGGCGGAAAACGATGGAGGTAACCATTTACCGCCATCGTTTTTCACTTAGCGCCAGGGTCGTAATGAGGCCCAGAGTGACTGACTATGTGATAGGTCTCCCGAGGAGAATGTCACACATGATGGCAGAGGCAAGTGATAACTTGAAGGCTGGTCAAGCTCTGGTCAAACATTGGCATGACCAGAAGGCTAACATGGTTGAGTTTACTCAAGACCAGCTTGTTCTTGTTATGGTCCCCACAAGGCAGAGGGCCTTGCAGGACAAACGGATAGGACCCTTCAAGGTTGTGGGTAAACTTGGAGTGGTGAACTATCTGGTGGACTTAGGCAATCCTAAGGAGGCTCCCAGAGTCTTCCACACCAACTGTTTAAAGGCTTATGTCTCCAGACCTGACATAGGAGCTTTGCTTCTAGCTTCAGCTCAGGAGGAGGAGGAGAGTCAACCTCTGCCTGACCTCCTCAGAGGCTTACCTTTAGATGAGCAAGTGGAAGGAGTTAATCTCTCTTCCAGTCTCACATCTGACCAGCAGGATGAGTGCAAGTTACTGTTAAATCAGTTTGCCTCCCTATTCTCACTTTCACCAGGCTTGACCCCTTGGGGCCAGCATGACATACACACTGGTGACTGTCTGCCTGTCAAAGGCAGGGGGTACAGAATGTCAAACAATGCCAGATACCACATAAGGAATGAGGTCAACAAGATGCTTGAACTCGGGGTAATAGAACCCTCTACAAGCCCATGGTCTAGCCCAGTTGTGCTTGTACCAAAGGCAGGATCCAAGGAGTTGAGATTCTGCGTGGACTATAGAGCTCTAAATGCAGTCACCACGACTGATGCCCATCCTTTGCCTAGGACAGATGAGCTGGTGGACAAACTTGGTGGAGCCAAGTACCTCAGCACATTTGACCTAACGTCAGGCTATTGGCAAATAGCCCTGACAGACCATGCCAAGGAGAAAACTGCATTCTCCACCCCAGCTGGCCTCTACTAATTCAAGGTAATGCCTTTTGGATTAAAGAATGCACCTGCTACATTTCAGAGGATGGTCAATCAAGTTCTGAATGGGTTGGAGGACTTCTGCATGGCATACTTGGATGACATTGCAGTGTTCAGCCCTACATGGAAAGAACATGTTGAACACCTAGGTTATGTATTGCAGGCTCTTGAACAGGCCCATCTGACCATAAAGGCAAGCAAATGTCAAATTGGTCAGAGTTCAGTGGTCTATCTTGGACATGAGATAGGAGGGGGTGAAATAAGGCCACTGCCTAGCAAAGTACAAGCTGTACAAAACTGGGCCACCCCTACTACTCAAACCCAAGTGAGAGCCTTCCTAGGTCTCACTGGGTATTATAGGAACTTCATAGAGAACTATGTGACCATAGCTTCTGCCTTGAATGTCATCTCCTCTCCCAAATTTCCTAAAAAGGTCAGGTGGAATGAGGAGCGCAATCAAGCCTTTGAAGGCCTAAAGAACGCCCTTTGTCAAGCTTCACTCCTAAGAGCTCCTGACTATCACCAACCCTTCATTGTACAAACTGATGCTTCTCATGTACGTATAGGTGCAGTCCTTAGTCAACTGGATGAGAAAGGTAGGGAACACCCCATTCGTTTCATCAGCAGGAAGTTAAAGGATCCTGAGACAAGGTGGGCAACAATAGAAAGAGAATGCTTTGCTATTGTGTGGGCACTGAAGAGGTTTAGACCATACTTGTATGGATCTACCTTCACTATTCAGATTGACCACCAACCCTTGAGATGGCTGATGCAAATGAAAGGGGAAAACCCAAAGTTACTCAGATGGTCAATCTGCCTGCAAGGATTTGATTTTTCCATTGAGCACAGTGCAGGAAGTCACCACCAAAATGCTGATGGTCTCTCTAGGATGTTTGTAACCGACTAGAGGTATGAGGTCCATCCAGGAGTGGATTAAATCCTCCTGTCCCTTAGTCTGGGGGCGAGTGTTAGGGAGAATGACATGCATTACTTATCGTAAAAGCATTTCTGATGATTGTATCTGCTTAGATTCACATGCTGTGCATATGGTCCGACATCCAGTGGTAAAAGCGGAGTATTGCATCTTGTCTTTCGGGGGACCGAAAGGGGACATCGGCATAGGCGTGTCTGAAACACTATCCCTATCGTGACGTGTGTAGTACCCAAAATCCCTCATGCCCCGAGGTCCCTCCGATTGTATTTTTTCAGCCATGAGGGAGCCCAAGGCTATAGTGAGTGAGTACATGTAGAGAGAAAGTAGTAAGAAGTCTATGTTCCTTCCACCCCGAGCGGGGAGGCAGGGAGGGCGCATGTGAATCTAAGCAGATACAATCATCAGAAATGCTTTTACGGTAAGTAATGCATGTCTTCTGATGCTTGTTAATCTGCTTAGAATCACATGCTGTGCATAGACTAGCGAGCAGTACCCGGAATTGGAGGTGGGTTGTGAGAAGGAAAAGTAGAAAAAAGATGTCTTAGTACTGCTTATCCCACCTGAGAATCAGACCTAGAATGAGAGTCTGGGCAATAGTGTTTTGTAAAGGTGTGTACAGAACTCCAGGTTGCCGCTTTGCAAATGGACTCTAGGGGAACATTTGCAATGAATGCTATGGATGCCCCAGTGCCTCGAGTAGAATGTGCTCTAGGCTTGAAAGGCAGTTCTCTCTTTGCAAGAGTGTAACATAGTGTGATGCATTTGACAATCCACCTTGATATTGCTGATTTAGAGACAGTGTCCCCTTCTCTATCAGCTGCCACTGAAACAAAAAATTGTTCAGTTTTCCTCAGTGGTTTAGTTCTATCCATGTAGAACATGACTGCCCTGCGCACATCTAGTGTGTGAAGGCTTCTTTCGGCCATGTTAGTAGGTCTCTGGAAGAACGTGGGTAGTTCGATTGACTGGTTCACATGGAACTTCGAAATAAATTTCGGCGCAAATCTGGGATGAGTGCGCAGAACTACTTTATCTTTGTGGACTGTAACAAAGGGGTACAAGACCGAGAGGGCCTGTAGTTCGCTAACTCTTCTGATAGAAGTGATAGCTACTAGAAAGGCTGTCTTGTAAGTCAGGTCTTTCAGACTAGCTTTATGCATAGGCTCAAAAGGGGGTCCCATGAGCCTAGTTAAAACCACATTTAGATCCCACCGAGGGGCTGGGTGAGTGATGTAGGGATACATTCTTTTATCCCCCCTTCCATAAAGGCTTTAATCACAGGTATTTTCCACCACAACACCTTCTGCTGTGACATGGTGTAGGCTGACAACGCTGGTAGGTGAACCTTTAAGGAATTGAAGACTAACCCAGAGTCCAACAGATGGGTTAGATATAACACGATGTGTCAAGGTGAACAATCGGTGGGATTGACGCCTTTGGAACTGCACCAAATGACAAAACTTTTCCATTTGTTGGCATAGCAATAACGTGTGTTAGGCTTTCTTGCCTCCCTCAGTATGTCCATGCATCTTTGAGGTAGTTGCAGATGTCCAAACTCTATGACTTCAGGAGCCAGGCTGCTAAGTTCAGAGTTTGTGGGCATGGGTGCAGAGTCTCCCCCCTGTCCTGAGACAACATGTTGTACGGGCAGGGCAGCTTGACTGGTGGGGAGAGGGACATTTCCATCAGGTGTGTGAACCAGGGTTGGCGGGCCCACATGGGAGCCACCAGAATCATGGTGGCTGGTTCCTGGTGCATCTTGTGCACTATCTTGTTCAGAAGGGGAGTCGGGGGAAAAGCGTAAACAAATTTCCCCGACCAAGTTATCCAGAGACCGTTCCCCTTGGATCGGTTCTGGGGGTACCTGGAGGCGTAATCTGGGCATTGGGTGTTCTCCTGAGTAGCGAACAAGTCGATCTCTGGAAACCCTCATTCTGCGAAGACGTTGGATAAAATGGGCCTCATTAGAAGGTTGGAGGTAACCATGCCGCTTTTAGCGGCATGATTGCCTCCATACCGCAATCTCGAATGAGGAATTACCGGGCCATCGCAACCTTGGCGGACCCGGTAATTCCCCGTCCGAGGAACCCGGACACGGTCCATCCCCATTCCCATTCGAGCCCCCATAACCCCCCAGCCGCGCGTGGGGGACCAAGTACATGCATGACGCCATCATCCCTAGCAAACGCATAGCTTTGCGTACCGTCACCTTCCGACTGGCTACATACTGAGGAACTTGGGAGAGCATGTTCTGAACCCTCTCGCTGGAAGGGAAGACTAGACCGTCTTCGGTGCGAATTAGAGCCCCCAGGAACTGTTTTACTTGGCTGGGGACTAAGCTGGATTTCTTTTCGTTGATAGAAAATCCTAGGCTGAACAGTAGGTCTACTGTCTTTTGGGTGTTCGAAAAACAAACGTCGAACGAGTCCCCCGTGATGAGCCAATCGTCGAGGTAAGGGTAAACTGAAACTGAAAGTCTGCGCAGGTGTGCTGTTGCCACTGCCAGGACCTTGGTAAACACCTGTGGCGTCGAGGCTATGCCGAAGGGGAGTACCTTGAACTCGTAGTGTTTGTCCTGAATCACAAACCTTAGGAATTTTCTGTGCGCTGGCAGCATTGAAATATGAAAGTATGCATCTTTCATATACAATGTTGTCATGAAGTCCCCTTGTTTTAGCAATGGGATCACCTCTTGAAGTGTTACCATGCAAAACTTCTGGGGCTTTATGAACTTGTTCGCTGGGCGCAGGACTAGAACAGGACGCATGGTGAGATCCTTTTTGGGTACAAAGAAGTATATTGAATAAATACCCTTGTTTACCTGAAGAATCGGGACGGCTTCTATGGCGTCCTTTCCCAGCAGTGCCCCCACCTCTTGGACCAGGATCTGCAGATGTTCCGGTGAAAGGCGTCGATGTTTCAGCGGTCTGAACTGTGGGGGTCGGGCGAATTCCGCGCAATAACCGTGGGCGACCGTCTTTAATGCCCACTGGTCTGAAGTTATCCCCTGATAGCCTGAACTTGGTGGTCATTTCTGACCCGAGGTTGACGCACCTCTGGAATTGGAGCCTCTGCCTCTATTCTTTCCGCGCTTCTGACCCCTCTGAGGGTAGTAAGTGGGGCTTGCAGCCGGTTGACTTGCGTTGAAGTTGCCCGTGCCGAAATTATTTTGAGCGGCGCGGGCTTGTCCTCGAAAGGACCGCCGAGAATTGCTGCCCCTCTGTGAAGAGGGTTTTTAGGAAATTTGGTGCAGCGACTTAATAGTCTCATGCTCCTTCTTGGCTGTCTCCAACGCATCGTCTACCGCCTTCCCGAAGAGGTTGGCCTCTTCTATGGGTTTATTGATGATGGATGCCTGGGTCTCAGGCCTGAAACCCGACGTGCGCAGCCACACGTCTCTCTTTAGGAGAGTACCCTGTGTGGGAGACCTGCCTGCTGTCTCTGCGGAGTCCAGGGTATTCTTTACAACATTTTGATTGGCAAGTTTACCCTCCGAGACAATGGCGAGAAGCTTGGCTCTGGTTGGTTCCGGAACCTCCTGGAGGCCTTCATGGAGTAGGTTCAATTGGGCGTCGACGTAGCTTGCCAGTAACGTTGTGTTATTGGCAATCCGGACGGTATAAGCAGCCGCCGATGTGACCCGTTTGCCTAAGGCATACAACCTTTTGGACTCCTTGTCCGGGGGTGACTCTCCCGTGGCAAGGGGAACCCCTGCTCTCTTGCGAGTGTTGGTCACCACCAGCGAGTCTGGGATTGCGTGCCCTTTGATGTAAAGTGGGTCGGTGGGAGAGGGCCGGAAGAGTTTTTTGACCCTTGGGTTCAGAGCCCTCGTCTGAGCGGGTGTGAGTAAAGAAGGGGCCAGCCGTCTCTTTACAGAGCTCAAGAGAGGGATAGACTGGCTAGCTGGAGGCTTGTCATTAATAATATTTTCCGTGAAAACCTGTTCAGGCAATGCCTCAATCGTGGCAATTTTAAAGAATTCCGTTGCTTTTTTCAACGTGTTGTTGAAAGCCATTTGATCATCCACCGGGGGAGCCTGCCTAACCAGTGTGGATGGGGGAGAGTCGAGGCAAACGATTTCAGAATTGTGATCGTCCTGCTGGGTGTCCTCCCAGTTGTCCGTTGCGCCTTGATCTTCCCCATAATTGTCCAGAAAAGAAGTCTCCTCTTCTTCTGTATAGATGTCTCTATACGTGTCCTTCTGGACATCTTCTTGATAATCAACATAGTGTTGAACATCTAGGTGTTGGGCAACTTGTGTATGAGGGTTAGGGTCTACCCAAGCTTTTTTCGGCAGAGGTTGATCAGAAGCACCGAAAACCTGCTGCAGCCGATCCATATACCCCTCAAATTGCTCCGTGGTCCACCTGGATGACCCAAATGGACCCAGCTGAGCAGGAACCGGGTCCTCCGCCCTACGGCGGATCAGAGGATCTCCTCAGGGTGCTTGAGAGGGGTACCTGGCTCCCTTCGTAAGAGTCCTCAGGATCGTCTTCCAAAACCGTGGAAAACGTTTCGGCGGATTGGCCCATAACTGTGGGCGAAACCGGTAGTAGGCCCACCGCCATATCAATCCTGTTGATGCTCTTACTAATAGTTACCGAATCTTCGGGGGACAATGCCTCCGATGATGGCTTCCCGGGTAGAGGCCTAGTTAGAGGCCTACTCGTAGTTTTCGGGCCTGCACGGGCCTTGGAAACCTTGAAAGTCATTGAAGTTTCTTGTTCAGAAACTTCGGCGTGTGTAGTTTGGGGAGTAGCGCCTTTGTTAAGTTTATTAAGCCCAGTCGTCATGCGCTGCTGCGGATGCGGGGAAGGCTTCGGATCAGATCGATCAGATTGCGCTTGCGCCTTCTTCGACGTCGTTGAGGAGGGCGCTTGGGTTGTGTGTTTTGTGTGGTGCGATTGTACGCCCCTGTCACCGGGTGTGGTCCCTGTAGCAAGACCGGAGTCGAGCCTGGAAGGGTCGGGGACGGGTGTGGCGGCTCTAGAATCGCCCGCCTCAAGGTCTACAACGTCCGGTGGACGTTTGGTCATCCGATGTACCCCCGTCACTCTCGGCTGGTGTCGCGGCAGGGGAGGGAGGCTCCACGCGTGACATACCGTATGCGGCCCACCGCTTCAACCAGCGCTCCTTAAGGGATTAGGTTTAGGAGTTTATACGCCGAACACCGCTTTAGTGTTCTAGGGGGAAGTGTGCTCGTCTTTCCACGGATATCTCACCCTTCAAGAGCGCAGAATCTAAATGGAGTCCTTTCCATAGCAGAAGGGAAGGGTGACCAGACCAAAAAGGAAAGAAATGGAAAAGAGGAAAGACATCATAGCAGTATGGCAAACCCCGAGCCCACTCTCCCTACCATGTAGGCCGGCCAGAAGGCCCGACCACGTGGAGGTCCGAACGCCGGATTTTAAGTGCCGGAATCCACAACCGTAGACGGTTCCCCCGTAGTCTTCGTCGAAGATGTTTTTGATAGACGAAGTGACTTAACGGGGATTAAACCGACAATTCGGTAAGATGAACAATGTCTCATGAAGAGCTCCACTATAGGGCGACCAGTTATCTGGGCGGAAAAAAACAATCTGAGGGACCTCGGCGCGTGAGGGATTTTGGGTACTACACACGTCATGATAGGGATAGTGTTTCAGACACGCCTATGCTGACGTCCCCTTTCGGTCCCCGAAAGACAAGATGCAATACTCCGCGGTTACCACTGGATGTCGGACCATATACACAGCATGTGATTCTAAGCAGATTAACAATCATCAGAATCTCATTTATGGCTAATTTCCCTCACCTAGTGAGTCCCCCAGCAGCTTTGCTGGACTTCTGGAGTTTATGTTTTCCACCTTGTAAGAGTGAGAGCTTTTCCCCCACTCTTACCTGTGTTTTGCTATGTGTTTCCATCTGTTTTTGTGATTGTGGACTCTGAAGTACACCACTTCAGTAACCACCTTCTTTGTGTGTGTCACACTGCACCTTCAGTGCTGTGGCACAGGGTTGTCTTTGAGACTTCCCTCGACTCCATTTCTGAGGCGACTACTGTCCCCCAGAAAAGGGTAAAGTTACCATTAACGTTACTTAGTCAATCTACCACAGATCCAGTACACCCCATCTTCCATGCAGTACTGGAAAGGGTTAACTCATATCCCTTTGTATCTGTCCCTCCTAGAGCATTGTTTTGCTCTTTTAACATTTAGACTTGGCTGGTGGCAGTGGTATCTACCCTAACTTTTCTACTGTGATTATATTAGATGAACATGGTACTGTTCTTGGCTATTATATTAGCCTCGAACATAAACCCACTTGACCAAATCGTCTTTCATTTGGCTCCAGTTGGGTTTATTCGTCATTTCTTTTTGTTAAAGTCCTTCTTGTGTTTTACTTTGCGCGGCAAACTAGGTTCGCCTTCTTTGTTCACTGTCTTTTTGCAGGCTTCTGCCCAGAAGCCCTCCTCAAGGCGCCTGGATGTCTAGGTGGGCTGAATGTGAGGGAGGGGTGTAGTCAACCCCTGCACAGGGTATCCTAGGAAACCCAAGTCGCACTTTGTCATGATTGCCCAGGGTAGTTGTCCTGGCTGGACAACCCCCCTGTTGGGTGATTGACAGCCAGGCTGTGTGAATGGAGGTTTTTCACATAAAAGGCCGGTCTCTTGGGCTAGAAGTCAGAGAGTCACCACTGGAACTACAAGGGACCGAAGAGAAGCGGAGAGAACGACGGCTGCTGCAACTACCACGTCCCAGTGAAGCCCTGCTGCAGTCCTGAGCCATCTGCCCTTCAACGACTCAGAGAAGATCCAGTCCGGAGTCTTCTTCCCTTGAGCTTGGTGGGGATAACCAGCTCATCTTCTACAGCCAGAGGATCCTCTTCCGTGGTCGAAATCGCTACACACTGCTGTAGTGGTCCGGATAGCCACCTGAAGAGCCTCTCCTGTTTTTAAGGAGCGCACCTTTTATTCTGTGTCGCTGCTGCCGGCCTCATCCCTGTGTGGTGCAGACCCCCTTCAGACGTCCTCCTTCTCGACGAAGTTCCAGGAATCGTGGGTCTGCGGGAAACCAACAGGAACAACTGCCAGGGCACCAGCTGCACCATTGGAACAAGGTACTGTGTTCTGTTGAGGAAACTGGGTGAATCCCTTTTTCTTCATTTCCAAGGCTTGACCTTGTCTTCCCTCCTTCTTATAACGTTTGCTTCCGAACATTGACAATATCCAAGTACTTTTGGCTCAGTTGAATCATGGACTGTTAGACTGTGTGATCTTCGGCAACTGGCCCCGGTGTCTTTGACCCTGGCTCCGGCTCTTTGACTTTTGAACTCCTTTCTCTGAGCGTTTCTTGATTCTGCCTGCCTAACCAAAAAATTGCCTGTGATTTTTGCCTCCAACTCCCTCTTGGTATCTCAGATGCTAAGTGTGTTTTTGCCCCGGTACCATTTCATGTCACAGATAGGCGTTTGTTTAGTAGACCGAACTGTCAAAAAGTGATCGCATTCGTATTCGCGGTAACATGTTTTTGTGCCCAATACCGGTTCATTCCAACACAGGGTACTTACCTTGAGACTTACTGTACAAAGTGAATTGGTTAGTTGTAGTATATTTAACGTGTTGTTTTTATTGAAGTTTAATAGAGGTGTTGTGTTTATAACGAATGGTTTAAAAATAAATTTACTTATATTTTTCTACCTGAAACCTTGAGTCAGTGTTTGCTTGAGTCACAGTAATTGTGGTCCCTTTGTGTAATCTCTGCTACTGCTCATATACTCTTGAGATAAGCGTGGCTGCTCCGCCACTGCTACTACTATGACTATGACATAGTAGTACAGGCTTGTACCAAAGGTAAAACTTGTATCACCACCTGTAGTCTTAATTGTGTGTATGTTAGGACACTCACCCGGGATCGGGATCGGCCGTGTCCTCGTGGGCGGGGTGATGCCTGGCGGCTGTACCCGCGGTTTCGCCTTGGTCATGGGCGCATTCTCTGAGCTCATCGCTCATTTGGGGTGCGGGCCCGCTTCGGGCGAGTTGGGGTGCATGCGTGCATACGCGGAAGCGGCAGGGAACGGGCTTGTGGTCCACGCCTCGTTCCCACGAATACCGTGATTCCGCGCATGCGCCGACTCGGATTCCGGGTCAAGCCTTGCTTCCGTGCCGAATCACTATAAAGGGGCTTCCGGATCTGAACTCGCCGCGTCTCAACGCGGTTTGGTCCTGACCTCCCGCTCGCTTCTGGAAATCCTTGTTCTTCCTTGGTCTCCTCGCTTGCCTCCCTTGTTTCCTTCCAGTTTGCCCGGCCTTCCCTTACCCTGGTGGTTAGGTTCCTTGGTTGGGGGTCTGCTCTCTTGGGTTGGGTATTGTCCGGTCCTGGCCTGGTTCCTCCGGTCCCTTCATTATTCCTCCTTACCTCCTATCCCTCTCCTGCCTGACCACCTTCCTTACCTGAATACTCCTCTGCCTTGTGCTGGGTGCCAGTGCCTCCGGTGCCTTTGTTCGGTCCTACTTGCCGTCTGCCTTTTCTGCCATAACTACTGTCCCGGCTGGCTTCTCTCAACATCTTCAAGAAGGATTCTGCAGAATCACAGCAACGCACTCAAGCTCGCAGTCTTCATCTACCGGCCTTCCCTGTTCAGTGCTCGCACTGTTCTGGCGCCACGTAAATCCAGGGAAGTGTTCACCCGTGGCATCAGGAATCGGACCCATTTTCAATCCTGCAATCAGGACGGGACCTGGGCCGGATCCTGGCGTTACCCTCTCATCTTTCGTTCTACAAGCAACGTCCTGGCGACCCCGGCACGCAAGCCTACAGGAAACACAGGTACGCAGCGCCCTAGGGATGCACATCTTGACAGTGTAGTGGTCCCTAAGGGCACTGCACGGGATTCTGGCTAACAACCGCGACCTGAGACCACTGTTTAGCTAACCATTCTTGCATTGGGTGCATGCGCAACCGTGCGTGCGGAACGAGGTAAATACATGAAGCCATAATCCTGAGTAAGCGCATTGCTTTGCGTACAGTTATTGGGCGACCGCCTAGATACTGAGGTATTTGCAGTAGTATGTTTTGCACTCTTTCGTTTGACTGAAGGACTAGCCCCTCTTCCGTCTTTATGCTAGCTCCTAGGAACTGTTTTTTGTTGTTGCTTGGAACGAGACTTGATTTTTTCTCATTGATTGAGAATCCCAATCGGAACAGAAGATTGATTGTTCTTTGGGTATTTTGCTTGCAAATCCCCTATCATCAGCCAGTCGTCCAGATAAGGGTACACTGGAATTGATTCTCTGCGTAGGTGCATTGCCACTACCGCTAGTACCTTGGTGAATACCCTTTGAGTGGAGGCTATGCTGAAGGGTAGCACCTTGAATTGGTAGTGTTGGTTCGCTAAATTGAAGCGCAAGAATCTTCTGTGCGCTGGTAACATTGAAATATGAAAGTATGCATCTTTCATATCCATGGTTGCCATGTAGTCCCCCTGTGTTAACAGTGGGATTACTTCCTGTAGCGTTGTCATGCAGCATTTTTGTGGCTTGACATAGGTGTTTTCAGAGCGATAAGTCTTTTTTTGGCACAAGGAAGTACACTGAATAAATACCCTTGTTTACCTGGTTCGCCGGGACGATTTCTATGGCGTCCTTTAGTAGCAGTGCTTTGATTTCTTCTAACAAGATGCATTGTTTTTCCTGTGTAGTTTGTCTTTGCCTTGGCGGGTGGTTGGCTGGTGTTTGTGTCAACTCTAATCAATAGCCCCCGCCACGGCGGAAAAGTACCCACTTGTCTGGCATGATCCCCTTCCATGCGTGGGTAAAGTGAGAAATACGACCTCCTACTGGAGATGCATGGGAGGGAACCTGTAGCGGGTGGTCATTGCTTAGGAGAGGTTGAGGCTCATCTGGACCTTCCTTGGCACCTTTGAAATCCGTTGGGAGGGCTGCCCTTGTGAAGAACCCCAGGATGAACTCTGCCCAGAGGACAGTTGTGAGTTTTTTCCTCTACACCTGCGTGTATTTGAGCTCCCTCTCACCCAAAGGGCTTGTTAGTGAGTTGACCCAGGGATTTGCGTGCGTCGTATTCCTCTTTCGCACTTTTTAATGCGTCTTCAACCGCCTTGCAAATAAAACATTGGGCTCAATGGGCATGTTTAAAAGGGTAGCCTGGGTCTCCAATTTGAAAACCGATTGACGGAGCCATGCATGGCGTTTGATCAGTGTACCTTCTGCCTCAATTTGCCCCACATTGTCTGCTGCATCTAAGTTATTCTTAAGGATGCAGCTTGCTACTTGCCTCCCTTCAGTGATGGGAGGCAGTGTGTAAGAGCTGTGTTTTAGGGGCTTTGCAACAAAGTCTATTTGTTGTGAGATCTCGTCCCATTTGTGGCAATTGTAGCTGGATAATAGCGTGGCATTATTAGCTATTCTTTTTTTAAAACCTTTTGTAATTAAATGGTTGGAGTAAGGAAGACAAGAAATACAACGCATATAGATCATTAGACAAGAATGAAGGCATTCAACATAAAGCATCCTGTGTGTGCCTGGCTGGATACACAATATATAACAAGAAACAGACCCCCCCAAAACCCGGTATAGCCCACCACCTCCAGGAAATCAAGTGTTACTTAGTTTCCCCAGGGTGTAAATAGAGTTTCACCAGGCAGGGTTTAAATGTCAACGCTGGATATTCCCAATCATAGTCCAGAAGTGGGGTCCATACGGCCAGGAATTGGTGGATCTTTCCTTCCCTAGCGGCTGTAACCTTTTCCGCCACCAGTATGTCCCAAACTTTAATTCACCACAAGGAATGCTCTGGCCCTTCTACAGCCTTACAGCGGCAGGCGATTGTAATGCAGGCAGCCAACAACAAATGTGTCAGTAACTTCGCCCGCACCCCAGATTTAGGGTATATTTCCTCTCTTGGGACCCCCAAGAGCAAAGGTTCGGGACACATCGGCAGTTTGATTTCAGTGATAGCTTCTATGATCGTCACAATGCTTTCCCAAAAGAAGTGAATCAGTGGACAGTCCCACTACATGTGGCAATATGAGCCAAGTGCCCCACAGTTATGCCAACAGGAGGGAGGTATTGCAGCCTGGAAGAGGTGAATCCATGCTGGAGGATAGTACCAGCAAAATTTTAATGGACACTCATTGTTGGTCACACATCTAGAGGAAGAGTGGCCCCTGGCAAAAATATCAAACCATGATTGATCTTCCAGCCGGTGGCCCAAATCCGCCTCCCAGCAGCTCATGTAAGGACAAGAAGCCAGCAAGACCTCCCCGAGGAGTTTATATAGCTTGGAGACCCCACCCATCCCCAGAGTCTTCGTGACTGTTAACACAATCGGAATCAAGTTTGTGTAGCCTTATCTCAGGGTGCGTAATCCAGTGGCGCAACTGAACATCTGAGAACCTGTCTGCTTCAGAGAGTTGAAACGTCCTTTTTCAGTCCTAAAACTAGGGTGGCTGACCTCCTTCGAATAGTTAGGCTAGTGTCTGAAGCCATCACCCGGTTTCCAGTCTCTAAAAGCTTTGGAATGCATGTCCAGGGAGAAGCCCGGATTGCAAAAGATTGCAAAAGATTGGTGATAGTGGACTCAAGCCTCTAGGAATCTTTTCCGTCTCAAAGCCTCATCCCATGATTTCAGGGTGACCTTTGTTGATGAAAGCAGGTTCTGCCATTGCTTTTATGCAGCATGGGGGATGAAGGGTAGAGAACGCAGGGGGAGACAGAGGGGGAGAGAGAGTTTGGACTGGTTGATCTCAGCCCATTTCGGTGGGGGAGAGAGGAACATCCAAGTTAACAGGAGTGATATTTGGGCCGCCTCTGCATATTTATGCAAATCGGGCACCCTCAACCCTCCCAACAAGGAACCCCCCATCATGACTCTTTTAGGGATCCTAGACTATTTGCCCCGCCAGATAAAGCCCAGGATTTTACGTTCAAGGCAGTCCAATACATTTTTTGGGATTTCCACCGGGAGGGATGAACAAAGACAGAGGAGGCGAGGAAGTACGTTCATTTTTACGTGATTCAGCCCATCAGTAAAATCTCTTGGCCTGCCCATTTTACTAGGTCTGCCGTGTTCCGCAAGAAGGGGGGGTCGTGGATGATTGCTCCCGGTTTACCTGGAGAAGAGTATTCGGGGAGGAGTAGTAGGCCAAGATCATCCTTCTAAATCCAGGCCCGAAACGAAAAGCCTCTAGGGTTAGGTGCATAAAGGTCCACTTTGTCAAATGCCTTGGTGGCATCCAAGGCTAAAAGGACTAATTTCCCTTGGACCATAGTGGTAGTTTCTATTAAATTCAGGGCTCACCTAATGTTATCCCCCATTTTTCTTCCCACGACAAACCCAGTTTGATCTGCATTGATTAGCTTTGGGAGGAGTGGGGCCAATCGGTCTGCAAGTACTTTCGAATATATGTTTGCGTCGTTATTCAACAAAGACATTGGCCTACAATCCCTCGGATCCTTGCCGGGTTTTAGTAGTAATATCATGGTGGAGGTTTGCATGGAGGGAGTCACACTAACCCCCTCTCTGAACAAATTGAAAAAAGGTGCTGTTAAATGCAGGAGCAGTTGGCTATGAAAGAGTTTATACAATTTTGCCGAGAAACCATCGGGGCAGGAGCCCTGGGCTTCAAGGTTCTAATTACCACCTCCAACTCTTCTTGCTGGATTGGGGCCTCTAGCACCTCCATATCGTTCCGCGACAAGTGTGGCAGAGCAGCTCTGCTCGAAGCTGACATGGTTTCTAGCAGGTGGGTTTTCACTAATTGCAGTTTAATCTGTTCCCCATATTGAGTCACCCCTTGTTGTCTATAAGGCCTATGATAGTGTTTTGTTTTCTAGATTGGGACAGTTTTCTCGCTAAGAGTCGGTTGGCTTTATTACCTTTAGCATAGTATCCCTGTTTGGAAGTCATCAAAGATTGAGCCGTCTCTTCGGCATACAGGGCCTCTAATTTATTTCGGGCAATGCGCAGGGTCAAGTAGCGTTTAGGGGACCACACCTGCTTGTATTACCCCTCTATTTCGGAAATGTCTTGTTCCAGTTGGGCTCAGGTCTGTTTTCTCCGTTTGTGATAGGCCGCTGTAGAGCTATTAAGACACCCCTAACTACTGCTTTCATAGCATTCCATGCGTAGCTGTCGACTTTAGTTCCGTGGGATTCTCCCAGAAATAATTTTTCATTACTTTCGCTACTTCGTCCCTCAGGGCCATATCATTTAAAATTGGATCATATAGATGCCATTGCGGTCTGGGAGACGGGGCTGGATCCCAGACTCTAATGTGCAAAAGGACTGGAGCATGATCTGAGAGAACCCTGGGGGTGAAAGCCACCTTATCAATAAATGCATAAGCCTAGGTGACACCAGGATCAAATTGATACGGGAAGAGGAGGGATGAACCTGCGAGAAAAAAGTAAAGTCCTGCTCTTCTGGATAGAATATTCTTAAAGCATCCACGACTCCTAGGGAGGGTCTTGAAAAAGTGAAGAATACTAAGCGCGATTTTGAAATCTCTGGGAGAGGGAGCATGTGTTTTATCTTTTTTGGGGTCAGGGACACCATAAATGCCACCCCCATTAATAATCTGGCCCTCTAGAAAGGGAAAGAGAGACGATTCTAATTCCACCAGCCTTTTCGTTGGGGGGGTAGATCGAGATTAACGATTATAGTTGCCCCAGCGGGCTATATTTTACATCCCTCCAGGGTCTCAAATAGTGTCCAACTCTTCAAACTGGATGCCCCTTGCCATTAGAATTGCTGTTCCCCCCCGTTTTCCACCCACCTCAGGCCAAGAATTGATTGGGGAAGTCTTTACTCCGAAGGCGAGTGTAGTCCACTGGAAGGAGATGGGTTACCTGCAAAAAAATTACTGTTCCCTCTAAATCTTTCAATCACCTCAGAATCGATTTCTGTTTACTGGACAGTTCAAGTCTTTCACATTTAGCGAAACAAATCTCAGGTTCATGTGAGGTACTGCCGGATTTTTCACTTCCATGAGGAGCAGGGGGACTAGGGGCTTTCAGATGCCATGTAGGACATGAAGACTCCCGACATCCCGCTCCAACTGAGGTTTTCACTAACTAAGCAAACAGCAACAAAAAATAGAATCCGAACAACGGACTCCAAAACTCAAGGTTGCCAAGAACATAAGGCAAAACTCCCCAAGGAACTTCAGGTGTCACCCCCTTGTGGACAGGCGCAAGCCGAGTGACGGCCACCTTGAATCCGCATTAATCGGTGCTTCCCCGGAGCCAGCTGCCAGAGTTGAGGAAATCAATAAAAGAGCAGAAGACCCCTGTAGTGGCTGCATTACTTTTTGGATCAAGAGGTGGCAGGGATTTCCCTGGATTGCGACCTCTCTGGACTCTGGACCAAACAGAACATTGTTGCTTCGGTTCAAGGCCCTTGGCTCCCTCAGGAGTGTCCGGCGAGGAGTCACCTTCCTTGTCTGGGGAGGATGTGTTGAGGACCCCCTCTGCATCCTCCAGGCAGGATATCGTCCGGGACACCCCCTTAAATGTGAACTGTACTGAGGTGGGAAAAAGCCAGCGGTACCTGATCTTTAGGTCCCGCAAGAAGAAAGTTAGAGGCTGGAGCGCTCCGAGTTTTGTAATTTTAGCGGCTGTTACGTCCTGGAAAATCTGTTGGGGGAGCCCTGGAAACATAGTTTGTCCCTGGTACGACCCAACGCCAGGATCTCCTGCATCGTTGTATAGAAGTCGACTCGGGTAATCACATCCGGCGGGACGTTCAAAGCTAGCCCCCGGCAGGAAAGCAGTCTCTGAGTGCAGTCTAACAAGAGCAGTGGCTTGTCGATGTGTGTCAAGAGAGATTGAAAAATGTTCCCTATATGTTCCATCATGTCTTGTTCTGGGACAGATGTGGGCATTCCTCTAATCCTCAAATTATTCCTCCGAGCCCTGTTCTCTGCGTCCACTTGTTTGTATTCCAGGATCTCCTTTCTGTCCTCCAGGGCTCGAATTTTCCGTTGAACCTCCTGCAGGGTGGATGCGTGCTCTACAGCTTGTACCCCCACATCTCCCAGCCTCTGTTCCATCTCTACCACCCTCTGATCTGTGTGCTCTAATTTAGAGGACATTTCAGCCATGAAACGGTGGAATTCAGTTTTGATATAAAGCATAAAGGATTGAATGTCCTTAGTGGCTAGTTGCCCAGATGGGCCTATCGAGCCATGGAGGGGGTCGGGGGTGGAACTTTGCCAAATCCAATTTCTTTCCTTTCTCTGCCAGCAACAACATAAAGGACATGTCCACATTCTTCTGTGCCTTGGGGTGTTTAGACATATTAATAACTGATCACGGGGTGGTGGGTCCTCCACTGGTGAAGACACCTTTGCACTTGCTCTTCTGCAGTTATTCACATGGATCGCCCCCTCACAAATGGCTCTGGGGAGTGTTTAGCTGCCGGACGCCACACAGAGCGCAGCGCACTCCGCTACGGCAGCAAGAAAGGCCCTTAAGGAAGTCCCATGAAGTCACCTGATCCACCACAGAGGAGCCCAGCATATAGTAGCACCAGAGGGAGGAGGGCAGTGTCCCATGCGCCCGTGGATCAGGAGCCAGTGAGGTCCCATTGTCAGATGTTGACAACTAGCAGCAGAGTTATATCTTGCAATAATGGTGCTCCGGTGGGTGAGGGGGGGGAGAAGTAGATCCTACCGTCCTGATTTTCAAGAGTCCAAGAAAGCTCCTCCACCTCAAGCGCCACCGGTCCCTCCCAAATAGAGCGCTTCGTGCGGGAGAGAGGGTATGTATCACCTGTTTAATGCAGCCGGATCACCATCATCTGGTCCGGTGACAGAGGAGATGAACGGTAATCGCACAAGCGCCACTTCGGGTGTATCCCCCCTCCGATCAGACACCAGTCGCTCCGGAGTAGCCGACCTCACTGGGCTCAGAGAAAGATGCCACAGCACCATCTTGGTGTACGCCAATCCAGCTATTAGCTATTCTTATTTCATAGGCAGCCGAGGAAGCTACCTTCGTGCCCAGGGTGTAGGTTTGCTTACTCTCCTTGTCAGGAGGGGCTTTGGCAGAGGCTAGAGGTGTTCCCGCTCTCTTTCTTGTGGTGGTAACTACTAGAGAGTCAGGCTTTAGCTGTCCCCTAATGTATAAAGGGTCTGAATGGGCTGGTCTAAACATCTTTTCGATTCATGGGTTGACTGCCCTTGTCAGATTGGGGGTAAGCAGAGAGGGCTGAATACATCTTTGGACTGATTGCAGCAAAGGGATAAACTGTGCTGCAGATTTTGTATTCCCAAGGATGGCTTCTACGAAGTCCTTATCGACTTGCGCTTCCTGGGTATCTATCTTAAAGTGTTCTGCAGCCTTTAAGAGCAGGTCATTGTACTACGGCTGGTTGTCAACTGGGGAGTCAGCCACCGGCTGGTCAATGTGGTCTAGGGATTGGATGATGTATAAGTCGTCATCATCATAGTATTGGTATACATCCCATGTGTCTCCTTGGTCCTCTGGGTCTGAATACGAGCCAGGGTCATGTGAGCCTTCAGTGTCCCAATAATATGTATCTTGATCTATGTCTTGATATGAGGTAGTAGCTTGTGCAGCGTCTAGGTGGGCTTTCTTTGCGGCGGACTGTTTGCTTGCTGCCTCGCCCTGAGGGGGGCCTGAAGGTTGTGGAGTTGATCTCAGTGTTCATCAAAGAAATGTATAAAACTGGACATTCTCCTCATGACCCTATCAAATTGTTCTGGGGTCCATTGGAAGGAGCTTGGTAATTCTGAGCGACCATGTGTAGGAGGGGGCTCTAGGGCATGGGTCTGTTTATGATGCATTGTCCCTGAAAGGGTGTCCTCAGGGGTAGAATAATCCCTAAGTTTTTGTACCCTGTCACTTTGAGGCTTTGTGCATCAAAGATTTAGAGTTTTTCAACATTCAGACTTCATTAGCGTGTCAGGGACATGTTTTTTAATTAAGTCGCTCAATTCAGAGCTTTTTCCCAGGGCCGCCGACCCGTCGTCAGAACCCGAGGACTTCCCAGATTTGGACGCAGGGCCAGAAACAGACTTTGGCATTTGTTTCGGGGACTGTCATGTGGTGATCGCGACCGCGATGGCCCAGAGGACAGTGTGACAAACGTGTTAGGATGGTGCATGTGCTATGCAAGCAAAACACTAAATTGCACTAAGCTGTACCAGATGGATTGCCTTTCGAAAGTGAGGATTCCCCTACTGACTCTGAGCCCCCTCTCTGCCTCTGTGGTAACGGGAAGGGAGAACTGAGCCCCCAGGTAAACCCTCTGGGGGAAAAAACCCTGATGGAGCGTAGTCTTCATCAAAGGTTGAATTTGTGATGAATAGAGACGTCTCGTGGTCTCTTCTTCGCTTGATGCTGATTTACCCCATGGCTAACCTAAATATTGTCGAGTGAGAAGGGGTTAACAACTTCCTGGATAAGGAGTAGAGGGCAACAGGTAAGAAAGGAAGGAAGGGTTACCCTGGAGCAATCGTTACAACTCTGTCCCAGGGCAGCAGACCTTGTTCTCTTTGTCTGGGTTCCCTAAGGAGGTATTCAGGGCTAGGAGGTTACATGACCAAGGTGTAAAGTAGTTTGTACTGAAGCCGGTATTGCTAGGAATGCAAGAAAGGAGAAAGGAACCTACCTCTGCACTGCCGAGCAAAGTGGAGAGAAACCGCAGGGAAATGGTGGCGGAGATATCAGCTATCTGGATAGGGGGGAGGTCGGGTAACTGAGATGGCTGGGGAGATGAGACAGACAAGAAGGTTAGTCACCAGGAAATTATGCAGGAAGGGAAGGAAGGCGAGGGGTCTGAGACGCACCATTACTAGGCAACACCCATGCTTCTCAGTGCGACCAGGAAATGAAAGAGAAGCCTTGTGCCGGGACCGGGACTTGTACAACGTCGGACTACAGGGGAGGACAAAGCGATCAGAGGACAGAACAAGCGACAATAGACAAATGCAATGAAGTTCCTAGAGTCGTACTCACGAGCATCTGACTATAGGCGTAGCAACGCCCTTCTCCGGAAGTCCAGCTCGCACATATGGAGCTCCAGCGTGCAGAGTGGGCAGAGCTACCCGAGGGAGAATCACACAGACTTCAATGCGCTTCAGAGACTGCAGCAACATCTTGGGAAAATGTGGGATCACCATGGCTATGCGTCGCCACAGTCGCCACAGTGACCAATTCCCCCTGTGGTGCATGACAGACAGGGAATGATCGGACCTTCTCTTCGACACCACGTGTGGCCTATGGGTCGATGACCTGGTCGACTTTCGGCCACGGTATGTGCTTGGTGTGGTGTGAACTGGGGGTGCCTCAGCCGCCGGGTGTCGTCTCCATAGCAGAATGGCCAGCCACTCTCCCTACTGTGCAGGGCTGAGGCCTGTTGGGGCCTGGAAGGCCGCAGACAAAGTTTGTTCAGATAGGAGACGCTGTCGTCAACGGATGTTCTTGTCCTCGAAAGCCATTTCTGGATATCTTGCGGTGTACGGTTATCGAAATGACAGAAAGAAATCTAAGTTTAAACTTTACTAAGTAATGGCGTCAGCCAAGAAGGAACTCTGCGATATGCGTCTGACTACAAACTGAGGGACCTCGATACGTGAAGGACCATGGGTAAAGTGGACGTCATACTAGGGATAGTATTACTGGCACAGCCTGTAGACGTCCCTTTTCGAGTTTCGAAAACAAAAAAATGTAATACTTTGCGGCTACCACTAGATTTCGGCCTATGCATAGCATGTGATCTAAGCAGATCCACAAGCCTCCGAAATATATATATCTAGGCACTCCAATTGGTGCATCCCAGCTCATGGCTTTTTATGCTGATTTTATTTGACCAAATATTCTAAATAAATGGCTTTACCTTAAAAGATTCATTAAATAAAAAAGGCTCTAATGTTTAGGGCTTGACCTTGATTTATAGAGGATCATATTACCAGGGATTCTTTACAGCTTTGTAGTACTACAAGAATCCAAATTGGTCTAGGTGGGCAAATTGAAGGCAAGGTTTGGCACTCGATACTGGGAGTTCTTGCCTCTGTGCCAGTCGAGGCCCTTCGAAGTGAATTGGGGGTCCCTTCTGTCCGTTCAATATGGTTTCAACAACACTGCAGCCTTTTTCATAATATGATCACCACCACCATGGGATCTAATACATTGATAGGCCTTTGCCAACCCATTATTCTCAGGAGAGCTCCAGTACTTTTTTGTCTGACTTACGCTACACGGCACTCAGTCACTTTAGCAATATTGAAATTGTATTTGACAAAATGATACAACGCCCCCATTTTTCAGAAATCTTAAAGAATAAAACCAGAGTTTTTGACATGATGTTAAAACTTGACCTTTTATCGAAAAATAAATTATACGTGGCATATAGCACACAGGGATTCAAACGAAACTCTCCTAGATCACACTTGACGAAGCTACATGCACCACAACTTCTCTGATTTCTTACATATTTACATTTCAATATACTACTGTCCGGAGAGCACACAGGCAGATGGTTCAATTTACCTCGTGAGGAGCAGACTTGCCCGTTTTGTAACTTGACCACTGAAACAGCACATCACCTCCTCACTAGATGTTCCAAACTGATGCCTTACTACTTGAAGAGCTACTCCAGTCATGTAACGAACATTAATTTTATTGAAACTGAGCAGTTCTGGAGCAACATCTACGGGGCGGAATTAATTGTAATATCGGTTGCTGCTTATCATGTCTGGAAACTTGCTTTTAATCAAGAGCATACTTTAAGGAAGGCATGGTATCAAGAGTAAAACAGACACAAGTGACCACAGTTCAAGGTTGTTTATTAAACTTCCATTGGGTTTGAAAAACGCCCATCTAATCCTAAATCTAAAGATGGGAGCAAGCTGCGATCATCAAATAATAATAACGTCCTAGTGGTGTCTTGTCCAACTAAAAGGGCCTATAACAATAAACCTATTACCAATCATTACCTCTAAATACAAATAGTGTGGGAAACAATGTTATGTAAAAGAAAAAGTGTTCAAGAAATTAGATGTCAGGATATTCAAGCCGTAGGTTTCCCTTCCCCATGTTTTTAGCACGGGACAAGGCAGCACACTGGATCTTAGCACAGTCTCTGGCTTTTCTAGCACGAGGGTGCTGTTCCAAGCATCAACATTAGGCCTTCTATGCCAAAGTCTCTTTGCCATTCAAAGTCTCTTCTTTCAGAGGCCCTGATGCAACAAACAAATGATAAAGGGGGTAATTCATAGATTTCAGTGCAGAAGCAGCGCACGCGAGCAGCGCAGCGAGGGAGCGTGCTCCAGCCGTGTGCGCTAAACAGCATTCTGGCGCACCGCGTATTCATGGAATTTCCAAGCCATTTTGTGCGCTGGCACAGAAAACATCCCACAGCGCCAGTTACGCCCCCCAAGAACGCCCCTTGCGCAAGGAAAAGGCATTGAAATCCCCAATGCAGCACAAAGGGCCGAGCTAACCTTGCACCAGCTCACAGGGCCGGTACACTGTAATCACGTGAAAATACCATCCGTACCGCACTCACGGCAGCCAAAAGCGTGAAAATGTACAGGCGCACCCCTCGGAATACGCGTACCCCGCTCGCGCCAGGCCTCTCGCGTGTAAAACTTCACACACACCCCTCAGAATACACATACCCTGCTCGCGCTAGGCCAATAGCACGTAAAACTTCACACGCACCCTTCAGAATACACGTACCCTGCTCGCGCCAGGCCTATCGCGTGTAAAACTTCACACGCACCCCTCAGAATACACGTATCCCACTCGCGCTAGGCCTATCGCGTGTAAAACTTCACACACACCCCTCAGAATACACGTACCCCGCTCGCGCCAGGCCTATCGCATGTAAAACTTCACACACACCCCTCAGAATACACGTACCCCGCTCACGCTAGGCCAATAGTGTGTACAACTTCACACGCACCCCTCAGAATACAGGTACCCTGCTCGCGCCAGGCCTATCGCGTGTAAAACTTCACATGCACCCCTCAGAATACACGTACCCCGCTCGCGCTAGGCCAATAGCGTGTAAAACGTGGAAAAAGTTCCCCCTGTGGAGTGGGCTGCCTGCGGGGCATGCCCAGGGGTGAAGGGCTGCCTGCGGGGCATCACCTGGGTGGCTGGGCTTCCTGCGTGTATTCTGGGGGTGCGTGTGAAGTTTTACGTGCTATTGGCCTAGCGCGAGCGGGGTATGTGTATTCTGAGGGGTGCGTGTGAAGTTTTGCACGCTATTGGCCTGGCGCGAGCGGGGTACGTGTATTCTGAGGGGTGCGTGTGAAGTTTTACACGTGATTTTGCTAGCGCGAGAGGGGTATGTGTATCCTGGGGGTGCGCTTGGAGTATTACACGTGATTTGGCAGTGTGGGTCCTCCCGGGTGTGCCCCCTAACCCCTCCCCAGGCCCTGCAGGCAGCCCACACCACAGGGGACTACCCTACACCCCTGGCCATGCCCTGCAGGCAGCCCATCCACCCTGGGCATGCCCCACAGGCAGCCCACATGGCACCATGCACTTGTGAGCCCCAACACATGTCCCCCCCAGCAGTGACGGGCACCTGCCAGCAGACCCCGACTCATGTCCCCCTGCACCCCCACCCACCCAGCAGTGACGGGCACCTGCCAGCAGGCCCCGACTCATCTCCCAACAAACAACGGGCCTCATTACACGGTAGGCGGTGAGCCATGGCGCTATTAGCGCCATGGCTCATGCCGGTAAAATACCGGCACCGCCTTGGCGGAAAGGGGATTTACCGCCCCATCCCAAGGTTGGAGGGGCGGTAAATCCCCCTTCCGCCATTGCCCTTCCCCATTCCCATTTCTGCCCCATAGGGCTCTATGGGAATGGGGAAGGCGCTAATTACGGCACCGCAATTTTGCGGTGCCGTAATTAGCTCCGAGGTCCCTTAGCGGGTTGGTATTTAACGCCTGCAAAAAGCAGGCGTTAAAACTCCAACCAGCTAAGGGACCTCGTAGTAAGGCGGCAGGGATTTACCGGTACCGGTATTTTACCGGTGCCGGTAAATCCCTACCGCCTACCGTGTAATGAGGCTGTCCTAACAAAACAGAGCCATGTCCCTAAAGCCAACTCTAATTCCCCTTGCCCCCCAGTCCAAGCATGCAACCATCCACAGAACTCACTCCCAAATTACCCATGCCATGATACTCTAAATGAACACCATGCCCATGCAGGAATGCACAACCGAGCCACACAGTGGCAACACATGACTGAGGAAATGTTCAATGAGACATGCACAAAACCAATGACAGAACACAACACCAATCTAGAAGTTAGAATAAATGTATTAAAAACCATAATGAACTGACTGGGAGGAATTATAAAATGAAAATCAATGTACAATGACAGATTAAGAAAAAAAAAATTGTAAATCCAATGAAGTAAAAAAAAGAAAAATCATGTACAATAAAAAAGTGGTCCATTGCCAATGTCCACAATAAAATCATAATCCAAATTTTAAAAGAACATTGATCCATGGGAATATAGAAAAAGAAAGTATGTACAAGTCTGCAAATATATACAATGGAAGTCCAAATGGTCCATGATCCACAAACAAAAGGAAACCTACAACAAAGTCCTACGAAGAAAACACTATATACACGAAGTGGAGCAATGTCCATTAACTCCAAAATAAAAGAAAAATAAAGGAAACCTAAGACTAATGAACTATATACAATGGCGGCGGGCAAGTCCTACGACTCACTCAGTGATGTTCCGGGTCAGGGCATCATCGAACTCCACGTCGATGTCCCAGAGGCGGGCCTCTTCCCTGTCCTCGAGGTCTCGCAGGGATGCAGTCATGGCATGTTCAAACTCCCTGCGAGTTGCCTCGAGGCACTCAGCCCACCTCAATGCCCTGCGCATGGAGTTCTCTGCCCTGACAATAGTGAGCCGTGCCTCCTCCGCCCGCAGCCGCTCCGCATCTATCTGCTGGCCCAACAGCTGCCACACGGAAGACACTCCCATTCCAGGGTCCTCCTGCCCTCTGGCCGATGCCTGCCTGTAAAGACCGGAGGGGGGGGTCTGTACTTCCGCTCTCTATTTGGTAGAGGTGTCGTACATCTCCCCCCTTCTCACCTGGGATTGCTCTGTTCCGCGGGAGGATTCCTCTTGTGGACGGATCGGGTCTTGTAAAGGCTCACTCGAGTCTCGTCCGGCTGCAGAGCGCGTTCAGCGTTCCGGGAAGGCCGCTGTTCCAGGATGTCCAGGAAAAAGGTAGCGGTCGCTAGGAATGAGGATTCCGGGAGTAGATTAGAGGGAAGGGGTGAAAGGAAGGAAGAAGGAACCAGGAACTAGGAATACTGGATTCGCCGAACAGCACACACACGTCAAGTCACTACCTAATGATAGCGTTGAGAGGCGGGGGGGCGTGGCCAATTTATAGAACGTGCCGTGTGTACGACGTGAAGGCTGGTGCGAGGCAAGTCGCTTGGCACGGCCATGTTGGGAGTAACAAAGAATACAAGCCTCGTCGCGATAAGGACCAGGAAGTCCAGAAAGGGCAAGTTCTATGGGTCATGACAAGAGGAGAGACACAGAGACCCCTGCCAAGATTCTCTATTAGTGGTACGTGGTCGAGCAATCAAGGCCTAGCTTCTCAGGATGTGATGCGAGCTGGTTCTTAAGTACAGTGTAGTCCCCGAGCACCCACAAAGGAATGTCCACACACTGTATCGGTTAAAGCACAGTTTTTATATAATTAATATTCAAGGTCATATACACGATCACGATAACTCACTTTGTACTCCAAAAATCAACAATGGTAAATATGTACCATTTTAAAGTGGTACCACTAACGTTATTAGATCTCATTAAAGTGCATACGGTCAGAATGACACACAGATCAAAATAAAGAGGAAACCTGCAGTAGAGAGAGGAAGGAAAGCAAGATGGTTGAGCAATTGGCAGAATACTGGTCCCACTACCTAGACACAGTTCGGTGTGGAGATCCCCCGACCTGGGCAACCTGTAGAAGAAAGATACAAGCCAAGTCCATATATTGTTCACACTAGACTTTCCAATAGTTCTGCAACCCCAAAGTACCTGGCGTTGTAGCGTTCCTCACCGGGGAAATCGATAACCCTTCTTGAGCGCCCTCCCTTTAAGGCAGGAGTCACGGGTCGTCGAACGTCCGACAGAGAACAGGTCGAGCTACGACGGTTAAGTGGCTGCATCGTTCTTAGCGGTGCTCGTTGACGGGGCAGCGTAAACGTCCTGCCAGGAAGAGGCGTGCGGGGCACCTCGGTGTCGATAGTTCTCGACCGCAAAGAGTTGAAGAACTGTGTCCCAGCAAGGGCGTCGAGTCCTCGGCGTCTCTGTGGTCTTTGGGTGGCGGGAAACCCACCAGTGGATGCTCCTCGGCGTGTCGACGGTCAAGACTTCTCCAGCAGGATACAGCAGCGACGATGCAGACGAGAGTGTCCTTGGATCAATGAAGTTCTTAGGCAACGGAAGCACGGCGGCTCCAGTCGGCGACAGTGACAGACAACAGTCCGGGCACTTCTCCATGGAGTTCCGCAGCAATCCCTGTATCGTGTCGGCAGCCTGTCGAAGGTCTGTCTACCAGGGAGCTTAGGTAAAGATCGGCTGTGCACGATGGTCCCTCGTAGCTCGGAAAGAGGGCGCCTTACCAGGTCCTCTCTGGGTCAGTTCTTGAGGCACAGCAGCTTTCAGATTGCAAAGGAGAGCAACAGCAATTCTTCTTGTCCAGCAGGGTTCAAGGTTAAGCTTCAGTTACTCCAGTTACTCATCGTAGTGGACTTCATGTTCCGAACACGATTCCTAGCAGTGAGAGGTCACCAGATATACTGTTGATCTCCCATTCATTCCGCTGGGTCACACTCAAGCATCAAATCACGACTACGGGCATTCATGCAGGCAGGCAGCCAATCAGGCACACAAGGTATTCAGGCCATTCACTTCTCTCCAGACACTCACAACAAGTTATGTGTATTGGGGCAAGTACCGATCCATTCAACACTCCAAGCTGCATTCATACCGGTTTCGGGCAGGGCTGTCTCAACCATTGTGTCAAACACCAGATACTAGACAGCCCCAACATAGAATGCACCCAACAGCCAGTCAGGGGGAAGGGACAGAGGCAGGGCTTCCCGGGACTTCGGGAAGATCAAGGTAACAGGTGATGGAAGGCAAGAGGCCATGGGGCCATTTTGTCTCCATTGGAATCTACCGATTCCAATAACAGTGTCATGAACCGTCGGACGCGTCCCTTCTGGACTTCCTGGTCCCTGACACATTGGGGCTTGCACTCTGCAGTACTCCCAACATGGCCTTCAGAACACATAACATTGTTTACAGGCTTCCGCGTCAGATGTAGCACGTTCTATAAATAAGCCACGCCCCCACATCCCCGTGCGTCTCAACGCTACCACTTGCTGTGGCTAGACGTGTGCTGCCGTAGCTTGCTCTCGCTGACTTCATTGATTTCTGGTTCTTGGCCCCTATTTGTTCCCTTCCTCATTCATTCCTTCCTCTTACACTGTATCCTGGACCTCCGTGTACCCGTCTCCGGGTACACTCTTCATCGCTTCCAGGATTTCCCGGACATTCTGAATGTTGCAGGAATCGAACGCTGAATGCACGCTGGAACCCGAAGACGTTCGCACTGGGTTATACAAGACCCGAACTGTGCGCAAGAAGACTCCTTCAAAGAACTCCAGTAAACAACATAGACAGGTGAGAAGGGAGGAAACCTGTGACAGACAGGGCCTGGGAATCCCAAAATGGAGGACGCTCAGGGCACCAGTCATTTCAGCACAGAGCTGCCACCAGACCATACCCTGCTCTGTGGGTCACACACAGGTGCCCAAAAACATACACTAGGGGCACAGGGTTGTACCCCTACCCATGGTGCCATAAGGGTATCCCACGGGTCTGTTCACCAAACCAAAAGAGAGAGCTGCACCGCCAGGTGTCCCACATGAACTCCTGCGCGGAAAACACGACAGAACACACGATAAAAACAGTAAAGGACAAGGATACGGAGGCCCTGTCCCTCCGATGCATTTCTAGCATCACAGTCTAGACTGAGGTGGAGGGTGCCTAATCTCCCACGGGATAGACACCCTCATCCAGACGTCAACATACCTTCTGGAAAGGCCATCTGCATTATCGTGACTCTTCCCTGGTCTGTGCTCAATGGTAAAGTCTAGTTATTGCAGACTAATGGACCACCTGAGCAGTTTCTGGTTTTCACCCTTCATCTGCATAAGCCACTTCTGGGGCTTATGATCGGTTTGGGACCTAAGGCACCAAACTATACTAAAACACTCCTTTTTAACTGTAGCCCACCTATGTTCCCCACCCTTAAGTTGTCTACTGATGAATATGATCGGGTGTTCCCTTCCTTTGTCATCTAACTGGGACAAGACAGCTCCAATTCCGGTGTCGCAGGCGTCAGTTTGAACGATAAAGGGCTTGCTGTAATCAGGCGCACACAACACAGGTGCCCTACACAGACTTCCTTTAAGCCATCAAAGGCCCTCTGACAGTCTTCCGTCCAATTAACTTTCCTCGGTTGTTTGGGCGAAGTCAGAGCTGTCAGGGGTGCAGCTATGGTTCCATAGTCTGCCATGAAATTGCGATAATACCCAGTGAGGCCCAAAAAGGCTCTCACCTGGGTTTGAGTAGTGGGAGTCTCCCAGTCCTGTACATCCTGCACTTTACTAGGGAGAGGTTGGATCTGACCCCCTCCTACCTCATGACCAAGATAGGTGACTTTCCCCTGAGCTATCTGGCACGCGGTGGCCTTGATAGTGAGGTTAGTCCTTTTTTAATGCTTGCAACACTTTATCCTGATGAGTCAAATGCTCTTCCCAGGTGGAACTTTAGACTGCAATGTCGTCTAAGTAAGCCACACAAAAGGCTTCCAGCCCACTGAGCGCATGGTTGACTAATCTCTGGAAAGTGTCAGGGGCGTTCTTCAACCCGGAAAGCATGACTCTAAACTAGTAGAGTCCCTCTGGTGTTGAGAACGCCGTCTTTTCCTTGGCATGGTCCGTCAGAGCTATCTGCCAATAGCCTGAGGTAAAGTCGAAGGTGCTCACAAATTTGGCAGCACCTATCGTGTCCACAAGCTCATCAGCCCGGGGCAATGGGTGCGCGTCAGTTTTGGTGACAGCATTGACTCCTCGGTAGTCCACACAGAACCGCCAATCCTTGGTACCTGTCTGGGAACTTGCCTTGGGGACAAGGACCACAGGACTGGACCAGGGACTGGTTGAGGGTTCAATAACACCCAGGTCCAACATCTTGGCGACCTCAGCCTGGATGTGGTTCCTGACGGTATCTGACATACGGTAGCACCTGCTTTTGACAGGCACACTGTCGCCAGTGTCACCAGTGTCAATCTCATGCCTACACCACGGTGTAAGGCCTGGTGTCAGGGAAAACAGAGAGGCGTACTGCCGGAGCAAAGCCCTGCAGGCCCGCTGCTGCTCTGCTGTCAGATCGGGAGAGAGATGTACTCCCTCTACGGTGCCATCCTGAGGGTTGCTATGCAGCAAATCAGGAAGGGGCTCACTCTCATCCTCTTCTTGCCCTGAAGCTAGCAAGAGACATGAGACCTCGGCACGCCTGTGGAAAGGCTTCAGCCTGTTGACATGGAATACCTGAGGGGTGACCCCCGAGGCTCCCATGTCAACCAGATAATTGACCTCGCCCATCTTGGAGATTATCCTGAAGGGTCCAGTCCATTTATCTGCCAAAGCCTGAGGCTTGGTAGGCTCCATCACGAGGACCTCCTGTCCCGGAGTCCAATCCACTTGTGATGCTTTAAGGTCATGCCAGTACTAATTCAATTCATGGCTGGCCTTAAGATTTGCTGTTGCCTGTGTCATCCTCCGTCTGAGACCTAACACATAGTCCCCCATTTGCTTGGCGGGAACTGGAGGGTTCGCCTCCGAACCTTCTCGGATCAAGGCAAAGGGTCCCCTAACGGGATGTCCAAAGAGTAACTCAAAGGGGCTGAAACCAACACCCTCTTGAGATACCTCTCTGTAGGCAAACAGCAGGCATGGCAGGAGAAGATCCCACTTCTTCCTGAGGGGCTCTTCCAGAGTGCCTAACATGCTCTTGAGAGTTTTGTTAAATCTCTCAACCAAACCGTTGGTCGGCCGGTGGTAGGAGGTGGAGAACTTGTAAGTTACTCCGCACTCTTTCCACATGGTTTTCATGTAACTCAACATGAAGTTGGATCCTCTATCGGAGACAACCTCCTTAGGGAATCCAACACGGGTGAAAATGCCCAGGAGAGCCCTGGCAACCACCGTGGCTGTAACTGTAAAAAGGGGTATAGCCTCAGGGTACCTGGTGGCATGATCGACCAAGACCAGGATGAACCGCTGTCCACTCGATGTGGGAGGGTCAAGGGGACTGACAATGTCGATGCCCACCCTCTCAAACGGTGTGCCAACCACTGGCAATGGTTACAGTGGGCCGATGGCTCTGCCTCCATTCTTGCCAGACAACTGACAAGTTGGGCAGGTCCTGCAGTGGGACTCCACTTTTACTCCCATCCGTGGCCAGTAGAAATGGGCCGAGAGCTTCTGCTTAGTCTTCTTGGTACCAAGATGACCAGCCAGGGGCACCTCATGCGCCAACTGCAGCAGGAAGAGCCTGTAAACCAGGGGTACCACCAACTTCTTGATGGCACCAGGTTTAGGCTTAGTGGGCTCACTAACAAGGAGCTCACCCTCCCAATAAATCCGAAACGTCCTAGGCACTTCTCCTTGTGCCTGGGACAGGGCCTGTATCCTCAGACCCTCGAGAGAGAGAGAGTGGCACTCTCTCTGTCCTTTACAGAAGTCTGCCCGGGAGGGTCCCTCTTCAGCTAACAAGCATTGAAGGTCGGGATGATCCTCCGGGTTAAGAGCTTCTCCCACAGGAAAGTCTTCTGACTCTTCTCCCACAGGAATTGAGACAGGATTCACGACTGGACCCGGCCCGTCCGGAGCATGGATCCCAATGGGTGCTGTCGGAACAGCGGGAAGAGCAGGGGCTCCCTCCACAGAGCGGCCTTCTTACTCCTCCGTTTATTTCGTGCCTTGGGTTTCCCCGTCGGCAAGGATACCAGGCTCGCAGCCGGACCCTGTGTGACCTGCGATCGGGTGACCGCCACAGCAGCCATGGGTAGACAATCCGTGATCACCCCTAACTCGACCAAATAATTTCCTAACAAGATGTTCGCAGGCACATTGTCCTGAACCAGGACCGGAAGCTTTGCTGTCTTGTCTCCAATCGTAATGTTGACTAAGGCTACAGGCGATAATTTGAGAGGCCCACCAGCTAACCTGGTGGTTCTCAGAGGAGCACCTACATAGTCCTCTGGCTTGAGCAGGGTCCTGTACACCACTGTCATGCTTGCCCCAGTGTCTCTCAAACCAGTTGAAGGCTGGCCATTCAAGAGGAAACTTCTAAAAAACCTACGAGTGTTTTGCGGGATAATCACCAGTACTTCTGCGTACTGGTCCCAGGCCCCAAGGGACACTAAGGAAATCTCTACAGGAGCACCGAAGGTGATCCCAGTAGAGGAGGGGAGAACAGTGGCCTCCACCTCAGGTACGGAGTAGGGATAGGTCAGGCTGACAGCCTGGTATCCAAGTGCCTTACCCTTACACTTGGGGTCACCCCTTCGGTGATCCAGAGCCCCACAATCCCAACATGTGCCGGGCGTGCGGGGTACTGTACTGGAACCACTGGGACCCTGCTTTGCAGCAGGCAGACCACTACTCTTACTCCCACCCACAACAGACTTATCCCCACTAAGTTTTTGGGTCTTCGGAGAGGAAGGTTTTGGTTTACCCGACTGTGACTGCTTTTGGGACTCCTCAGCATTCTGAGAGGCCCCCTTTTCTTTGTCCCTGTCCTTCCCACTGGAGTCCTTAGGGGACACCCGGTGGGAGACCCACTTGTCAGCCAACCTAGTCAGCTTAAAGGGGTCCAAAATGTTCTGGTCATCAACATACTGACGCAGCTCTGGTGAACAGGCTTCCGAAAAATGCTCAAAAAACAAGAGGTGGGACAATTCAACAAATGTTTTCACTTTGTAACCATCAATCCACCCCATCATGTTCATGTGCGCAGCACTCACCCAGTCAATCCAAGACACATTCTTTTGTTTCTTAAAATCCCTGAACCGTTTAAGATATTGGGTAGGTGTCTTGCCAAACTTGGCAATTAAAGCAGACTTCATGCACTCATACCGACCCCTTTCTTCCACACTCAGTTTCAGAATACAGTCATATCCAGTTTGAGGCACTTTGCTTAACAAACACTTAGCCCAATCTCTCTTGTCAACATTGTGAATTGCACAAGGCATTTCAAACGCTTCAATCCATTGGAGGATATCAGAACCCTCCGCATACACACCAACCAAATCTTTCATAAATTTAGTTGCTGGGGACCTGACACTCTCGACTGGTTTCGCTGAAGTCTCCACTCAAGCCTTCTCTAGCTGGATTCGCTGACATTCAGTGTCCTTGTCTTTGAGTTCAAGATCCCTATTTTTGAGTTCCACTTGCTGTGCCAACTCCTCTTTCTTGAGCTCAGCATCTATTTCCAACTTGCGATATTCAAAGGCCAACTTCATCCTTAATATCTCAAGCTCTAAAGAACTGGTGGGGTGTGGAACAGAGGCAGCAGGAAGGGTGGCATTCTCAGAATCGGATTTGGCGACAACCCCCGGGGTAGAGTCCTCATTGGTTGTACCCCCTCCCCTTCAAGAGTTTCACAATCGATCTGGTAGCCCACCAGGGCAGCTATCAGCTCAGGCCTAGACTTATCCACAAAGTCTTATTCCCTGGCTTCACAAGCACTCTGGAGAGCCTCTAAGCTCATCCGAGTCAATTTACCATTCATAATAGATTCCATTGCTTGTAATGCAGTTATCTTGTACACGACTAAACCTTAATTTAACAAAGTGCAGATATCCTTCGTAAGTGGCACGGTTATACACTGAGTCTTAAAACCATAAGCATCCCACCGCTGCCACCAGCTGTAAAGACCGGAGGGGGGGGGAGTCTGTACTTCCGCTCTCTTTTTGGTAGAGGAGAGACACAGAGACCCCTGCCAAGATTCTCTATTATTGGTACGTGGTCGAGCAATCAAGGCCTAGCTTCTCAGGAGGTGATGCAAGCTGGTTCTTAAGTACAGTGTAGTTCCCGAGCACCCACAAAGGAATGTCCACACACTGTATCGGTTAAAACACAGTTTTTATATAATTAATATTCAAGGTCATATACACGATCACGATAACTCACTTTGTACTCCGAAAATCAACAATGGTAAATATGTACAATTCTAAAGTGGTACCACTAACGTTATTAGATCTCATTAAAGTGCATGCGGTCAGAATGACACACAGATCAAAATAAAGAGGAAACCAGCAGTAGAGAGAGGAAGGAAAGCAAGATGGTTGAGCAATTGGCAGAATACTGGTCCCACTACCTAGACACAGTTCTGTGTGGAAATCCTCTCACCTGGGCAACCTGTAGAAGAAAGATACAAGCCCAGTCCATATATTGTTCACACTAGACTTTCCAATAGTTCTGCAACCCCAAAGTACCTGGCGTTGTAGCAGTCCTCGTCGGGGAAATCGACAACCCTTCCTGAGTGCCCTCCCTTTAAGGCAGGAGTCACGGGTCATCGAACGTCAGACGGAGAACAGGTCGAGCTACGACGGTGAAGTGGCTGCGTCGTTCCTAGCGGTGCTCATTGACGGGGAAGCGTAAACGTCCTGCCAGGCAGAGACGTGCGGGGCACCTCGGTTTTGATAGTTCTGGACCGCAAAGAGTTGAAGAACTGTGGCCCAGCAAGGGCGTTGAGTCGTCAGCGTCTCTGTGGTCCTTGGGTGGCGGGAAACCCACCGGTGGATGCTCCTCGGCGCGTCAACCGTCAGGCCTTCTCCAGCAGGATACAGCAGCGACAATGCGGACAAGAGCGTCCTTGGATCAATGAAGACGGAAGTCGGCGACAGTGGCGGACAACAGTCCGGGCGCTTCTCCTTGGAGTTCCGCAGCAACCTCTGTATCGGGTCGGCAGCCTGTCGAAGGTCTGTCTACCAGGGAGCTTAGGCAAAGATCGGCTGTGCACGATGGTCCCTTGTAGCTCGGGAACAGGGCGCCTGACCAGGTCCTCTCTGGGTCAGTTCTTGAGGCACAGCAGCTTTCAGATTGCGAAGGAGAGCAACAGCAATTCTTCTCGTCCAGCAGGGCTCAAGGTTAAGCTCCAGTTACTCCAGTTACTCATCGTAGTGGACTTCTGCTTCCGAACACGATTCCTAGCAGTGAGAGGTCCCCAGATATACTGTTGATCTCCCATTCATTCTGCTGGGTCACACTCAAGCATCCAATCAGGACTACGGGCATTTATGCAGGCAGCCAATCAGGCACACAAGGTATTCAGGACATTCACTTCTCTCCAGACACTCACAACAAGTTATGTGTATTTCGACAAGTACCGAGCCATTCAACACTCCAAGTTGCATTCATACCGGTTTCGGGCAGGGCTGTCTCAACCATTGTGTCAAACATCAGATACTAGACAGCCCCAACATAGAGTGCATATTCGTCACACACTCCATTCACCCAGGTCCCCCCCACAGGCGTACCCACAACAAACAGTCGTTGAGAAGGCTCCAGCCAGTCTGGTCGGCACTTCCTCATACAACCACATACAGAACTTCCACCCAACAGCTAGTCAAGGGGGGAAGGGACAGAGGCAGGGTTTCCCGGGACTTCGGGAAGATCAAGGTAAGAGGTGATGGAAGGCAAGAGACCATGGGGGCCATTTTGTCTCCATCAGGAATCTACCGATTCCAATGACAGGGCCTGGGCATCCCAAAATGGAGGATGCTCAGGGCACCAGTCATTTCAGCATGGAGCTGCCACCAGCCCGTACCCTGCTCTGTGGGTCCCACACAGGTGCCCAAAAACATACACTAGGGGCACAGGGTTGTGCCCCTACCCATGGGTACCATAAGGGTATTGTTAGCCAGAAACCTGTGCAGTTCCCTTAGGGACCACTGCAAAAAGTTTAAGAGTACAGGAGTAAGCAGTAAACCCAATTGGTAGCAGTCTGCACCACCCAGATTTACCTGGAAGCTGTGGCTGAGCACTCAGACTTCCCTCAATAAGAGTTAGGCAGTATATAGAGTATACACAATAGGGCTAAAAATACAGTAGCACAAGCAAACACTGACCAGATCTTTGGTATAAAAGTATATAATTATTTATTTAAAAACACACTTGTAAAAATACACTGGTACTAATATGTCAAGCAAGTTCAAACACAGTCACTATAAGTATATACACCTCCCTAGTTAATTATTCAACAAGTCTAGGTTAAGACATCACTTATTTAGCAAAACAGAGGTGAGCGTGTAACCGTAGATGGCACTCCAATAATTTGTTTAAAAAGGGAGAGAAAAGGCAGAATAGGACAATAACATAGTACCAACACTTTTAAGAAAACACAGCAATTCAAGAAAGGCAGGGTCTACTGTATAACAAAAAGTTCACAGGCCAGGCCCACTCTTGGAGAGAGCAGGCGGAATGTGCCCAAGATCACACAGTGGAAATGCACTCAAAGTCTTTGCAGAAAAGTCAAAAGAGGTTGGATCAGTTGAGAAAGGTAAAGTTAGCAGGTCCGAGGTCAACCCAGGATAGAGAGTCAAGGATTTACGGGACACCTTGGACAATCTGTTGCAAGGGAGACCAGGCGGGACAGAGTACCTGAGATGGTGGTGAGAAAACTCCAGCGGGGGCAGTTGTTCCTGGCAACGGGTGCAAGTCGGGGCTTCGTCCAGGGGAAGAGATGATCTCGACGTGGAGGAAAGCTGGAGGTCGTTGCACTGCCAGGGAAGAAACCAGGCGCAGAGTTTCCCGGTTAAAAGGTACGACCCTTTTATTCGCGGTAGTGGTGAAGCGTGGCTATCTGGCCGCCGGGGTGCTTGGCATGGGCGATTAGACCACGAGACGATCCAGGAAGGCAAAAAAGGCGAACTGGTTGGTCCCACCAGCTCAAAGGGAAGAAGACTCCCCTGGAAGAAGATCTCCTCTGTCGTCGGGGAAGTGGTGAGTTCGTACAGCAGGGCTCCACCGGTGGTGTCGTCGTTGTAGATGGCTAAGCTTCTCCCCTCTTCGGATTCTTTATGTCCTGTGGCGACTTCTGAAGTTCCAGTCCCCAAAGCCCTGCTTTTATGCAGAAAAACTATCGCTGTCACTCAAACATGCTAAGTGGTGAGCCGGGCGGCTCACCACTGGGCCAATCACACAAGAGTGCGACTTGAGTTGCCAAGGCAACTCAGTCCAGGGTGCCTAATCCCCCTCCCACACATCCTGTTGACCCCAGACAGAGTGGCACCATTTGGAGGGCTTCTGTGGAGAAGCCCGCCAAAAAGTGGAACAAAGGGCTCGACTTGGGTTAGAGTTTCAGAGGCGAACACAAACATCATTTTAAAACCGAGTCCTGGCAAAAAGACCCAACCGGGAATTAAATATTAAATAAATAACCCGGCGGTATCTTTAACATTGCACCAAAATGTGGTGCGTTTAAAATGAATTGGAAAATCCCATAGGAAATATTCCGGTGGAATATTTCGCGTGGTATCCACTGCCACCAGCCAGAAACTCGACAAGGGGGGACTGGACAGTTCCTGCTTGGAAAACAGAACCAGGGGCAATCGAATTACCCCTACCAGTACTTCCACAATATGATGGTTTGTACTGGTTCTGTTCACAATTTGAGACTAGTAAAGCCAATGGTAACTTTACATGCCCTGGGAGACAGTAGTCAGTCCCAGGGTATGGAGTCTATGTTTGGGGATCACTATGACACCCCTGTGTTACTGCACTGAGGGTACTGTGTAACACACATACCAAACACACATGAAGCCCTATGGAGTAAAAGACCCCATAGCCCATAAAACACATTACATAGGGCCTCATTACACGGAAGGCGGTAAGGGTTAACGGTCACCGGTAATGGTACCGTGACCGTTAACCCTTACCGCCTTACTACGAGGTGCCTTTGCGGATGGGTACTTTAACGCCTGCTTTTTAACAGGCGTTATAAACCAACCCGCAAAGCGACCAGGGTGCTAATTACGGTACCGCAATGTGCGGTACCATAATTAGCACCTTCACCATTCCCATTATGCCCTAAGGGGCAAAAATGGGAATGGGGAAGGGCAATGGGGGAAGGGGGAATTACCGCCCTGCCAACCTTGGAATAGGGCGGTAATTCCCCTTTCCTCCAAGGCGGTGCCGGTATTTTACCGGCATGGACCAAGGTGCTAACAGCACCTTGGTCCACAGCCTACCGTGTAATGAGGCCCATAGTCAAAGGACATTCTCAAATCATGCCTAAGAGTGGGAGAAAAAGAGTCTCACTCTTAGCAGGAAAAAAAAAATAAACCCCAAAAATCCAGCAAAGCTGCTGGGGGACTCACTAGGTTTGGGAAATTAGCCTTAATAGAGAATTCTCCCTAACAGGTATCCCACGGGTCTGTTCACCAAACCAAAAGAGAGAGAGCTGCACCGCCAGGAGTCCCACATGAACTCCTGCGCGGAAAACACGACAGAACACACGATAAAAACAGTAAAGGACAAGGATACGGAGGCCCTGTCCCTCCGATGCATTTCCAGCATCACACTGCCCCTCTGATGCTGATGGCCCCGAGCCATGATGCCTCCCACGCTGAGCCTGCCGCTGCCTCCCACGTAACTGCCTCTGCCAGCACTACGGCATCCGGGCTGATGGAATCCACCGGCGCCGTCATCCACGTGCCCTGCCCGATGATGCCGGTACATCCTCCATCTGCTGGGGGCCAGTTGCTGGGGTGTCCACCCGTGCTGGACCTCCGACTACCGACTGTGGCAGGGATGGGATCTCCACCGAGCTGGCTGCATTGGTCGGGGCAGGTCCACAGGGGGCACTGGTGGCATCTGGGCCAGAAGACGGCATGGAGAACGACTGGCGCATAGTCTGCACAGAGGAGGAGAGGGCAGCCAGAGTGCCCAACACATGTAGGAAATTTCCGACCATGGCCCCTCCCAACTGGGCCACATCGGCACGTAGCTCTTTGTGATGACGTGGGTGGTCCCCCCAGGAAGCACGCACATCATTACGAATGTTACGGGTGTGCAACGCGACACCAATCAGGATGGACTCCATACGGTCACGGGTCCCCTTGTCCGCAGGTAGAGATGTGCCAGATGACGTGGACCTCCCCCTAGCTGCGGACGGGCCTAGGATGGGGCATCCCTGCTGGTGCATGGTGGTGCAGTCACAGTGTCAGGGACAGTGACATGCACAGGCCCCTCCACGGCGACCTGTGCTGCCTCCTGCCCCTGGACTGCACCACTTGCACCAGTGGTACCACCCCCACCTGGCCCCATGTGCGGCACAGTAGCAGCCTCCTGCTCTGTGCACACCACCAACTTGGATGGCTCCACACCGTCCTCCGCCGTCGCAAGCCCCTGTGAGGGCTCACCCACCCCTTCCGCTGCAGCCGTAGTGGTAAATGCGGCACCAGTCCCATCGTCCCGGATGATGGTAATTCCTGGGAGGGTGACTGGGTCTTGCGTCGCCGGCTGGTGGAGGCATCCCCGCCGCTTTGCTCCACAGCGCCGTCTCCGCCCTCTTCTTCACTCGCCGCTGTGTAGAGGGAGACATAGAACACAAGCATCAGGGTACTGTACAATAGTCCCCTAGGCAGGAAGCAATAGCACATGAGTGGCACTGTCAAACGTCACTTCCATCATGTCTCCCAACAACACACGGGTCAGTGCAGGCAACACAAATGCAGGAACCGGTATGGCACATGCAACAAAAACTTGCATCCATATCCACCGCACCGTACATACATCCAATGGTGGGCTGAAACCCACATGCATCATGTGACATACTGATCACATACACACGCATCACCGGAGGGTCATGCATCTGGCCCTGTATGCCCACAGACACAGTGGATACAAGGATGAGTAGGTTGTATCAGTGCTTCACCACATCGTCACGGACATGTGTCATGCATCCATGGCGAACACACTACTCTGACACATGGACATGTACATCATGCATGTCCATGACAGCAGCACACATCTATCACACCACAAACATGTCAAGGTACAGACACAGGCATGCATACATGTGTGCATTTGCATGATGCTCAGCATGATGCATTGTAACACATACACCATCCATGTGGTTCACACCTGACTAGACTCACATGCAGCACCGTCATTTCCCTGCACACACACATCCATACATGACCCATGTCACACATGCAGCCGAGTAGCTAACTACCACCACGCTTCAACATGCACTGTTTCAAACGTGAATGCATGGCCACTTACCGCTCGACTCCAGACGGGCCTGCATCCTGAGGATCTGGTGGTGAAGCACTGGGCAAATGCGCTCCAGGACCCTTATCTGCCGGGTGGTAAGATGGGCCCGGTGCCCCACTGCATCCGCTGCCTCCAAGAGACACCGGGCCTTCTTGAGGGTCCTGGATTTGTAGTCCTCCCAGCGTTTCCGGACGTGTTTGATGTCGCGGAGTGCCACCCCCCTCCGCATTGATGGCACCCACTATGTCCTCCCAGATCCTCTCCCATCCTTCCTTGTCGGCGCGCAATGGTGTGAAGAGGGCATCATAATGCCCCAGAACTTGCTCCACCAGGATACCAACTTCCTTGTCACTGAAGCTGGTAGCCCTCTGCCTCTCTGGCTGGGGGTCGTCAGTGGCCCCTGAAGGTGTTTTCTCCGACATAGCGACCCCCGAGGCAGGTGTGGGTGGGCAACTGGGTCCTGGGGCTGGGCTGAGGAGTGATGGACCACCAGTCGGGAGTCTTCTGTTCCAGCAGGGGTGGTCACAGCAACTGGACCCCTGTAGATGGCAGATGTGCAGGCACCAAATGGCAGGGCACGGTGGCAGCAGGCAGGCAGGCAGCCGCAGTTGGCTCATGGGAGGTTGCTCGGGCGGCTTTCTGGGCAGGAGCTTGGTCTTCCGTGTATTGTCGCATGGCCAGCTTGATACGGACTGATTTAGGCACGTGAAAAAACTGCATGTCAGCGTGTAATTCGAGGAAAGGCCCTTAGCGCGTAAGCGCGTATGTGACGTAACGCGCGGTTGTTTCCCTGCAACGGGTTGAGGGCCCTACGTGGGTTTCCATCACTCTGTACGTGCTTTTCGTGGAAAGCGGTGCATGTGTTTTCCAGGCGTTGGGGTTCACACGCAATTACTTCACACCGGGTGGGTGTTGGCTACGTGTTTTTCTACACGCAAGGCAGACGGTGAGTCGCACACACTATTTTTCCCATGGTCAGGGGGAGTTTGGCCCACAATTTCATGCTGCGTTCAATATTAGCCAACGCCCTCTCCGTATTGTGTTTATGTTCAACCTTCGGCATATGATATATATCGATCCCCAAGTATCTAAAGGTCTCCGTAGCCCATTGTATTTGGAGTGACGGTAGCTCATCTCTGCCTAGGGGGAACATACATGACTTCTTGGGGTTCACAGTTATTCCGGAAAACGATGCATACCTAGCCATCACTTCCAATGTGTATGCTAGGTTTTCTTCCGGGTATCTCAGGTATAACAACATGTCATCAGCATACATGGATATCAAATGTAGCCCCTCCCCTTTGTAGGGATCCCCACTTCCTCGTACTGTTGCCTTGGGCATATCGCTAAGGGTTCCAAAGCCAGGATAAACAGCATTGGGGACCACGGGCATCCTTGTCTGGTGCCCCTACCAAGTTGCCAGCGCTCAGAGATGATCGCGCCCATCTTGACCCGAGCGAGTGGAGCACTATATAACAGATGCATCCACCTCAAATATATTGGTCTCATCCCATAGCTTCTTAGAGCCGCCATCAACCAAGGCCATTTGACAGAGTCAAAGGCCTTCACCACATCCAATGATATTATTGCCACCTCTTGTGAGTCCTCCCCCGTTTGTTCTATGATATGATGAAGCCTCCTTAGGTTATCAGATAGGTTCCTGTGCGGGACATAGCCCGTTTGATCAGGATGTACGAGTTTATTAATAACTGGTCTCAACCTCCTCGCCAGCACTGGAGTTAATATTTTGCTATCTTGGTTCATCAAGGACAATGGTCTGTACGACCAGCACTCCACGCTGGGCTTCTTGGGTTTAAGGAGCGGGATAATGATTGCCTCCCTCAGAGATTCTGGCAACACTCCTCTTTCTAGTGCTTCAATCAACATTGCTAGCATCGGGGGGAGCAGTTCCGCCCTGTACATTTTATAAAATTTGCTAGGGAGTCTGTCTGCCCCCGGGCCTTGCTAGTTCTTCTAGGGTGATCGGGACCTCCAAGTACTCCCTTTCCTGTGTCCCCAGTTTGGGAAGGCCAATATCTTCCAATGTGTCTAATATATCCTCGTCTGTCTCCACTCCCGTGTCAGCATACAGTTGCTGATAGAACTCTTTAAAGCCATCGTTCACTTCTGTTTGAGTGTCTAGTGTATGCCCCTTTTTGTCTCTAATCGCTCTAATCGGTTGCTTAGGCGTCTCACATTTGTACAACCAGGCTAGCAGCCTGCCTGGCTTGTCACCCCCTGCATGCGGTCTTTCTACGTACATTCTATAATTTAAGTTATACAACCTTCCCCGATGGTCCTTCACAATCTTGTTTTAATCTACCAATAATCTTAATCTCTTCCGTGGAGTGTTCCCCATTAAGCATGATGCCTTCTAGTTTCTCCTCCACTGCGTGTAGCTCTTTAGTGATCTCATCCTGTAGGCCATTGGATTTGGATATTGCTGCTCCCCTCACAACCACCTTAAATGCCTCCTATAGTGTGCCGGCTGATTCCACACTACCCGTATACAGTTCATAGTATTCCCTTATCTCTTTTCTCATGTCTTCCCTGAACCTTATATCTTTCAAGGCCTCCCCCCTCAGTTTCCATGTCGGTATCCGTGCTCTGGGTGGTGAGTACTGCCACTCCACGATCAATGGTGAATGGTCCGATAAGACTCTCGCCTTATATACTGAACCTATTAACTCTCCTGTCAAGCCCGATGTAGCAAATATGCAGTCCAGCCGCGTGTGTAGATTCTGTGGTGCTGCGTAGTGCAAGTATTGTCTGTCCCTCGGGTGGTGCATCCTCCATATGTCCTCTAGACCAAAGTCGCTCAATAGGACTCATAGGGCCTTGGCTGCAGGGGCAGGCTTAACCATTTTACCATCTGATCTATCCACGTTGGGATCTAGCGTACAGTTAAAGTCTCCCCCCCATATAACCTCTCCTCCCATGTAAAGGCCAATCTTACTATACAGGGTCTTCAAGTATCCCACTGTATCTTGGTTAGGGGCATACATATTGATGATGCAGACCTCTTTATTTTCTACCAGATCTTTAACCAGTACCATCCTCCCATCAGGCTCTATAGTGGTCTGTAACTGCTTAAAGGGGACATGTGGTGCTATCCATGTGATAACCCCTCTAACGTACGCTGAGTACGTCGCTCCTATGGTAATGCCTCTCCACTTCTTCCCTAACGTCTCCAGTTTCTCCTTCGTGAGGTGGGTTTCCTGTAGTAGGGCAATACCAACTCTCTGCTGTCTCAAGTACATCATTATTTTATTCCGCTTCAAATAGCTATTGAGCCCCCAGACTATCTTCAGGCCTCCCATCCTATCCGTATCCTGTTCCTCCCGCCACCCCCTTGTCCTCTGTGTCATGTGTAATGGCGTATGTGTGTAAACTGGTTCCATTAACACCCCATCAAACTGCCCCCCCTCTTCCCTCTCCCCACCCTACCCAACCCGAACTGTTGCCCTCCCACCATCCCCCTCCAGCCTCCCAAAACTGTTGCCCAGCTCCATCCCTGGATCTCAGGCTACCCCACATCTAGCCCTTTTCTCGGTATAACCGATACTCGGTACTAGCAGGGGGATACCGCCCTTAAATTATCCGACTAAACTACCTCCGGGGGGTTTGGTAGCATGTCTCCTGGTATTACCTCCTGCTATGCGCTAACAGCACGTTGTGATGTAAGCCATATAATCTAGTCCAACAATCCCATGCTCCATCTGCTATAGTCTAGTCCCAATGTCATTATACATGTAATACTTATCTCTTCAGAAAGTCATCTAATGCCTCAGTGCGGTGCTTGCAAGGCTCATTTCTCTGTCGCACTCTCCTTCTGGTCTTCTGCTCCCATCGGCAATTCCTCGAATCCAGCCATGCAGTCACGTCCTCTGGCGATTCAAAGAACAGAGTTTTAGTCTTTAGGAGCACATTCATTTTTGCTGGGTATAGCAGCATATACCTATAGCCTGCCTCGCGTAACCTCCTCTTCACAGCCACATAATTCAGGCGTTGCCTCTGTACCATGAGTGTATAGTCTGGGTACGCGGTGAGTGTTGCTGGTGCTCTGCTTATTGTTCCTCCCTTATGGAAGTGTTCCAGGACCTTCTCCCTGTCTTTATAGTTCAGGATCTTTGCGATGATAGGCCGCGGTGGGGCTCCCGGCGGCGGTTTCCTTGCCAGGGCCCTATGCGCTCTTTCCACTGCGAACCCTTGGCTTAGTGCTCCGCCTGTAATCTCCTGCAAAAACATGTTTTCGACATAATTCGTCGGGTTGGATCCCTCCTCCCCCTCCGGAAGCCCCACAATGCGCACGTTGTTTCTGCGAGCTCGCCCTTCCGCTTCTTCAGCTCCATTTTCGAGGTTGTGCATCTGTTGTTGCAACATGTGCACATCTGACGTGGTAGTCTTACATGAGCTTGTGCTGTCTTTCACTTCCTTTTCCAAGGTTCCTGTGCGCTCGGCCAGTCCTCGTACATCTTGCCGCAGTAAGTTCACGTCTATACACACAGCGTCAATTTTAGCTTCTAGCGCAGTCCTCGAGTCCGAAATGGCTGTGCCCATCCTACTTCCCATCAATACTTTCAGTTCCGCTATAGCGTCCAGTATCTCTTGGTTGTTGAGCGCCATCTTCTCACTTTCTCTAGTACTTTGTCCTTTCCCGCTGGCTCCCTCCGTCACCTGCAGTGATTTGGCAAACTCCTCAATGGTAGATTGCTTCCCCTTGACCTTGGGCCATTTGGTAGCCATTGCCACCCGCGAGCGGGCTGCGCTCTTGGATATGCCTTCAAATTCAGCGCTCTCTGTTGTATAGGTCTTTCCTCTCTGTACTGGGGATGTCCTCCACAGCCTGTTTCCTCCTATTTATGCTGGAGCACTCCAAGCTTCACTTGTCACAGAGGTACATAGACCGTTTCGGTGTCTACCAGACCTGGTTTTGCTCGTATGGCTGGTGTACGTGTCACTGCAGCTTGAACATCTAGTTCAGTGTTGTATCCAACCTGGCTCCTGGGCCTCTCTTGGGAGGTTGTCGACCCAGGTTGTCTAGATCACACCATCTCACCACTAGCAAGGTTCCACTTCCTGTGTGACTTTATAGCCCTCTGGCCCTGTCTCCAGTGGCCGTGCCGACATCCTTACATCCTGTTGGGCTTTATCACTTTGTGTCTCTTCAGGCCTGTGCGCCACTTCTTAGACCATCGGTACACATCCGTTCCATTCCAGCTTGCGTGGTCGCTCCAATTTTTCTACGACCGTATGGATGCTGTTAATTCGGGTTTTGCTTCTGCTCACCCCTATGGAGCTCTGTCCACATGTGTTCTGCTTGGACGCATCAGGTGCAATGCAACTGCTGTGTGCCCATTTATTTTCCTCCGGCACTACTGTAGCACTCACGTGTGGTTACAATGTGTCCAGCTGACTAAATGTGTATGTTACGTACTCTTGTGGCCTTGCCTGGCTACTTTGCGCTTGAGAGTGCACGTAGCAGTGGTTTCCGAGCTGCTTTATATAGAAATCAAATCTGTTGCAATATTCCGGAACAAACTCCTAGTGTCATACCCCCTGTTTGCTCCGAGGGCAATGTGTGCACAACTCGCTTCCCTGTTCGTTACGGGTCCGCCACTTGGCAGCCTCCTTCTGATTTCTCTCAGGCCCGTCTCGCGCTCCGGGTGTGTTGTGTCTCTGGGCACAGGTGGATCATTACCCCTCTTACTGCAGCCCTTATTCGATAGCCCCGACTTTCATCTTGCAACGCTCCTTATATTGTTACAGTGCCACAGGCCCCTTCGTTCCGGTGTCCGGGGCTCTGTCTGTGTCCCACAGCGCAGCCGTGTATCCAATGTGCAGTCTGACCCCCCCCCGTGCAGGCAGCTTCCATCACTTGTTAGGTTCTGATCGCAATAGCCATACGGTCCTCCAGCAGCACACCCCATGGGGGCCTATTTCCGCGATACCTTCTCGGCCGCTCTCCTGTTTGCGCCGCTCACACTGTTAGGGCACAAGCTTCTCTCCACTCGTTCCCTTGCCTCGCAGTTTCTCTTCAGTTCCATGCAACTGCAACTGTGGCCACCTCCATTTCTCGGAACAGTTACAGAATATCTGCTGCAGTGTTTTAGCAGCTGGGCACTACTATTATAAGTTAATAGTGTGCGCGAACACCAGCAGCTGTCTCCTGATTCTCCACACTTGCTGCAGCCACCCGGACCGTCCTTTGTTCTTCAGCGCCGGCCATCATGTTTCGATTTCTTCCCCACTGGTTACAAACTTGCCAGCAGCCGGCTGCAGATCATACGTTCACCTCAGAGTCCCAGCTTTCTCCTGGACGTGCTCTGCCATTTCACCCTCCTGTCATCCTATTTCTGTGCACAAACTTCCTTTGCTGATATAGTTTCTACACAGGATCTTCACGGATCGGCAGGAGCCCTCTAGGAGACATGTCTTACTTCATGGCCTCTTAGCCACGCCCCCCACAACAAATGATAAAGTTCCTTTCCTTTTGAATTTCACATATACACAATTTTCTTCGGTTTTTCATTATCCACCTCAGATCCCCTTTAGACAATTTTCTTAGGATTTTCACATATTCAATTTCTCGGGTGATTAACTGCTTGCCGGGCTCAGATCCACTTAGACATCAAATCTTTATTCTGCCTCCCTCCGTCGGGCTCAGACCAATAACACACACTTGCTTTGACCCAAAGCTTTCAATTGATCTTCCTCTGCTGGGCTCAGACCAAATGTATCTACTTTGCCATTAACTTTCTTTATCAACATTGAAGACTTCGACTGAGCGCAGGATTTTGCTTGACCTGTCGCAGGACCACTTTGATTCACAATCCTTTGCCACTCTTTCACTTTTGTTAACTCTCCGCTGGATACCTTACAGAGACTTTCGATTGAGCACACATGCAGTGCCGGACCACTCTGCCAAAGGTATTGTATCTTGGTTTCAAAGTTCAATCACTCATCTGCATTTCAACTTCACTTGCGTTGGTTATCACACCTGTTTCAATCAATGATCATTTTAGCACCCACCATACAATGTTGCTGCTTGCAACCTTGACTCCGACACAGACCGGTCCTGTACTGTTCTACCCAACTCACCGGCTGAGTTGATTTCACTGATGCTGCTTTGTTGTTGGAGCCAAGGACAGTACCACGGCAGCTGGCGGCCCCCCCACCCCCCCCGATTATCGACAGGGGAGAGCCCCGGGAACCTCTGACACACAATACATGATTCTTCAGCTGGGTTTCCCGGTCTTACATTTTCTATTCTAGAGGTTTCATGAAAGTAACGGTTCCTGTCCGAAAAAGTCAAGGAAACTTCCCTCCTTGTGGTCCCCTTCTGTTTCGCTGCCTTTCTCCCCTTGTTAAACTGCCATCTTGGAACTGCTGTTTCCTTGTGTGCTTTGCCTCGCTCAGAGTGGGCTTTCGTGCTCCACCTTTTATCCATGTGAGGAAGTGTAATGGAAGTCAGGTGTGTGTTATAGTCAGTAACTGCCTGACCTTGCGTGACCATTGTATTGGGACACTTCAGGTATACGGCTCGGGTGTGAGTCCGTTTTCTCTCATAGCGGGCTGTCCATGAGGTAGGGGTTGTGTTGTAAAAGGGGGCGGGGGTGATTGAGTTCCTAATTATCCTACCTGATAGGATGGGGTAAAGGTGTTACAGGGAGGGAGGTACCGTGTCTCGCCGTCCGGCGTCCCACTGCCACTCCCCGTAGACTCCTCACCCAGGTGATCCTCCCGCACTGGTCAACCCCCAGGAACTGGATCCAAAAGCGAAGGCCGTGTCCTGGCCACCTGGATGACAGATCTACAGGGACTAGTGGGTGAGACACCTTCTGGTTTCTCACAATACACATTCTATTTATTTTAATTAGTATGATTTTGCCATTAATTGAATCATTGCAATTTGAAGCCATATTGGAAATTTACATGGTGCTCGGTTTGTATCTATCCTTTTTGCTTTCTTTTAATATGTTTCTTTGTAAGTGCTAAAGGTTTGTATAAGTACAACCAATGCACATCAATAAAAAAATGATAACTTTACCCCGAGACCCAGATGATGCCAGATGCCGATCCACGCATCACAACAATATTTGTTTACAGTGTCTCCTTCCCCAAGTTTTCCATTAAAGCTACGAGAGCTTTGAGGGCTCGTAGACCCCTGAATTATTAGGGGCCTTGAACTGGAATGCCATGACGATGTGTCAATGCTCAAGTTAAGTATCTACAATGAATAACTTGTTTAAAAGGTGTGAACAAGTCCCCTGCATTCATTTGGGGACTTCTAGTGGGTTTACCCAGGGGACTGAGTGCCTCCCTGAATCAGTGGATGCTGTGCCAAGGGGCGGTAGGAGGAGGATCCCCTTGTGACCCTCTCTATGCCTCCTGAAACAGTCAGAAAACTGTCACTTGTGGTGTACCCTCACTGCCCATAGTCCGTTAGGAGAAAGAACAGAAATGTCAAAGACCTCCCTAGCCTGAGGGGCAGGACCATGTTCAGCAACATGCCCCAAAAAGGGAAACCCAAATATATTGTGGACCATGCTTCACAGGGACTTAACCACCAGAATGTATCAGACACAACTCCATTCACAAGACAACGCTGGCCCTTGCATGAGCGTGGAGACGCAGTAGTGAGCACCAAGAAGCCAGATGAGATTTGCCCAGTCTCCACGCATGTTAGTGAAACCAGCTGGAATTACAGCTGAGCTGCAACAGCTGTTTTAAAAAAAAAATTAGGACAAGTGCAAAACAAGGAATACATGCAAACCCTAAGCCCAACCCTGGGGGAGGGAATGATTGGGGATAAGAGAGACGACCAGGAAGGGGTATTATGGAATTTTGTAGAAGGAGTGGAACAGGGTTTGGAGTCAGGCCTTTTGAGAGAGCACTATAAGGAGATGCAGAGTCGAGAATGAGAGGAAAGAAATTAAGGCGAGAAGAGAGAACAGCGGAAGTTGGAAGGAGGACAACAGAGGTTGGAAGGAGGAGAACACCAGAGAGTGGAAAGAGGAAGACTGCAAAGCGTAAAAAATGAGAAACAGCAGGGGGTGGAAAAAGGAGAAGTGCAGAGGATGGAAGGAGGGCTAGGACTAACACAGGTTCAGAGAAGAAGAGGATAGACAACAAGACCCCAGGGAAGTGAGGTGATGAGGCTCTCCAAGGTTCTTCTGTGGAAAGTGGGCAAGAAGGCTGAGATAGCGTCATGCTCATGGATGTCAAGCTACAGTTTCTGTTACACCTTGTGGCTGAGACAAAGGGGCAGCGTCAGGGACATTAGTATAGATTACCCCTTTGGAAGCTCAGCCACAAAGAGTGAGTGAGAGCAAGTTACCCCCAAATCCTAATGAACTTTTGAAGAGGATCCTTTTCGCTTAACTTAATAGCTCAGGAGGAGAAGACTTTTGATGAACTTTCAGTTGCTGAAGCTTCGGAAATCTCTTTCCCTTCGGGTTGTGAATAAAGACACATTTAGGTGTGCGGACTCTTTGTGGATCTCACACGGCCATATGACATGGGTCACAATGGTGATATCCTAGTTGTCAGATAGTATCGGCCTCATAGCACTCTCTGTATGTGGATACCTTTCACAGGCTTTCTACCATTTTAAAAGCCATATTTACTGGACACTACACGTGCATGAGCCACACAACAAGCCTTGAACTATGGTAGCACACCTTTAACAAATTACTTTCTTTGTTCTTACCAGAACAGAATCGTGTGCAGCCATGAGTCAAGGTATCTGACCATTATTGTGAGAACTTAAAGAGGTATAAGAGGAACACAGGTGTCCTTTGGAGCTGCACCTGGGGACATGCTCCTGGAAGGTATGCCACTGATCTAGCCTTACAGTATAGTGGGTGACATCCCTAGACAGAGATATAGAAACACCATGGTTTATAGTCATAATGTCGACAGTCAAAATGTCGACAGTCAAAATGTCGAAAAAAAAATGTCGAAAAATAAAATGTCGACTTTTTTTTTCAATGCATTTTTTTTTATATGGGGGGGTTCTCCCCAACCCCCCTTTTTTAATTTTTTTTTAAATTTTTCCCTTTTTTTTAGCTCCCAAACCCCTAAAATAAATATATAATTAAAAAAAGAGAAAGTCAACATTTTTTTTTTCGACATTTTTTTGTCAACATTTTTGTCTGTCGACATTTTTTTTCGACATTATGACTGCACACCAAACACCATCACTTCATCCTTAGACCATGATAGAAGGTACTGTGCAGTATGGCTTTTCTTCTGTCATTCACACCAGTCATACAACTTGTTATATGTGTTTTCTGAACCATAGTATTCCGATAGACCAACATTAGTGGGCCTGCATGGTTTCCACCAAGTTAGACCAAATCTTTCTCCCGTGACATGACTGAGCAGTAAGGCTTACACTAAGGGGAGGAGGAGACTGGTGTAAAGTACAGATCGAATGCACAAAGGTTCTGTTACGCTCACCTGGTTCCCACAGGGGCGTCGATCGGACCCGGACAGCTGCGGTCTCCACCAACGTGATGCGTAGTGAAGAGATGACAGTCTGGACTGGCCTGCCTAATCTTGTCTGCTGGACTCGTAGAAGTATTCTCCTGCAAGTGGAGAAAGGGATTTAGCCACCCATGGACTTTAGTGATGGCCGCCCCAACAGTTCTCGTTCTCCCCACTAATCACCTCCGATATCCCCTTTTGGTAACCTCACCTTATGTTTTTAAATGATGAGCTCTCCATCCTGCATGGCATGCAGGGGCGCGTAGATACCAGTTACTTCACTGGGTTGAAGGTACTGGAGTAGTTCCGGAGGAATATTGACTCCAGTGTCTATAAAGTTCAAAGAGTTCAATATGTCCGATGTTCATTCTTGTTCCATTCCCTCGTTAGGTTGCAGCTGGTTCCAAAAGAATATTGCCTGGAGGCAGCTGATGGCGTTCAGGTAAGAGTCTGTATTACCAAACGGTAAAAGTTACATGAGTTTAACTTTCTGTTTTCTCTCCCTTTATAGGTGCGGCATAGGAAGATGTGGCGAATTAAGGAATAATACCTCTGGTGGTAAAGCAGGTAAGCCTATGGTGGCAAAGAGATTGTCTTTGTCGGTTTTCTCGGCTCACCTTGTTATTCCATTTGTTTTCCCCCTAGGTGCTGGATTTCGACGAAGAAAATGATGGAGGCAGCGCCGAGTCGAAAGATGCGGTGGACTGGTGGGTATAACGCGGTGCTGCTGCTGGCGAAGCGAAGCGTGCTGAAATAATGTCCTTTTCAGGCTCGGAGATGTGCTGGGTCCGGAATCAGGTAAGGAATCAAATAATGTCCGTGATCTAACCTCTTCTCCTTTCTTTTCCTTTTGTCTAGGAGCTCCGGATTCGAGGCGGCATGGCAGAAGACTGGATGCTGACTTGCAGACACGGTGAGCGTCACGCTGCTGGATGCAGAATAACGCGAAGCATGGGCTGCTGTTCGGGCGTGGTTTAAATAGCCTGCAAAACTAGTCCCAGGTAAGAAGTTCCCCAGAACCACACCCAAGTGAAAAATAGTCCCTGTAATAAAATAGTCCCATCCAGGCCTCACGTTGGCTTGGACTCATTTGCAGCATGGTCTGCATAAGGTAAGTAAAGTCTATGAGCCTGGCGCCTATGGCGCCAGGACTGATTTCTATGAAGAGCCTGGCGCCTAAGGCGCCAGGACTGAATCCAAACAGCCCCCAGTCGGGGCTGTTGGTGTTTTAATGAGTATCTGGATGCCTGCTCCCGGGGCTGATGGACTCGATCCGGATGCCCGGGGGTAGGCATCATGACAGGTTATCAAGCAATAGATTGACCATTCAGGCATAACAAATATACTTAATACATATAACAAGAAAGTTGCATTATGTTCAATAAAATACAAGGTAATGTGATGAATCTGATGTTATCGCTCCTTTCCTGGAGGTGGCCTCTCCCTGTGTGGCTGTCAAGGCTGGTAAATCAGGTTCAACGCAGGAGCTGCTGAGTCCGCCTATCCACCTAAGATGTCTAGATCACAACTAACTGAACAGCTGAGCTCTAGACACCTCTGGGGGGAAAGGGGAAAAATGGATAAAAAAATAAATCAGACGCAGGATCTTCTGGTTTCTTCCGGTCTCTGAATGAAAAAGAAAAATGGTTATACAATAAATATATATTATTACTAACTAGCAAGTTGTTATTTTATAGATTTAGGACTTCCCTACCTGAATGTCCTCTGCGAAAAGCCCAGAGGAAGTATAATTTTTAGATTTCAGTTTAAGAACTTGTTTCTACCCAAACTGCCAACTGATAGAAACAACTGTATAGAAACAACTCAGCTCAAAAAATCAATGTTCAACATATCTTTCCCTGTACTTGAGTGGAAAGAATGAATTAGAACTGAGCCTGGATAGAAGAACCTTAACACCTTCTCGTCACCTAATAGTGTTCATGCAAGGTTAATTTGATTGTAGCTGGAGAATCTTAATTTTGTCTTTACATTTTCCAGATAATTATCTTCTCCTTATGACTGACATTCTTTTCCAGTACTTACAGGTTAATAGTTTTTTAAAGGTCTTGAAAGGTACCTTTCACAGTTGAGCGTAGTAAGAAACATGAAAAGTATATTTAACTTTTGCGGCTCCTTTACAGATACTTGGAATGATGCAAGTGCCTCCTTTTTTCTGCTATGTTAACAAAATATGAATTCTCTGTCTTATTCTTTCAGTTCGCCATGTTTTTGAATCAGAAAATTATACATGACGGGGGTCATTACAACCCAGGCGCTAATTGCGCCAACTTTACCACCATGGTGTAAACTATGTTTACACCATGGTGGATGGCGGATTTACCGCCCCATTCCAAGGTGAGTGGGGCGGTAAATCCCCATTTCCCATTTTCCCTTCCCCATTCCCATTTTTGCCCCATAGGGCATAATGGGAGTGGGGAAGGCGCTAATTACGCCACCGTAAATTACGGTGGCGTAATTAGCATCATGGCAGGTTAGCGCCATGGATTTTAACGGCTGCTAAAAGCAGCCGTTAAAATCAGAATAGGCGTTAAGGGTTAACGACAGCGTTAACCCTTAACGCCTGGGTCGTAATGAGGCCCGACGTCTTTTAAAAAATAGAATTTAAAGTCTTACCTTTTCTCTTCTAGAAAACAAAGGGTTAACCTTGATACGGAGATCCGACACGACGGGAAGGAACGCCGCTTCTCCTCATCGGATTACGCAGAGAATCTCCTTCTTCGCGGGACCGCTTGTAACTTCAGGAAAAAAACGAAACATGACGCTGCTGCAGCCGATGTCCACAGAAGAATCTGACAAGGTAAGTAATGAGTTAATTACAGTTTCTTTTGCGCGCACGCGCACCTCACAAAACAAAATCCTCCCTGTTTACGAGTCTCCTCAAACTCAAAAGCGAAGTTAACCCTTTAGTTGCAGGAATAAAATGTAAGCTAAGAAAAAGAAATCTAACGTTGTGCTTGAAATGAAAACATGAATTAGCACTTAACTTGAGTTGTGTGGGAAAGACTCGCAGCTTTCTTCTTTCTCACGATGGATCACTTCTCCTTGTGAAAACAAATTAACTTTCAAGTTGCATAGTTCTTCAAAATTGAAGCTTATCTTCAAGGAGCTTCTTCCAAGGCCCAGAAAAACAGGAGACAGACAAAAACACGACCAGCTCAGATGGAAAATTAATGAAAGGCAGTTTAGAATGTTGGGAAACAAACTATTGTCAACCTGCCACCCAATCAGCACTCCTGCCTCTGCCCTCCATCTTGGCTTGGGGTAGTTGCTGTACTCAGAATGCAAAGGTCAAGGCCCAACAAATCTTGAGTGAAGTAACTGAAATAATCTTTTAACCCAAAAAATAAAATAAACTTGAACATTGTATGATTGTTAAATTGAAATAATCACCTATTTTCTATGAAACCTGACAGTGGCCAGGCAATGGGAGCGCTACCTGACCCTGACCCTGTGTATGGCTGTACGAGGGAGGGTCACATGAGGGTAGGTGACCCTTGGGGAAGGGGACAGACATCATCAGGTTAGACACGGTATTCCCCCTTTTCCTTTAGGGATGTCCCATCCATCCCTCATGCCTTAACAGCCTATTGTAACAGCCCCCTTCAACAAGAACGTATAGCACAGCACAGAGGCAACGTGCTGGTCTTGGAAGAAAGTTCACGCCGAGCGACAGAAGTTTGAATCCCGGATCAGCCCTTAGAAACCAAACTCCGGTATTACGCGCGTTATGAAAAAACAATTAAAAAAGAACCACAAGGCCTAATGATAGCATCTGTGAGACAGGCATGGTATAAAGAGAGACTAGGGGCCTCATTACAAGGTAGGCAGTAAGGGTTTACCGTTACCATTAAGGGCACCGGTACCGGTAAACCCTTATCGCCTTACTACGAGTTCCCTTTGCGGGACCCGACCTTAACGGCTGGTTTTACCAGCCGTTAAAGTAGGGTGCTGCAAAGGGACCTTGGTGCTAATTACGGTACCGCTATTTGCGGTACCGTAATTACCACCTTCCCCATTCCCATTATGCCCTATGGGGGGAAAAATGGGAATGGGAAGGGCCTTGGTGAATGGGGAATTACTGGCCCGCTCACCTTGGAGTAGGCCGGTAATTCCGCCATCCACCAAGGCGGACACGTTAAAATACCGGCGGCAACCATGGCGCTAATAGCGCCATGGTTACCGCACAACGTGTAATGAGGCCCACAGTCTCAAAAGCATTTGTTTTAAAACCTTTAATTACTAAGGAGAAGTGGAATGTCTGACTGGACCCAACTCCAGAAGGATGGTTCCCTTAACTGATGTTTCTAATGGCTATCATATTGTAAATCAAGTTATGTCACTCTTGAGGCTGTTCGTCCTGCTGTTTCCGACTTCCCTCCTCCTCACCCTTCTCCTCACCTGACAAGCTGAAGTCCATGTAGTGGGTACCAGAGGTCTTCGAGCTCAGTAATCCTTCTTTTTTTTACAAAGACTTAGTCTAATTTGAGAGGAAGCCACAGTGAAGGCTGCCTGTAGCACAACCTGCAAAAGCAAAACAAACGCAGCGAAAGAAAAACTAGACCGCCGCAGAATGAACGATCTAGACGTGACGGAACGGGAATAGCCACCTAGTCGAAAATGGGGCTACAAACGCCAATGAGCATGGCACATGACAGTATGCCCCCTGTCCCCCGTGACCAGACCCACTGGGTTTGCCGGGGTGAGCCCGGTGGAATCTCCGAAGGAGGGCGGGAGCCCTGATATGGGAGAATGGTTCCCATGAGTCTTCTGCCTTAGAGTATCCCTTCCAATGTTCGAGATACTCGAGGCAACCCCTTCTGTAACGGGAATCGCAGATCTGGGACGCCTCGTATTCCTCTTCTTGGTTGTGTGGAGCTTGCAAGGGGCCTGGGCTGGGAGCTGAGCCCTCAACTGCTTCTTTGAGCAATGAGGAGTGGACTAGAGGGTGGACATGCCGCAGACTGTGAGGGAGTCTGAGGCAAAAGGTGACTGGATTAATCTCGGCCGTGATGGGATAAGGACCGATGTAACGAGGAGATAGTTTGGACGGATGCGTCCAACGGGGCAGATACTTTGTGGAAAGCCATATCCTGGTGCCCACCTTCCACTCTCGTACCTTCTGGTGGTGTTTGTCGGCATGTGCCTTGTATGTCCTTAGGCTGTCTGCTAGACTCAGTTTGGCAGTCTTGTGGGCTTCCTGCAATCTAGATAGAGTGTCGTCCACCGCTGGTAGATTTGATTGAACTGGAGATAGTGGCAGGATGGAACGGGGATGCAAACCGTAGGTGCAGTAAAACAGAGTGAGGCCTGTGGCTGAATGGCGGGTGTTGATATATGCGAACTCTGCGGTGGGTAACAGAGACACCCAGTTGTCCTGTTCCATGTTTATGTAACTGCGAAGATACAGCTCCAGAGTGCTAGTTAATCATTCTGTCTGCCCGTTTGTTCACAGATGAAAACCGGATGACAAGGCGCGTTCTATACCCAGGTGGTGACAAAGGGATTTTCAGAATCAGGAAACATACTGACTGCCTCTGTCAGATCTTGTCCGGGATACCATGTAGATGGAAAATGTCCTTTATGAAGACTACCGCCATACCCGCCACCGTGGGCAGACCTGAGAGAGGAGAGAAATGGGCCATCTTGGATAGCGAGTCCACGGTCACCATGATGCAGGTGCAGGCTTGCGACTCCGGAAGGTCTACGATAAAATCAGTGGATATGTGGCTCCAAGCACGTGCAAGAATTGAACTATGTTCCAATAAACCCACAAGTCTTTCTGTACTGTACTTGCTCTTGTTGCACACCTTACAGGATTGCACATGTCGTTTTACATCTGCTGAGAGACCAGGCCGGTAGAAGGATCTCCGTATGAGGTCTAGGGTCCCTGCTTGACCCCAGTGACCAGCTGTTTTGTGGTCATGACATTAGGTAATAACCTGGTGGCGGAGAGCAGCTGTGGGCACGTACAACCGATGTTTGTGGAACAAGAGTTCCTCCCATCTGGTTAGTCTCTTATCTTCCTCTTGGGGTTTCTGTGAGACCAGAGCTTTTTTAACCTGCTGCAAAAAGGAGGTGACATGGCCGATGAGTCTATTCCTAGGAAATAGCCTTTCCGGAGGTGGGAGACGAGGAACCAGGTCACCTGCCTTGCATGAGAGGGCATCTGCCAGAATGTTCTGGCTACCTGAGATGTACGTAATGCGGAAATCATACTGTGCAAAAAAAGTGGGCCCAGCGGCCCTGGCGAGAGTTGATACAATCAATAGTTTGGAGCACTCGTAGGTTTTTGTGATCTGTCCGGATGGTGAATGGATGTGAGCTCCCCTGTAGCAGATACCTCCACTCCTCGCATGCCACTTTCATGGCTAAGAGCTCTCGTTCTATAACCGAGTAGTTGCGTTGGCTATCCGCGAGTGTCCTTGAGAGGGCAGCAATTGGGTGTTCCTCCTGGTCCTGTTCTTGCAGGAGTACAGCTCCAATGGCAGCGGCGGAGGCGTCGGTTTCCAACACGAAGGGTTTCCTCTGGTCCCGGTGTCAAAGTATGGGGGCACTACAGAATAAACTCTTGAGGTGTTTGAAGCTGTCTTCAGCTTAAGGGCTCCAGTGGAAAGGTGTGGAGGTTTTCTTCAACAGATGGGTGATGGCCAAAACCTCCTCAGAGAACTTTGGAATAAAGCACCTGTAAAAATTGGCTAACCCCAGAAACCTCTGGACCTCCTTCACAGAGGTGGGAGCCGCCCACCGCAGGATCGCTTGCGTCTTCTTGCCATCCATTTGAATGCCTTGAGGTGACAGAACAAAACCTAGATGAGGCACATAGCTAGCCCCAAAGATGCATTTCTCCTTCTTAGCTAGAAGGCAGTGTTTCTTGAGGCAGTACAGGATTTCGGTGAGATGGAGGTGATGCTCCTGTGGGTTGTGAAAGAAGACCAGGATATCATCCAGGTATACAACCACTGACATGAACATGAGGTCAGAGAATATGCTGTCCATAAACCTCTGGAATATTGCCGGGGCGTTGACCAGCCCGAACGGCATCACATGATACTCAAACAGCCCGAATGGTGTTTGGAACGCGGTCTTCCACTCGTCCCCCGAGCGTATTCTCAGTAAATGGTAAGCGCTGCAGAGGTCGAGTTTAGAGAATATCGCAGCTCCCTGTACTGCTTCCAGGATATCCGGAATAAGTGGCATGGGATAACGATCCCGTATGGTGACTTTGTTTAGGCCTCCAAAGTCAATGCATGGCCTGAGATTTAGTGAATCCCGTTTGGGTATGATGAACAGCGGGGCTCCTGCTGGAGACTTCAACGGTCTAATAAGCCTGTTGTTTAGGGTGTCATCAAGGTAAGTCCAGAGGGCTCCTTTCTCTCTCTGGGATAACGCAAACATCCTCCCAAAAGGCACCAAAGCATTAAGAACCAGGTCTATGGAACAGTCTTCCAGCCTGTGAGGAGGTAGTTCCAACTGAGACTTCTCTGCGAACACTGCTTCGAACTCAGCCAGGATAACAGGAATGGAATATACTCCCACAGCCGTGTTGGGAGAGTTGGGTAGAGCTTGCGCTTCTTGGTAAAGCATGCCCTGAAGACAGTTCTTTTGGAAAAACGGTGAATCGAACTCCAACTGGTTTGTGGTCCAATTGATGCAGGGGTTATGCTTTCGCAACCAAGTTATACCCAGGATCAAAGGGAAATGCGCAGCGCGTATTATGTCAAATCAGATTTTTCAGTATGTTGTGGATGGTTAACCGCAAGGTTTCCGTTGTCTGTGTTATGGGCCCGGAACTTAGAGGGTTTCCGTCAACTCCTTCTACCTTCTGGTCCTCCTTGTGATTGACCCTCCGCAGGCCCACCTTGTCTGCCCATATGGTGTCAACAAAGTTGCCCGCTGCCCCACAGTTCAAAAGGGCTTCCACTTGATGTTGATCAACCTCGAGCCGTACGCTAAGCACCATGAGTCTGTAATCTTCAGATGCATCATTAGGACCAATTGATGGCGACACGTAGGGACTGGATGTGAACCCTCGATATCCGTCCCTCCTAGGATCGAGGGTCCTCATTTCCTGAGCGCCAAGAGGGAATCTCTGTACAGTCCTGAATCTGATGCTGGTCTGAACCGCAATAGGCAGAGAGCCCCTTCTCTCTTCTTCTTTTCTGTTCGTCGGGAGTGATAGAGCGTCGGGCAGTGCCTATCTGCATGGGTTCGTCCATCCATGTCGAAACAGGTGCCGGAGCAAGAGGAGAACCCATGGTAGGCATGGGATTGTGGAAACGGTGCCTCTCATGTCTTCTTTCTTGCATCCTAAACTCGATCTGGAGAGCAGCCGCCATTAGTTCAGCTAAGGACGCCGGACATGCATACCTAGCCATCTCATCTTTTAAATCCTCTCGGAGTCCGCGCTTGAAGATCACAAACTGCGACTGTTCAGGTCATCCCGTCTGTGTTGCCAAAGGTAGATATATAGGTTAGAATGTCTGCCTGCCCCTGGCAGAAGTACCTTGCAGGCTGAAAAGGTGATCTCCGGTCTTTCAAAAGTGAGTTTTAGGGGAGCCACAAAGGCCCCGTAATCCTGAAGCACAGGATCCGCTCCGGTGACCAGAGGGGTTGCCCATGACAAAGCATTCCCTGAAATGTTTGAGATAACCAAGCCCACCTTGGCGTGGTCCATGGTGTACATGTTTCCTCGGAAAGTGAAATAGATGTTGCAAGCATCCAAGAACTCCTTAAGCTTCTTTGGAGTTCCGTTCCAGAGGAGAGGGCCATGGGTGGTGAATCAACTGGCCTGGGCTTCAACATGTTGTTTCTGATTTTTAGGTTCTGCATCTCTATTGAGAGATTCTGCACTGCAGCAACGAGTTCCTGTAGCTGCTCTGCTGTGGCTAGCCTGGATGTGTGGCATTGCAAACTGTCAGCCTCTTGAGGCTGTTCGTCCTGTAGCTTCCGACTTCCCTCCTCCTCCTCCTCACCTGACGAGCTGAAGTCAGTGTCAGCGGGTACCAGAGGTCTTTGAGCTTGGTAATCCTTCTTTTTTTTATGAAGACTTAGGGCCTCATTACAACCCAGGCGTTAAGGGTTTAACGGCGCCGTCGGCGCCATTAACCCTTAACGCCTGATTATTATTTTAACACCTGCTTTTAGCAGGCGTTAAAATGCAAGGCGCTAACCCGCCTTGGTGCTAATTACGGCACCGTAATTTACGGTGCCGTAATTAGCGCCTTCCCCACTCCCATTATGCCCGATGGGGCAAAAATGGGAATGGGGAAGGGTAAATGGGGAATGGGGATTTACCGCCCCACTCACCTTGGAATGGGGTGGTAAATCCGCCATCCACCATGGTGTAAACAGTGTTTACACCATGGTGGTAAAGTAGGGAACTTACCGCCTGGGTTGTAATGAGGCCCTTAGTCTCATTCGAGAGGAAGCCACAGTGAAGGCTGCCTATAGCACAACCTGGGACTCCTCCCCCAAGTGGGACAGTATTTGGGGGAAAAGCCAAGTTTGGCACAAAAAACCCCAACGGTAACAGTTGTATGCTATGGATCCGACTTCCCACAGCGTCAGTTGGAAGATGGGCTCTGCAGGCCCCAGGAAGAGGGAGGAAGGTATGTAGCAGATCGCCAAGAGCGCCGAAGAGAACACACTCCGAATATGGTAAGTCCACAAAGAGGACAACAAGCAAACCTCTGCGGCCAGCCGGGAGCGGGGTAAAGCGGAGGATAAGGTGAGAGAGGGAAAAAGGAAACAGGCGAGTAAACACAAGGCGGAGCAGGGAAACAGAGAGTGAGAGACGCGGCCGGCGATTCAAAGCGGAAACGCCAGACGCGGGAAGGAAAAAGGAGGAAAAAGCGAGAGGAAAGAGTACGTTCCGAAAGAGAGGCAGCAGAACGGGGAGGCAGAAAACTAGCATTTAGCACCAAAAAGAAAGCGAGCAGCAAGGCTGACCGAAAGGTTGCAACGCTCTGGGCAAGGCGGGGGTGTGGCTAATAAGCAAAACAAACGCAGCGGAAGAAAAACTAGACCACTGCAGAATGAACGTGCTAGACGTGACGGAATCGGAAATAGCCGCCTAGTCGAAAACGGGGCCACAAACGCCAAGGAGTGTGGTGCATGACAGCAACTCCCTTCCTTGGTGAGCCACTCAACTGACAGCAAGTTCTCACATAAACATTCTACAACCTCAAAGTTCTGGTGATGGCCAAGTGCTATGTCCCATTTGGAATGATGGGACATCACTGGCACCTTAGGCAAGCATGAACTATGTACAGGGTAAACTATATACAATACAACACACCTCCTTCCCTTTGACAGAGGAACACATCCTGTGGGAGATCCAAAAGGTTGGTCACAGTGCTTTACACAATCAAGGAGAACATGTTTACAGTACATTGCACAAAGGGGAACATGTTTACAATACATTGCACAATTCACCTCCTCACCAATCGCTCCTTATTCCAAACTTCTCCTCCCTCCAACTGAACAGCATTACCAAGATCTTCACGCACTGTCCTGGCTTTAGAGTATTTGTAATCAGTTTTCATGGACCACCTCAGAAGTTTTATCTTTACCTCATCTCCTTTCCTGACACTCCTCAATCTACATGCATGTCTCTTATCATACCATCTTTTGCATTCCTCACCCCTTAACCTCAACTACTATTTTGGCACGACCCATCCAGCCAGGAACCAGCATTGTATTGGGCTTGCGACCCCGCATCAGATCAAATGGCATTAATCCACTCACCAGGTGTGGAGTGCTCCTATACCGAAACACTCTCCAACACATCTCCTTTCTCCAGACACATCCAAACTGCACAGATACACGTATTCCATCCATGAGCGCTCTAGTGAATTGTTCTACACAGCCATTACTCTGTGGTTGATAAAGTGCTGTTCTTTTTTGTTTGATATCATTCTGTACTGTCCACCCTCTTTTGAAACAAATTGGGCACCATTGTCCGTTACTATCACAGCAAGTCAACCTTCCCTCCAAAATATGTTTTCAAGAAATGCAGTCACATTCTTTGAAGTGATGTCCTTAATTATTCCAACCTCCGGCCACTTTGTGAGCAAATTTATCACTACCACAACATAACAATCTTGTGTGCCACAAACATTTTGTGGACCTAATAATTCAACAGCTATGGTATCAACATGGGAGGTGTCCTTGTTTCTAACACCTTGTCACTGTCTCAGCATTGTTCACACTCCTTTATCCTTGCCTCAATACATTTGTCCATCCCTGGCCACCAAAAGTCCATTATAATGAGTGCTTTGGTTCTGCTAATCCCCAAATGGGATCTATGTCCCAGATCCACCACTTCCTGACACATACTCTCTGGCACAAATAGATGCTGACCCCTGCACACTGCACAATATTCCATCCATTACACACAATTAATCTTTAACTCTTCTGTACTCTTTAATCTTTTCTCTTGGACAATCATCCATACCGCAATTCATCTCATCAGTGTCTTTCTCATGGCTTCCTGATAAACGGTATCTTCCTCACATGCCTCTAGCCACTATTCTTCCTGAAGTGACTCTTCGACCACAAATAATCTTTGATTTTTTTAATTTCCTAGTAACTCAGCCTCATCACTCTGCATCACTGGTCTCCTGGGTAAGGCATTTGCCACTTCATTGTCCTTGCCATACACATGTTCCACCTCAAACTCCAACCCCTGCAGTCTCGTAATCTACTTCAAAATGCACCTGGGGACACCATCTAATCCTTTCTTATTAAATATCGCAACAAGGTATTTGTGGTCGGTGCAAACTATAAACTTCCTGATATATAGGTATACTCTGAATTTCATGATCACCCATAGAACAACTAACACCTCCTGTTCAATAAATGAATAACAACTTCCAACCTATAAGTGACCTCGAGGCATTTGCCACGGAATGTTGCGACAACCCTAGTTCCTGTATCAACACCCCTCCAAGCCCACACTCCGATGCATCTGTATAGATGACAGTGCCAGCATCATCTCTGGACCCATGCAAAATCGGGGCTTTCGTGATATCATCTTTATCAACTCCATTCAAATTTGACTCCTTCATGGTTTTGCTCGCTTAAGATACCTCATTCTTATTTGTTGGAGCAGACCTGTACGGTGCTCCCTTTCGGTTTCACTCCCTCACCTCAAATGCTATGTCCCAGGTAGTCTACTTGTTTCATCCTGAACTTGCATTTTTCTAATGTTAATGTCAAACCTGCAACTTCTAACTCCTTTAATACTTGTTTGAGACCATCAACATGTTGTTTGATGTCTTTTCCTCATACCAAAATGTCCTCTTGATAAAATGTAACACCATTTAATCCTCCCAAAATGCTATGCATGGCACGCTGAAAAACACTGGCAGCTGAAATTAGACGAAAAGGCATCCTGAAGCACCTAAACAGGCTTATGTGTGTTATAAATGTGAGTATGTCATGAGATGCAGGATGCATTTTTACTTAATGGTCTGCATAGCATAGATCAAATAAGGAATATACTTTGGAACCATTGAGATCAGTGATTATTTGATCTATCTTTGGTAATGGAAATCTTTCGGTAATCTTTCGGTAATGACATTCCTGTGGACCTCTCTGAAATCTATACACAACCGAATTGTGCCATTGGCTTTTTTGACAATTACAATGTGGTTAACCCACTTCGAAGCCTCCGCCTTTTCAATTATACCCATCCTTCAACATTCTATCAATTTCTTTTTCAACTTCTTTTTCACATGCTAAAGGTACTGGTATGACTTTTGCAGCACAGAGCATTGCATTTTTCTTTAGTTTTATGTTATGAACAAACTTATTCAAACACCCCACTCCACTCTGTAAAACATTGGCAGCACATTTCTCTATTGCATTTTTATAACACTTTTCACCATCTCCATCCACTTCTTCCTTGGATTCTTTGGCTACAAGATTATATCCATTATACACTTGCTCAACTCGATTGGGGTCTAATTTCATTCAAAGGTTATCTGGGCATCCCACCCCCCCATTATCGTGATGAGGCTTTCACAATATGCATTTGCTTTTACCTTTGTCTCAACTTTTCAGACTATCCTGCCACGATTTCTTACTGATGAGCGTATAGTCCGCCCCACTATCCACCAACATTTCAATGCCAGTTCCATTCACCTCAATTATGGTTCTAGGTTTCTTGACCATTACTTCATTAACTGCATTGACAGCATCTACTACTTGTATTGTAAGTCTATAAACTACCCTACCAAAGCATAAAAGCATAGAGAGTATATTATGTTGGCCGAAAACCAATCGCATCATATGTCTTACATTGCCAATAGGGAATTGTCAGCATAACCAGAGGGCGTCCATTATTTTGCTGTAACATACGCCATTTGCTTTCCCTTCCTTTCTGTTCTACGCTTTGGAAAATGTATTTTATTTCGAAAGCTCATGCACAGAGCAAGGCCACAGTTTGACATGTTCAGAGATGGCCCAGACAGAAATGCCAAACAGTACAGAAATACATTGGCCCTCATTACGACCCTGGCGGAAATCGAAAAACGATGGCGGAAATGCAATACCGCCATCGAATAGCGCTCGGTGCGATTATGACCCGTCACCGCAAAGTACGATGCCATTAGCGACACCGCAGTGAACGCCAACGCTAACTGCACCAAGTACGCGCGCGCCATGCCAAACCGCAATTACCACCATGGCGCAACGGTACGCGAATTCTGACCCCAGCGGACATGCACCTAACGCCATCAAGCACGGCGGAAAGTACCATTCCGCCATGGTGAGAAGTACGGCATCGCGAACCAACCGTAAACGGCCCTACTGAGTGCCTGTACACCGCTCCCTGGCCACATTGTACAACTCCCCGTAGGTGCAATGAAGCCACACAATGCAACCAGTGAAATGTACAAGTCATCCATGCCTGCCAACGAACAAATGAATCTCAAGAGGGGCCAATGGAAGCTGCAGGGCACAGATGGCACGAATACAGAAGCCACACAAATGGACATGACCTCAGTCTCCCTCCAAGAAACGCACGCAAACACAGGCACCTGTGACCAGCCATATTCTGATAATCACATCATACCACCAATCCAACTGCATGACCGGCATCTGTTACACAAAAGCCATTCCCCCGCCCCTGAGCATCACATCATCAAAACAGTCACATTGGCAGCCCACATCCCTGACCTCACTGGGCTTCATAGGCAAACGCGCCCAGCACAGTACCACGCAACTATACTCCGAAGCTGGAACCCAATGCAGATCTCCTCACAATACATCGCTCCCCAAATAGGAATATGACACATCACCTGCAAAGAAGAACGCTACACGGTTCATATCAGAATAGGAATTTAATGCACAACATATTCACCAAGCCCATACAGCCATCAGGCCATGAACTCCAAAATACATTTCACCATTGTGGCCTGCATCCGCAATAAATGACCAGCTACTTCTTGTGTGACGCCCTGTACCCTCATGGCACACAGGGGCTACATTCTCGTACGAAAAGGCAACATGGAAGCGCCTCGACCCGCAGGGCCGTCCCAATAGGGAGGCACTAGTCCAGCTGAAAGGCCGAAATGTTGCTCCTAGCCACTAGTACTGCGTAAGGGCATGTGGCCCATTGGCGATCGTCCCATAAGATCGTAATGCTGCTCCACTGATTAACACGAAGCAGCAGGTGTCGGGAGTAAAATCCATCTGCAGGAGTGGCATACAGATGGCAGTGGCAAAAGGGGAGGAGATACCTGTCACCCAAACGAAATAAAAAAGAATAGAATGGCCATCAGAACTACATTTGAATAACTCACTTCAATGATCACACCAAATCCACAGCCATATGCATGCTAGCCCACTCCAAAGGATCATCACCAACCAAAAACCACTAGCGAATCATAACTATCTATATCGAGGTGAAAACACTATCACAAACGCCTGCTTCCATACTCACATGACATGTGAAACTTCCATTGAGTCTGTGCGTAATGCAGCCTGCAAAATCCACTGTTCCCCCAGCCCGTAATTCCAGTGTTGTGAAGCAACATGTAATTGGGAACGTCCGGCCTTATCGCCCACTTCGCTATTGCGCATCCCATACTATTCATATCAATCATTGCATCCTCGCCATGGCCCCTGTCCCAAGGACATTGAACAATAGAACGTTATATTCGCAGTCAGACCTGTGGGCATCTCCTCGCCGCTAGCTGAAAACCGAAAGCGCCGTCCTTCGAATTCCTCATTTGCAACATCACGTCGAAAAGGCATCTGTGGCCGCTTGAAATCACAAATTAATCCATCTAGTGCGGCTGTGTGTGAAAATGGCAACTGCCTTCACTCACAAATGGGACGCCCCGCCCGTCGGTGAACCTCGGTGCAGTGTTGCATGAGGGTCCACCGTTACTCGAGTACTACGTTCCACTGACCCTTCACAAGTCTGTTCGCGACTGCAAAGATAGTATGTGAAACAATGGGACCAAAGCAGAATGAACATATCAACCAATGCTACACTGCCATCCGGTACAAATACGTGATTGTAATGGCAAGATGCCATTCGTCGAATTGCAGCGTTGTGTGCGGGACGTGCTCGCCCAAAGGGGAGAGCAGCTTGCACAGGTGGAATGAATCACCACAGGTGGAGGCCATACAGCCTGGAAACACATTAATTGCACACCCAACCCCCTCCCACAACCACACCCACTCCGAAATGCTACCGGCAGGACTAGCCATGTTGGCCCTGGGGGACCTGATAGCACTGCAAGTACTCCAACTTCAAGAAGAAGACGAACACCGACTACAACCGGCCGCACGGAGGAGACGCAGGAGGAGGAGGAGGAGGAGGAGGGCAAGGCAGGGCCAGCAAGGGCCGCCAGCACAGCCACTACCACCACGCAGGCAGCCCGCTATCCCACGCCTCCGAGCACATCCGGTCAACCTCACTGATGAGCAGATCCACACCCTCTACCGTTTGGACCGGGACACCATAACCGCCATTGTGGACATGACACAGGCTGACCTTGTCAGCATGATAGATAGCCCAACCGCCATCCCACCCCTACTGAAGGTGGTGTCTGTACTCCACTTCCTGGCCACAGGCACCTACCAGCACACAGTCGGACAGTTGCATGGCATTTCACAGCCACTGTTCTCACGGACACTATTGCAAGTGCTCGATGCCCTCCTGCTGCACGCAGACGACTACATCTCTCTACCACGCTCGGAGCAGGAAATTACGAACGCAAAAGTGGGATTCCATGCACTTGGCGGCATACCGGGTTGCATTGGTGCCATCGACTGCACCCATGTGGAATTGGTTGTCCCACATGCCATGGAGGCCCAGTACCGCAACCGAAAACAATTTCATTCCCTGAATGTACAAATGGTGTGTGACTCCAACAGGATCATTACACATTGTTGTGCCCGATTCCCAGGATCAACCCATGATTCTATGGTCTTGAGGAACTCTACTATACCACGCTACATGGAGCGACACGCAGGGAACAGATCCTGGCTACTCGGTGAGTCTCATTTCAAGCATGATAGTGTGGGGTATGTGATGCTGCAATGACCTGGCAGGAAGGGGGGGGGGTGCGTACGTAGCAATGGCATTCCTCAAAATACCTTCATTGTCCACATACAGGTGATGCCGGGTATCCACTGAAGAGATGGCTCCTTACACCAGTCCGCAACCCACGGGACCAGCATGAGGAGGACTACAACCATGCCCACTCACGTACCCGTGTAGTCATTGAACAGGCATTCAGCCTACTGAAGACTCGTTTCCGCTGCCTCAGCAGGTCTGGCGGGGCACTCCTGTACCGACATGAGAAGGTTGCAAAGATGGTCATGGCATGTGTCATGCTACACAACATGTGCGTACGTAGAAATGTGCCCATGCCCCCTGACGCAGAACTGCAAGCACCTGAAGATGGTCATGATGAGGGTGGGGATGTGGCAGCACCTCAAGGAGTCTGCGAGGCACAGGAGGGCCGTGACATTCGTCAGCATATCATAGATGCATGCTTCTAGCACTCACGCCTGGTGGCTGATACATGGACACGGGACTTGTGGCACTGTGTGTGTCTGGAACATGCACAATATGGACTGTACGCCTATAATGGCCTCGTACACAAAGATCAATGTCCACGCATCTCATTGTATGATCGTGCATTGTTCATGGCATATGTGATATCATGTTAAACACCCTATCGACCCGCCACCCAAGTAAGCCCAACACACCCCCTCCACCCTCCTACCTCCCCCCCGAACACCAGTGTCCAAAGATGCTCATTGTCAGTGGGCAGTCGCTATTGCAAGCCCCCTCTCCGGGTATCAGGGGCACCCCTGCCTGTGGACCGCAGGTTCCTCCCAGATCTACGTTGGGGGCTGCCCTGGACGGAACTTGCAACGGATGATGTCTCTGCCTGCTCACGTCCATGCATGTCCCTAAGGGTTTGTGAGAGCTCAGTGAGCACTCGGCGCACAGCGGCAAGTTCAGCACATACGTCTTTGGACGTCGCATGCAGTTCCCCCCTCAGGCTCTCGGTGCTTCTCTCCATTTGTACTCTCAGGCTCTCGGTGCTTCTCTCCATTTGTGCCCTTAGTGTCTCTGTACTTCTCTCCATTTCTGCCCTAAGTGTCTCAGTTGATGTTTCTATGGCTGCCTTAGTACCCCCACATTCATCAGCATGGTCCTTGAGGAGCGTGGCCAGTTGCTGCTGTTGCACGATCACCTGGTCGAGGGACTGTTGCCTCTGCTGTGCCATGGCCATTTGCGGTGGTGTCACAGAGGGGCTGGTCACCTCATGTTGCCTTGCCACAGGGCTTGTGGGGGATGGCCAGTCGTCGTCTTGTGGGTGCCCCTGCGTGGTATCCTCATGGTGTACGGGATGAAACAGACAGGGGGATTGAGACAGGTCATGGATGGATCTAACTTCGACATCCCCGTTTTCTGTGTCGGAGCATGCTGCCATTAATGCAGTGTCACCTATGGTGCTGCTGCCACCAGAAGCAGTGCCTACTGTGGCATCCATTGGGGGGACCTGTGGTGGTGCTGTTGTGGGCATGCTGGCTGCTGGGGTGCCTATTGGAGTTCCCTCCTGTGTGCTGCCACTCGATTTGTGCTGCTGCCGTGTCTTGATGCGTGCAGCTGAGGTGGAGGGTCTTTGGCCGTTGGTCTTGGCCCTCTTTGCAGGTGTGCTGGTAGGGGTGTCCTGGAGCTCGTCGTTTGAATCGGACCCTGTGGTGGAGTAAAGGAGGGCGAGCGTTATTAATGGGTCTGTGGAAATTGGAATGGCAATGTATCACATGCATTGGGGTGGTACCTGAGGGTGATTTGGGTTGGGGCCTTGGAGGTGGTTTCATTTGTGTGTGGAGTGAGGGTGCAGTTGTTTTGCAGCCTGCAGTTAGGGTGTGCCTGCTGCACGTGTAGAGGGTGTTTTTAGGATTTTTAATTATTTATGTATTTAATGTGACTTTTAAAGTGTGCTATCAGGCCTATGCATGTGGCCGTTCTCCTGGACATGTGTTACTGTTGCACTATGTGGACACGTGGTACTTCACATGATTGGACATTGTGGTTTTGGCATTGTTTTATTTGGGGCACCTACCTGATTCTTCGGTTGTCTGCACTCCTTTCTCCATCCCTCCGACTCCCTCTATACTCTCCATTCCAATGGTGGAGGCACAGATTTCTTCCCAGGGGGTCAACTTGATGGGTGATTCCGATCCCCCACCGGTAGCTGTGGCAATGTTGCGGTTGGCAGAAAGTATGCTACGGACGCGGATCCGCAGGTCGTCCCATCGCTTTCTGCATTGCTGTGGGTTGCGGGGTGCGGTCCCCACCGCACTTACCCGCTGTGCCACCAGGGCCCATATGGCCTTCTTGTTCGCAAGTGCCGTCCTGGTCATTTGCGTGGAGAAGACGGCGGCAGCATTCTCCTGGAGGGTCTCTGTGAGCACGGTGAGTTCCTCACGGGAGAAGTGGACCTGCCGCTTGCGGTCGCACGCTTTCTTCGCTACTTTTCCCATTGTTCTTGGTTTCACTAGGGTGGCTGACGGGTTGGGATGTGTCTCAGGGTAGTGTTTTTAATGGTTGTGTGGAAATAGTGTTTTTATAGGTGTACGGCGTGATGTTTCCCGTTCCGGGACCATGTTTTTATTTCCGTTTCCGTATATTTCCGGTCACCGTACTTTCCGGTTGCCGCTCATTGCGGTGACCGCTAAGATGGGTGGCGGAATTGCACCTAGGGCGCCGTACGGCGGCGGTGTGGGCCGTTTTGGGGTCATTTCCGCCATCGCGGACTTTGCACTTCCGCCATGGCGTGGTGCTCGTGCCCGATGGGTCGGAATGAGCCGCACTTTGCTCCGTCGTGCAATGGCGGAAACGCTATTTACGCTATGGCGGTCCGGTCGGTCGATTTCCGCAAGGGTCGTAATGAGGGCCATTGTTACCTCCCTCACAAGTCCTTGAAAGCGAGCAGAGAGGCATTTAATTAGCAGCCCAGGTGCCAGCCGGTCTCGCCGAAGCTGTAGAAACAGGCCGGTAAAGCATGAATTATACTTTTCTAGCGCCCCCCCCCCCTTTGGGGCTTTCCTCAGATCAGGCTGACCCTTAGTTCACGAATAGAAACCAGTAGATAACACACTTTGGAATGTGTCTCTCCTACGAACACAGTATCCTTGCTGAACAAGTGCCTTGTGTTCTTCATAACAAAGAACTATGTCTGTGTACTGCAGAATTGCAACTGTTGCTAAAACGAGTAATATAGATTTGGTAAGAAGTGTGTCATAATGTGTCATATTTGTCATAATTGTCAATCACCGAACCCTAGCTCAAGAAGATACATGATGGGCGGTTTTGATGTGTCACAAAGAGATTGTATGATTTTTTCTTATATATGGGACTGTTGTAAAATGTTCGCTCTCTTGCATCTCATGAGGTCTGGGTGTCATGATGCCTACCCCCGGGCATCCGGATGAAGCCCATCAGCCCCGGGAGCAGGCATCCAGACATTTACAAAAACCCCAGCAGCCCCAGCTCGGGGCTGTCTGGGTTCAGTCCTGGCGCCGTAGGCACCAGGCTCATAATAAAAATCAGTCCTGGCGCCATAGGTGCCAGGCTCATAGACATTACTTACCTCATGCAGACCATGCTGCAAATAAATTCAAGCCAACTTGAGGCCTGGATGGGACTATTTTACTACAGGGACTATTCTTTACTCAGGTGTGGTCCTGGGGAACTTCTTTCCTGGGACAACTTTGGAGGCTATTTAAACCACGCCCGAACAGCAGCACATGCTTCGTGTTTTTCTGCATCCAGCAGCGTGACTCTCACCGTGCCTGCAGCCAGCATCCAGTCTTCTGCCACGCCCGCGTGCCTGCAGCCAGCATCCAGTCTTCTGCCACGCCCGCCTCGAATCCGGAGCTCGTAGAATAAAGAGGAAGAAAAGGACAAGGTTAGAAAACAAACTTATTTCAAATTCCTCACCTGATTCCGGATCCATTTCATCTCCCGACCCAGAAAGTACATCAGTCCTGCACGCGTCGCTTCGCCAGCTCCAGCATGTCGCCATACTCACCAGTTCTCACAGCATCTTTCGATCCGGCACTGTCTCCATCATTTCTTTGCCGTACTCCGGCACCTAGGGGCACAAGAATAACAAGGTGAGCCAAGGGAATCAACAAATACCTCTTACCACCATAGACTTACCTGATTTACCACCGGTGGTATTATTCTCCATATCTTCATATGCCGCATCTGTAAAGAGGGAGAAAAACAACACGTTAACGCATGCAATAGTTACCGGACAGCGTTGGGTAACACAGACTCTTACCTGAACGCCAGCAGCAGCTACGAGACCTTCTTCTCACGAACTCAGTTGCAATTTAAGGAAGGAAGGGGACAAGAGTGAACATCGGGCACATTGAACTCTTTGAACTTGATACTTACCAATCCCGCCTGGGACTTCAGAGTCAATGCTTACCGGAACTCTCCCAACGCCTTCAAACCAGTGAAGTAACTGGTATCTACGCGCCCCTGCAAGACACGCAGGATGGAGAGCTCATCTTTTACAAACATAAGGAAAATACTTCTTCAGGTCCAGCAGACAAGACTAGGCGAGCCAGTCCAGACAGTCATCTCTGCACTATACATCACGTTGACGGAGACCGCAGCTGTCCGGGTCCGATCGACACCCCTGTGGGGTCCAGGTGAGCGTAACACTGGGTGACACACGTTGCGAAACGTTAGACCCAGTTGGCCGACTGAGAATATATTTGCTTTGCAATAAACCCTAGTACTTGGAAATCGAACCTCGTGTCTGTCGTATCACTAGTGCATGGTGATTATGCCTTGTTTACAAATGCGAGGGCCCCCGGGACCGAGCAAAAAATGGCGCCCGAACAGGGACCCTCCCCCTTTTGCTCCATCGTGTACGTTGAATTTGAAGAAGGCGAAAATGAATCGAGGACGAGGTCATCGAGCTGGGATCGAAAGGTGTTTGGGCGCCCCTGTAAAAGTGATGAGAGACTCCTTTGCAGATCTGTACACAGCCTATCCCTGATCGATGCGCAGCGGCCAGAGAGCATCGAGGCGAGGGTCCTGAAACGAGGCAGATTGAGCCAGATACGCAGTCACAGCGATTCTTGGTTGCGTCTGTATACGGAAGAATTGTGCCTTGAGAGACGAACTGATTGATCAGGTGAGTCATGCCCCGATTCTTAACAGCCCTGATATTGATTGAGAGTTGCTTTTGCAAGATCAAACGCCCAGGGTAAGGTACGAATAAGATCAATATGCCTGGGAAATTGTCTTCCTGGCTAGAGGGATTTTTCCACTGCGGTAGACAATCTTTGGAAACTGGCCAGGTTGCGCCACCCATAGGGTCGCCAGGTTTGAAATGTATGTAAAATATGGGATAGCAGCAATAATGTTTAACAAAATTTGGCATAGGCAGACCAGACATGTAGAAGATTTGCAATGGCCAAAAGATGGTACTTTTGAGATGGCACGTATAGAACACCTAGAATCAGTACTGCTGCGCAAGAAAGCATGCCCCGCGGCGTTTGACTTCATAAGAGACTGGAGGAAGGAAGCTAAGCTCTGTCTAAAAAGTAGGGAGAAACATGCACGGAGACACAAATCAAACACAGAGAAGGCGCTAGAATTAGAAGAGCTCAAAATGACTGAGGATATCAGAAGAGGGGATAGGCGTATCCAATTAGGCATACAAAAAAATATATCAACAACAAGAGTTACATGCATCAGATGAACTAATAAACAAAATTCTGAACGAACAGAGAAAGAGCGTCCTCAAAGTAATATTGACACTATTGCACCAATACACATGGCTCCACCTCAGTTGCTACCCCCCATTCCTGTTGTTCCATCTGCACCATCATCCCCCCTGAGCACGTGATACCATTTCCCCCACCACCAGCAGAACATGAATTAGCAGCTGCCGCAGGAGGCAGTTCTATGGAGGCGGAGTCTGCACAAAGGGGGAGCACCAGAGTAACTTGCAGTACAGTGAGCAGGGAGAGGAGAGAAGAACTGAAAGAATGGGCAGAAACATACATTGAAGGCAATGACGAGGGTACCGCGCTAAGTGCAATGTATGACTATAAGAAGCTCGGCAAACAACAGGTACTGTTAGAATGCATGGGGGAGTATCTGATAAATAGGTGGAAGAAATTGACCGGTATGTCAGCATCGCAGAAATTGAGGGATCTAAATGTTTTCTCACGCATGAGGGAAAGTGCGGCAGAGATAAAGGAGCACTTAGACAAACTATTTGAGTTTAAAAGTGAGATTGATGAGTTGCATGCAGAGGTAAAAAGAAGGAAACAACAGGTGGTACCATGTGTCAAGCGGTGATTGTTCCCGCTGTCAAAATCAGATAGCGAAGAAATGAAAATATGTACACGGGAGGCGATTAGATGGATTACGGATACTACCATTTCTCCAATGGAGGTGCATGAAACGTTTGACCAATATACTATAGAGATGCAGAGGAGGGCATTGCAGGTGATGGTTGAGTATTTGCAAGATGAATGTTATGAAAAAAGGTATTGTTGCCCCCCGAATTAATGACAATATATAAAAGAGCGTTTTCACCTGAAACTGGAAAGTGTGCCCTCTCCCTCGATTTAGCTATAGTGCTTAATAAACGAACCAATGAGGAAATGCCCAGTTCCATATTGCCCATGACAGAAATCGCTCCCACCTTTGTGCCTAAAGTTGAGATTGCCGCGGCTGGGGGGCAACCGGCGAGGGTAATAGAACCCATTATACAGCTCAATTCATGCATGTCCCTTTCTCCAGACAGGAGGTAAATAATATAAAACAAACAATCCCTGATTTGAGGAAGAATCCGGCGGGATTTTATAAAGAGATTGAGTCCTATTTGAAATCATCTATTTTGACAATGAGTGATACTGATCTATTATTTCCTGTAAATCTCCCAACAGATATATGGAAACAAATTAGAAGTGTAGATGATGTTGATATTTTGAGTGGGACATGGGAGCATATGATTAAAGAAGATACAGACAGGAAAGCTGGCGAAAAGCCATCACCAGTTTTATTAGCATTACCAGCGCGCATAGTACAGAAATTAAAAATATTTGTACCTGAAAGAAGAATTGTCTGGGACAAATTAATGTCATGTGTGCAAGGTAAAGATAGCTACTGACTATTTTAACAGATTTGAGGAAGTATTTGTAGATTTTAGCAGTCAAGATTTGAGCACTGAACCCGGGAAGAGACTGTTTGTTGACAAATATGTGAGAGGGTTGTTATAAAAGATTCAAAATTTAATAATGACATCTGAAAGTGCGTGGCAAGCAAAATCCCAGAGTGAAGTATTACACAAGGCACAATACTATGAGAATAGAGTAAATACAGAAAAGGAGAAAGAAACAAGGGATAGGGTGAATCTAAAAACGAGAGTATTGATGCAGCAGGTAGCGAATAATAACAGGTGCGGTGGTCATGCACAAACTAGAGGGAATTTTTCTAACATGCACGGAGGTCTAATTGGATTGAATCAATGTGCATATTGTAGAGAAGAAGGCCATTGGCAGCGCAGTGCCCACATTTACATAATAGAAATGGAAATACCGCGAGAAGGCACAATAGAGGTCGTCTGGGAACACAAGGACAAAATAGAAACTCAAGGATGCCGCAGCATCAGAATCAGAATAACCAGGGGAATAACAATCAGAACCAAAATGAATATCAGCAGAGTGGTGCAGGGGAAGGAAACGTTTTTGATACCCAGTCAAATTCATACTACTCTGGTGACTTTACATCTGATGATGTATTGTTCAATTAGGACAGCCCAAGACAGGGGTTGGAACCAGTGTCTACTCCCGTAGACCAGAAAGGACCCTACATAGAAATGAGAGTTGGGAATAGGGAACACACTTTTCTAGAGGACACAGGTGCACAGAAGTGCTCAATAGATCATCACTTGGTTCCAGAGATACCACTGTCCGGGCAGAAGAATGTTTCAGTAGGGTTCGCAGGTACACCAGTAATTAGTCAAGTGTCACAGTCAGTACCTATAACATTAGGCCCATTCACTGAGTCTTGCCCCTTTCTTCTAACACAAAATTGATGCGAAAATGTATTGGGTATAAATTTGTTGAAAAAATTAAGTGCGGTTATTCATTGTTCCCCTGATGGAGTGTATTTGACAATAGCACCACAAAAAATGCCAGTGTCACAATTTTTATCCAAACCATTGCCAACTGAATTAAGTAGTGTACCAACTTGTATATGGGCAATAAATGACAATGATGTTGGTTACTTAAAAATAGAGCCAGTGAAAATTATTTTGAAGGAGGGAATTACATTGCCATGTATTCCGCAGTATAACATTTCGGTGGAAGGTGAAAAAGCATTCAATGCATTGTTTCTGATTTTATCAAACAAACGTAATTGAAGAGATTACGGGCAGCACTTGCAATAGTCCGATTCTCCTAGTTTATAAGAAAGGAGGTAATGAAATACCATATCGTTTCATAATTGATTTGCACGGATTGAATAAGGTAGTTGATTCCCAATTTCCATTGGTCCCAGATGTCACTGCGATTTTAACTATGATTCCAGCATCAGCAACATACCTTAGTGTTATATATCTAAAGAATGCATTTTTTAGCATCCCAGTACATCCGGATAGCAGATATCTATTTGCTTTTATGCTAGGAGGACGTTCTTTCACATTCACAAGAATTTCACAAGGTTACACTGAAAGCCTGAGCATTTATAGCAGAGCATTAAAAGAACAGCTAGACATGCTAGAGTTACCAACGGGTTGTGTGCTATTCAAGTACATTGATGATCTATTGATTGCTGCTGACACAGAAGACATTTGTCGAGAGAGTACTGCTAAATTATTGACACATCTGGCAGCACATGGACATAAAGCATCATTGAAAAAATTCCAGTATTGTCGAAAGGAGGTGGCCTATTTGGGCTACCTACTTTCGAAAGAGGGAAGGAGACTGACACCAGAAAGAATAGAAAGCATCTCTGGTATGCCTATTCCAAAGACACAGAAGGAAGTCAGAGCCATAATAGGCATGGCTTCATATTGTAGGCAGTGGATTGCTAACTTTGCCATGATTGTGAAACCGATGGTGGCATTGATAAAGAAGGATGTTGCTTTGCCTTTGCCTTGGAGCGTGGAATGTCAGGATGCATTTGATCAGCTCAAAACTGCATTGTGCTCAGCTCCAGTTTTGGGCACACTAAATTATGAAAAGGATTTCAAGTTATTTGTGCATGAGAGCAATGGTTGTGCTTTGGCAGTTTTGACTCGGGAACAAGGGGGAGAAATAGACCATGCAGTTATTTTTCTTCCGCGCCGGATCCTGTTGTGTTTGCGAGCTGTTGCTGCGGCTGCCGCGTCAGTAAAACAAACCGAGGGAATAGTTTTGGGTCACGCCTTACCCTTAATGGTGCCTCACACAGTAGACGTTCTTTTAAATAGAACGCAGACACAACATCTTACATCAGCTAGACTGACGAGATATGAAATCATACTATTTTCACCACATATTCATATTTTGAGATGTTGCGCTTTGAATCCTGCAGAGCTAATGCCCCGACCCAATGAAATAACGGGTGAAAAGGAACTGCCACCCCATGATTGTGTCATGGTTACTGAACAGGAGACGAAAGGAAGAATTGACCTAACAGACACCCCACAGAAGAACAAGTTACTTCTTACCTTGTAACGTTCTTTCGATGGGATGGTCCTCCGGCGTATTCCTTATCTTGATAGATTTCATCCCAGTCTTAAATTTTCTGATGGGTACTCCTTTTGAACCACCCCATTCTTATTGATTAAGATTTCTCACCCTTAAAACAGTCTTCCTAGTGGCTCTAACATCTGCCAGAAGAGTGAGCGAATTACAAGCTCTATCTTGCAAACCTCCTCATTCAATTTTTCACAAAGACAAAGTTGTCTTACAAGTGAAGCCTAATTTTCTCCCAAAGGTGGTCTCTGAATTCCACATCACTCAGAAAATAACCTTACCTTCATGCTATCCTCCTCCCCATCCAGGGAAAGAAGAAGAGAGGCTACATAGGCTGGATCCAAGGTGTGCCTTGAGTTTTTATATCAATAGACTTGCTAGGATAAGGCAAGCAGACCAACTGTTTATAGGTTATGCAGGACACAAATTAGGATTGCCAATCACAAAACAGACCATTTCAAGATGGATTATTTTAGCCATTCAAGAATGCTACAAATTGACAGGGAAAGAGCCCCCTCAACATCTTAGGGCTCATTCAACAAGGGGTATCGCAGCCTCTTCGGCTCTCCAAAGAGGGGTGCCGATTCGGGACATATGTGCGGCTGCCACATGGTCGTCCGCACATACCTTTACAAAATTCTACAGTCTGGATTCCTCCTCTAGCCAGGAGACAAGATTTGGCAAAGCTGTGTTACATTCTGTTCATTGTTAAAGTGAAATATTCCGATTTTACTCCCACCTCCTCTTTCACACCACTGCTATGGGAGTCTATCAAGATAAGGAATACGTTGGAGGACACAATCCCTCCGAAGAACAAGTTATTTCTTACCTTGTCACGTTCTTTTGATGGGATGTTTCTCCGACATATTCCTTATCGTCCCTCCCATCCATCCCCGCAGTAAAATTTCCCTTGTAGTTGCGTCTTACGCTCCTTCATGGTCAATAACCAATTCATGCACAGTTAATTTTAAGCTTCAAAACGGAATTGAGCAACGGTCGCTGCGCAAGTCTATTTATACGTACGATGACATTGGCGCCGAGACGGAGGCTGTTGAGGGACACCAGCTCGAGGGACGTCGACGCGCAGCGCCCTCTACTGAAAACATTTCTGAGGCCAGCAAGCTGGGATGAAATCTATCAAGATAAGGAATACGTTGGAGGACACAATCCCTTCAAAAGAACCAGATGGAGAACTGGTTTGTGACGGTTCCTGTTTTAAATTGCCCGATGGCACATCAACTGCTGCATATGCCATCACGACACTAAAGAGTATTGTAGAAAGCAAGAAGATCCCATATAATTCAGCACAGGCTGCAGAAATAATAGCGTTGACCAGAGCCTGTGAAATTTCTGAAAACTTGAATGTAAACATATATACTGACAGTCAGTACGCATTTGGGGTGGTACACAATTTTGGTCGACTCTGGGCTGAGAGGGGTTTTCTAACATCACATGGAACAAAGATTCAACATGGTCCTTTGATAGCAAGATTGTTGTCTGCACTGGCGCGTCCTAAGCGATTAGCAATAATGAAATGCCAAGCGCATAAGAAAGTAACGTGTAACGTTGGAAAAGGGAACGCATTTGCAGACAGATTGCGAAAGAAACTGCTGCTGATCCACACACGAAAATGTTCCTTGAGAAATCAGAAGAAGTAGCCTGTATGGTAGAAAACGGGATTGCCACAGTTAAGGAAATGCAGGCAGAAGCAACTGCAGATGAAATAAAAGCTTGGGCTGAGAGTTCAGCAGAATTAGACGCAGGTGGTTGCTGGGTAGACAAAGAAAGTAAAAAATGGATGCTGCCCAACTCTTATGTAACCGCGATGGTCATTATGGCCCACAGTCCCACACACATTTGTGCTAAGAAAATGATTCAGCATTTAAACACAGTATGGCAGAATCCACACATTAGAAAAACTTCTGAAAGACTGGTGCAGAATTGTATGACATGTCTGCAACACAACATTGGAAAAGGAACAACTACCCCAGTAGGCAGTTTTGGCCCCCTCTCCATGCCATTTGAAGTGGTGCATTTTGACTTCATAGAAATGGAAAGATGTCAGAACCTAAAGTACGTCCTTGTAGTAGTCTGTGCATTCAGTAAATGGGTGGAAGCATACCCTCTTAAGGATTACACAGCAATAAGCACAGCAAAAGTGATCCTGAAGGAGTACTTTTCCAGATTCGGCCTGCCACGAGTCATATGGTCAGATAACGGCCCGCATTTTGTTGCCGCCGTGATATTACAATATTGTGCAGGCCTCAAGATTGATAAGCGATACCATTTGGCCAGGCATCCAACGAGTGACGGTCTTGTTGAGCGCCAAAACGGCATCCTGAAGAATAAGATTAGTAAGATATGTTCAGGGAGCCAGTTGAAGTGGTCTGATGCGCTACATTAGCTTTGTTGTGCATGCGCACATCTGTGCAGGTAAGGACTGGGCTCTCCCCTTACGAAATCGTGATGGGGAGACCTGCAAATGTTTGGAGTGCCCCGCAGCCTAGGCGTTTGAGTGAAATTGAATACCCTTTGCTCAGCACTTATTGTAGCTTGTTAACTCAAAAACTGTGTTTGATTCATCAGCAGGTACAGGAGGCTGTCAGATACACAGGCCCGGGGTATTGTCTGCAGCCAGGAGAGTGGATTCTGGTAAAGGAAATTAAAGAAAATCCTTGCTTGCACCGCTGTGGAAGGGCTCCTACCAGATCCTCCTGGCAACACAGACTGCAGTCCGAGTGGATGGTCGAAAGGCATGGATCCATGCCACCCACACAAAAAGAATTCCATTTCCGTTGAAAGAGCTGTCCGATCTAGACGACAAGAAAGAAACAGCCGCCCTCGACTCGAAAGACATTATCGCCAGTTCTCCACCACAAATACTGCCTAAGCCAGAGAAAGAGCTTGGAAAGATTGCCACAAAGGAGAAAAGGCTAAAGGTGGCCCAACCTTGCCCAGCTGAACCTTCATCATCGCGGGCTGACATTAAACCTGCTCCATCACTTATTGCATCACAGGCTGGCACTGAACCTGCATCTGGAAGTGAATCTGCATGGATCACACAGTACCTGGAGCAATAAGGTATAACCTACGTTCTCAAAATCGAAAGTGATCTGATCTACATTTTGTCTTGTTTTGCCTCTATTCCCAACACGGATGAATTGGGAATCGGAGGCCTAGGGAAGTGGAACGTGGGAGTTGTGCCAAATCTGCATTGGTTTGAAAGCTCTGGAACGTGGTTTCCCGGTGCTATCTTTGAAAAAGAAAATTGGCTGGCCTATGTTGATCACCCCGTGCGAACAAGCGGGGCTCATATGGTACCGACACAACCAATGCTAGCTCTTACGTTTTGGAGCACTGTGCAGAACCACAAAAAACTTGATATTTCTTTATAAAGAAGGGTAACGAGAACTGGCCTAGACGCTTTGCAGATTTCTTTGGACGCTTTGGTGTTTTAACAGGTGCTGCTGCTGTGAAGAAACTAGTCGTGACAAACATTTCCAAGAGAAGGATTGCAGACAATGGGCCTCATTAGGACCCAGGCGGTAAGGGGTTTACGGCGGCGTAAACAGCGCCGACCCTTACCGCCTGATTCCGAGGTCCCTTAGCGCCATGGAGGATTTAACACCTGCTTTTAGCAGGTGTTAAAATCCATGGCGCTAAGGGACCTTGTTGTTAATTACGCCACCGTAATTTACGGTGGCGTAATTAATGCCTTCCCCACTCCCATTAAGCCCTATGGGGCAAAAATGGGAATGGGGAAGGGTAAATGGGGATTGGGGACTTACTGCCCCGCCAACCTCGGAATAGGGCGGTAAGTCCGCCAACCACCATGGCGTAAACGTAGTTTACGTCATGGTGGTAAAGGTACGACCCAGGCGGTAACTTACCGCCTGGGTCGTAATGAGGCCCAATGCCTATACTTACTTCTGTCCCCTCCTGCACCAACGCTGATGATGTTAGAGATATAGAGACTATAAAGATGTCGAGAAGAATTTGCTGTAGGAAATTCATGCTGATGATTATAACACTACTTTGCATTCTAAGTACACTAATCCCAGTAATATGGTATCTGGGGAGCGTGCATCCATTAAGTTCTCTTTTGCCTGCTACCTATGCACCTGCCGCAGACAGTCCAGTCCATGTAATCTCCTATACTCTCCACCGCTTTAGAAGAAAGACACAGAAGAGGGTATGACAACAACACATTGCTTTTGATCATGAATATGAGTCACTCTATCCTGAATAGAACAAATTGCTGGGTCTGCTCCCATTTACCCCAGCATGGCGGGAAAGGAATGGGTTGGTATGTACAGCGATTGCCCCTTAATACAGCATGTTATGCATCACTAAGTGCACTATTTTATGGGAAATGGAATAAGAGTGACACGGGTCAATTAGATGGAACAACCATAGATGAGTTCGAAAGGGTAGTAATGGAACCATGTTTAACAGAGCAAGAGTAATAAAACCTGTGGTAAGACCAGTAGATAGAATTTATGTGCCTTATACATCATTTATAATCACTTTTCATATGAATCTATTATTGAACGAGGATGTTGTGCCCCCCTCCTATACTATTAATTACAACCCACGCACTGTCCTATTTTGCTTACGAAAGAAAGGTTCCTATTCAGTAGGGACATTCACTAGATGCATGAATATTGCAGTACTTGAGAAAGAAGAAGAACCAATATATGTAGGTGATCAGTTTACACTATATGTGGAGAAAAAGCTTATCCCTGGTTGCCTAGAAATTGGGGAGGGACCTGTTACTTAGGAATCCTTTTCCCTGGTGTATTCCTTTCCAAAACGGCAGATATATCGAAATTATCTAGATCTAGGCCCCGGCGGGATGACACAGGATTGATTGCGGAGGACACAGCAAAGTCATTCATTCCATTCTGGGGGCAAGCCATAAACTCCTGGAATATACGAAGATTGTCCAGAATATTAGAAAAAACGATAAATGGAATGACCGACTTATTGTTTAATATGACCCTAGAAGAAAAGGCAGTTAGATTAATGACACTTAGAAACAGAATGGCTCTTGATAGAATTTTGGGTGACCGTGAGGTGTTTGCAAAATTGTGGGGTCAGCGTGCTGTGTATTCGTAAGTGATTCCTCCCCTACAATTTTAGAGGCAATCAAGAAATTGCACATTCTGAGTTTGGTTGGGTGCTGAATATACGTTTCTGGTGTTGGGAATTACTGCACTCTTGGGAATGGAAACTAATTGCAATTCTAGTAACATTACTTGGAATTATCATGACATGTTGTTGTTGCATACACTGCCTGCCAATCCTTTGCTCCGAAATAACAAATGAATGCGTGCACATGGTAACAGGAAAAATAACTCCCAAATTGAATATGGATAAAAAAGATGAACTAGAGACAATGGCCCTCATTACGACCCTGGCGGATTTTTTCCGCCATCGACGGACTTTCCGGCCATGGCGTAAAGTCCGTTTACGCCATGGCGGATGGTGGACTTACCGCCCCATTCCGAGGTCGGCGGGGCGGTAAGTCCCCATTGACCCATTTACCCTTCCCCATTCCCATTTCGGCCCCATAGGGTATAATGGGAGTGGGGAAGGAGTTAATTACGCCACCGTAAATTACGGTGGCGTAATTAACACCAAGGTCCCATAGCGCCATGGATTTTTACGCCCGCAAAAAGCGGGCGGAAAAATGACCATGGCGCTATGGGAACTCGTAGTTGGCGGTAAGGGGTCGGCGCAGCTAACGCTGGCGCAAACCCCTTAGCGCCAGGGTCCTAATGAGGGCCAATGAAAGAGTTCATGTCAATTAATATTGATAATGATGATTACGGTGTGCAGTCAAAATATCGAATGAATAATGTCGAAAGTCATAGGGCCTCGTTACAAATCAGGCGATCCGGAAATAACGGTGGCGGTAAACCCGCCGCCACCGTTGTTTCCGGACCGCCTGATCCCGACTCCTGCGGGCAGGAGGTGATGTTCCCGCCAGGTTTGACCTGGCGGGTTTAACACCGCCCGCCTGCAGGCGGACGAGGAAACACCAGCAGCATTACGAGATGCTGCCGGTGTTTCCATGATCCCCATTCCCATTGAGTCCTATAGGACTCAATGGGAATGGGGATTAACACCATTCTGCCTCCGTGATTCCTGGAAAACCGGGGTTGTAATGCCCCGGTAATTTCCGGGAATCACGGAGGCGGAATGGTAATACGAGTCCGGCGGTAACCAGGTGGTTTTACCGCCTCGGTTACCGCGGGACTTGTAATGAGGCCCTTAATATAGAAAACAATAATGTCGGAAAAAAAAGTTGCATTTTTTATTTTTTTATTTATATATTTTTTTTGGGGCCCGGGAATAAAAAAATGGGTAAAACAAAAAAAATGTTTTAAAAAAGGGGGGTTGGGGGGGGAAGGAACCCCCCCATTTCGAATAAAAACGTAATTTAAAAAAAATTCGACTTTTTTGTTTTCTAATTTTTATTTCTATATTATGACTTTCGACATTATTGTTTTCGATTTTATGACTATAAACCGACGATTACAGTAGCATGCATAGCTCAGAACTAGATACATGGTCACATGAAGATACAATGTACGGATGATAATCTTAGCTTACGGCCAAAAGGAAGGTTTGTAAGTCTAGAAACTACCCTACCAAAGCATAAAAGCATAGAAGGTATATTATATTGGCCGAAAACCAATCGCATCATATGTCTTACATCGCCAATAGGGAATCGTCAGCATAACCAGAGGGCGTCCATTTTTTTGCTGTAACATCCGCCATTTGCTTTCCCTTCCTTTCTGTTCAACGCTTTGCAAAATGTATTTTATTTCGAAAGTTTATGCACAGAGCAAGGCCACAGTTTGACATGTTCAGAGACCGGCCCAGGCAGAAATGCCAAACAGTACAGAAATACATTGTTTTCCTCCCTCACAAGTCCTTGAAGTCGAGCAGAGAGGCATTTAATCAGAGTCCCAGGTGCCAGCTGGTCTCACCGAAGCTGTAGAAACAGGCCGGTAAAGCATGAATTATACTTTTCTAGCGGCCCCCTCTTCGGGGCTCTCCTCAGATCAGGCTGACCCTTAGTTCACAAATAGAAACCGGTAGATAACACACTTTGGAATGTGTCTCTCCTACGAACACAGTATCCTCACTGAACAAGTGCCTTGTGTTCTTCATAACAAAGAACTATGTCTGCGTACTGCAAAATTGCAACTGTTGCTAAAACGAGTAATATAGATTGGGTAAGAAGTGTTTCATAATGTGTCAGATTTGTCATAATTGGCAATCACCGAACCCTAGCTCAAGAAGATACATTATGGGCGGTTTTGATGTCTCACAAAGAGATTGTATGATTGTTTTTTCTTATATATGGGACTGTTGTAAAATGTTCGCTCTCTTGCGTCTCACGAGGTCTGGGTGGCACACGTTGCGAGACGTTAGACCCAGTCGGCCGACTGAGAATCTATTTGCTTTGCAATAAAACCTAGTACTTGGAAATCGTACCTTGTGTCTGTCATATCACTAGTGTATGGTGATTATGCCTTGTTTCCATATGCGTAGGGTCTTCAGGGCCTAGCAGTATGATATTGAGTCCCTCACAGACTTCAACATCATCCTCACCATTAACTTCAATGTTGCCCACACCACCACTCCAGAATCTGCAACATTTAAATATGTGTCCCCTCCAGCCACATCATCTGCACTCCCCAAATCTGGCAGTACACTCTCTGTCCCTGGCAAAACGGTCAGTATTGCTGCATCTGTAACACCCACTGGTGACTTTGGGCATGCAAGTTCCTCTGTTATGCATTTGAAAGCCTCTCTCTGTTCCTTGGAACCTCCACTCATTGTCCATGCTTTTGTCTCTGTTATAAATTGTTTCTCTTCCTGGAAATCTGTTAGGTGGCTTCTCCCTGTTACCAAGGATGTCTCTGATCTCTCTGGGCTCTTTTTTCCAGTGTCGGTGGCTCTCCCTTCCTTAACAAATTCTTTAATGCAAGTGGAAGTATGTTCCACATTCTTTGCTATTTCAACAGCCCTATCTAAATCTGGATCTTTGTCCTTGCATAGTTCTTCCCGCACTTTATCTTCCACTCATTTTATCATGAGTTAATCCCTCAGATGCTTTTCTCTACAGCAAGACTTGAATCGACCCTTTACAGCCAAACCCCTCAACACTGTGAGACATTCTTTTATGGTTTCACCTTTTTTTTGCTCTCTTGTGGTAAATCTGTTCCATGCCAATATTTTGCTCTCTTTAACCTCAAAGTACTTTTGAAGTTTCAGTACACTAATATTGAATGCACTCAAGTCGCATCCTTCTTCCGTTGGTTCAGGTAGCCTTTTCAGCCCTTCCTGTCCACCATGCCCTAATCAGTGAAACAGTAGAGCAGCTTTTCTATCAAAGGAGTAATTCGGTCCATATACTGCCAGGGTGAATTTCAAGAAATCTTCTTTCCATTCCCTCCATCTGATCATCGGCTTGCCACATCCTTGAGGAAGACAAATTGCTGGTGCTAGTATATTTGCCAATGCTGGTGTGCTTGATCACAGAGGATGCTTGATTAAGGCTTAATGTTGTTGTAGGGATGCGCGTTTCCCTTTTTCCCCCTGTTATTTTTTTTTAGTACTGGTCTGTAATCCTCAAAACTCTTGCTTAATCCCAATAGTCACTTGAAGTTGGCGAACGCTTTATTTATTTTGGTGCACCTTATTCCTTCAATTAAGTGATCCACCTGACCTCAATATGGCATGTAGTGTCTTTTTGATGGGTAGGCCACAATGCCACCTGACCTTAAAATGGCACTAAATCTAACGGGTGCTTGCTCGCAGTGGTTACTATGGGGACCCTTGCACTCCTTCAATCTGCCAGAGGGTTTACATTTGCACGCGCATGCCCTAAACATCTTCAAAGGGACCTCTCCACATCAGGCAACACCAGCTTGGATCGAGTTTTTCACACTAGACAATTACAGCCCCTCATTCCTTCGCTGACCTGTCGGTCCACTTGCAACGGTGCACACACACACACACACACTCTGTGAAGGGCGGTGGGCCCTGGAGTCACAGTTATCCACTCGTTGTGAAAGAGAGTTGATGGGCACTCTCCTAATTCGATGTGGGGCAAAACCTGCTGTGCCTCTCACCTGTGGGTCCTGGGCAATCCCACTGTTGCTAAATACACCACACAGCTTCCCGCAGGTCTCGGGTGTTTTTCTCAGTGAGTTCAATACAGACCCTGCCTCTGTCCGCTGTAGCCTGGGCAGTGGTCAGTCATCGGCAATATTGTAAACCAAGTTATGTCACACTTCCTTTTAAGTAACAAAGCCTTTATTAAGAGCTCACATAACAGGCTGCAGCTCCCTTCCTTGGTGAGCCACTCAACTGACAGTGATTTCTCACATAAACATTCTACAACCTCAAAATTCTGGTGATGACAAAGTGCTATGTTCTATTTGGAATGATGGGACATCACTGGCACCTTAGGCAAGCATTAACTATGTACATGGTAAACTATATACAATACAACACTGTCGTCGTCTAATAGTCCAAAATAAAAATCTGTCTGTGTCTAAACCTATGCTTGCCTTCACGCTGTACAAAAATGTGATAGTCTTTTGAAAAGGAAAAATAGTGGGTCAACAGAAATGCAAAAACCAAAGTTGGTTTCAAGTGGTCTTCTCACCAGGTGCAATTTGGTCAATGTCACAAAGATGAGTTCACTCACCACGGCTGTTCGTAAGATCTTCTCCTCCACGGGCCCCTTATAGTGAATTCAAACACCTTCAATGTCCTTGAGTTCCTTGGGGTTCCCTTCCCCAAGCTTTAACTGGTTCACTTTCAGCTTTCAATATAAAACACAAAGTCTATTTTTCTCAATAGGCCTCTAAGCTTCCCTTCCCCAAACTTTGGCCTCTTCCAGCTTTCACCACAAAATACAAAGTCAATTTCTTCAATAGTCCCCTTAGGTTTCCCTTCCCCAAGCTCAGGCCTTTTCCAGCTTTCAAAACACAAAGTCAGGATTTGCCTTTTTCTTATGAACAGTCTTTCCTGCATATCATCCTCTTATGAGGGAAAGTCAGAGGCTTTCAAAAACGCTAGGCTTTTTGCTTTTCCTCAGTGCGACCACTATGACCCTCGCTTGTTTGTTTACTTTCACTTCCTTTTGCACTTTTTATTGTCAGGTGCTTCCAGCACCATTTTTCTGTATTACTTCCCCTTTTCTGTACACACTTGCGCTGTCTTTTATTCTTTATCTTGGTTGTGCCACCTGCACACTTCTTTCATGCTTTTGTGCACTCTTGAACTGGTTTCTGTATTTGCAGGTCACTCACACCCCTTATTATATTGTTTCCTTCCGTGCCTCTTGCACCTTTTCCACTGCCTTCTGGCCCTCTTCGGGTAGCTTGTACCCTCTTTTATACTGTCCTTCCTCTTTCGTGCCTCTTGCACTTGGCCTCTTTCATTCATCCCGATTCAGTGTCCAATACACACGTGCTTACACTGTTACTTGCATCTTTAAAAGACTTTACGTTAACTTCTAAATAAATGCTCATTCAAGCGTGGTCCTCTCTCTTACCTTGTGTCTGTATCATGCTCTTCACAACCCAGCTCTGCAATGCTTTCAGACTCAACGGGCTGACTTCACACTGGCTCTTCGTTCCAAAGTCAGGATCTCACCACCTGCCCCTTGGACACTCCTGGGCTGTCTCACCGGCCCTTAGAGTTAGTTTCTAGAATGTGAGGGTTAGAGTAGGGTTTCGGACACAGGACGTTTTTGCTTTTGGACATCTTGACACAGGACAAATCCTCAGTATAGGCTGGGGTAGGGGAAATACCTCCTAAAATAGTGATAGTAAGGTTTTTTCCAACCCTTTTATTATTTAAATAAATGTTTGTAGCAACCATGAGTCTGATGTGTCGGTGTCTCATTCCTGGTTCTTCACAGTAAGTAAAAATGATATGTATTTATATACACACAAAACAACATTGTTGACCAAATGGGACACCTACTACACTTCAGATCAATGCTTATACACATATAGGGCACACCAACACACCGCAAAACCTGCAAACCTACCATGAGAAGCCCAAATCTAACCTAGGGACAATAGTCCATCGATAGTCTTAGGTAAGTAACAAGTTTTGGATTCTTAAATGTAGTTAAAAAGTGTTATCAACGTTGTACCATAGGGTTTAACTGGCTCAATACAACAGTCAAGCGCGGTCATAGTGACATAACTTGTAAGATGGTACTTAGAGTTTAGTGAAAAGAGGGCTGCCACCTAGCACAAGAGTCTAAAGGAAGCCCATCTGAGACATCTGCACCCAGGTTCCAAAACCAAAGGTCAGGTTGCAAGATAGGACTTAATACTCTATTGGCTATTATGGGGCCCGGAGAGGCAGCAAAAGAGGTTGGCAACAAAGTGTCTCACACCCTGGCAAAAAAGATCAATGCCTCCGGGTAAGCCAATGCCTTTGGGGGTGACCTCTCTCACCATAGTTGCTGCAAAGAAGGTCTAGGAAAGCATGTACAGAGGCAAGATTCGATGACAGCTGGGTCTGCAGAGTTGTTGGGTCTGGACCCTCTTTACTACTTCAATGTTCTGGATACCTACAGGATGGACCTATGCTATTAGCATGCAGAATAAGGAAGGTCCAGAGTGATGCAGCAGCAGGGAGGTGAAGGAGAACAAAGGAATTCAGTTCCAGAGAGGATCAGCTACCTGGTGAAGAGCGGCAGCAAAGCCACAAAGTCAGACGTGCATGAAGACCTTTGAACAGCAAGTTGCATCGCAGTGAGGAAAGAACAAAGTACAGACACAGAAAGGTCCTACTCAGGATGATTAGAGGCCCATCACTACCATGTGCTCCAGGAGGACATCCAAGCGGTGCAGGATGGTGAACCTCCTGTTCCCCCCAGTTTAAAGGAGGGAGAGACCTTGGAAGGCCTCTGCTGGTTGAAAGAGGACTAAGCTGCACCTTACAGGAGCTGGTGTTGGCAATGATTTTCGCAGCAGCAGCTTCCAGCATCAGTGTGTGGCCTCTCACACCCCGGATTGCAGGTTCAAGGTCCACTTTTCGAATGGCTCCAGGTCCCTCCAAATACGGACATATGAGCTGGGAGTGACGCCAGCCCACCTATTAATGGACCTGCAACATGGAACAAACTCTGAGTAGCTATCCAATCCTGGACAGCCACTTCAGATGCATTGTGACATGCCCCAGACATGATGATACTCATCCATGCCAGAGTATGTCACAATGCATCTGAAGTGGCTGTCCAGGATTGGAAGCCTTCAAAAGATCATAACCATATATGGATATTTTCAATACTTGTCTGGGAAGAAGACTGCCAACAGAGCCAGTGAGCTGAAATGACAGGGCAAGATTAGCCATTTGAGCACCATATTGCATTGAAATTAGGATTGATCCTAAAAATGTAAAAACTAAATGCAGGTATCACTACCACCTGCCTGTCTGGTCTGCACTGATTAAATGGCACTTAAAGTAAGCAGAAAGGGGCAACCTGGTGCTCCTGCACTATTATCCTTAAAGGCATGGTCTAGTAAAAAATGTTATTTAAAAAATAGATAGGCAACATAAAAAAAAATACTAGCATTCTCTTTTTTAAAACTTCCTATGTAAAATTTCGAGCTATTCAAGCTCATAATTCGCAAAAGCAAGCACATGGGCGCATCCATTTTGTGAAATGGATGCCCTCCTGTGCTGGCTTTTGCTTTTGCGGCACTAATGAAGGAAAAGCCAGCCAGCTGTAGTAAACAAAAGCTACCGCTAGGTGGCTTTCCCTTCATTAGTGCTGTACGCGGAGGACGGGGACCGGAGACCAGAGCAGGAAAGCTGCAGCTGAATCTCGGTAAGTGCTATTTATTTTTTTTACAAAAATAAGCACTAGCTACGTTTTTTTTTCTAAGTTTTCCGGGCTGGAGGAGCCCGGAAAACTTAGAAATAAAACCGCAGCTTTAAAAACATTGTATTTATGTTTGCGGTCGCTTTTGAAGCGACCGCAAACATAAATACAACGTTATGTGTTTGAAAACACTGCGGTTTTTCTTTCCAAGTTTCTCAGGCTCCTCCGGCTCGGAGGAGCCTGAGAAACTCGGAAAGAAAAACCGCAGCGTTTTCCAACACAACCGCGTTGTGTTTCTGCCTGCTGTGGCTATCACTTTGGGTCTCCGGTGCTGGAAGCACCGGAGACCCAAAGTGATAGCCACAGCAGGCAGAAACACAACGCGGTTGTGTTTACATGCCGCGTAGTGTTTCTGCCTACAGCTGATTTCCCATTTGGGGCTCTCGGAGAGCCCCAAATGGGAAATGCTAAATGCTGCGTTGTTTCTGCCTAAATCTGCTTTCCCATTTGGGGCTCTCGGGCTCCTCGTGGGGAGCCCGAGAGCCCCAAATGGGAAAGCAGATTCAGGCAGAACGGGGTTGTTTTCCGCAATGCTGCGTTGTTTCTGCCTGAATCTGCTTTCCCATTTGGGGCTCTCGGGCTCCCCGTGGGGAGCCCGAGAGCCCCAAATGGGAAAGCAGATTCAGGAAGAAACACAACACGGTTCTGTTGGAAAACGCTGCGGTTTTTCTTTCTGAGTTTCTCAGGCTCCTCCGAGCCAGAGGAGCCTGAGAAACTTGGAAAGAAAAACCGCAGTGTTTTCCAACACAATAACGTTGTATTTATGTTTGCGGTCGCTTCAAAAGTGACCGCAAACATAAATACAACGTTTTTAAAGCTGCGGTTTTATTTCTAAGTTTTGCGGGCTCCTTTATTTTTATTTTAAAAAAAAAATAAATAGCACTTAACGAGATTCAGCTGCAGCTTTCCTGCTCTGGTCTCCGGTCCCCGTCCTCCGCGTACAGCACTAATGAAGGGAAAGCCACCCAGCGGTAGCTTTTGTTTACTACAGCTGGCTCGCTTTTCCTTCATTAGTGCCGCAAAAGCAAAAGCCAGCACAGGAGGGCATCCATTTCACAAAATGGATGCGCCCATGTGCTTGCTTTTGCGAATTTTGAGTTTGAATAGCTCAAAATTTTACATAGGAAGTTTTAAAAAAGAGAATGCTAGTATTTTTTTTATGTTGCCTATCTATTTTTTAAATAAACATTTTTACTAGACCATGCCTTTAAGGGAAGTGGTAGTGCTGTACAATGTAATCAGTGGAGGACATGACCCTGCTGCCCTTGATGCCATTGGGACCAAACTGTATTTCTAAAATCAAATGATTTGAATTGTCAAGTGAGGCTAAAAAAAACCTCACTCACCCAATCAGTCTGCAAATATGCTTGGAGTCCCATTGAAAGAGATGGGAACATTGCAAAAAGAAATGCTTTCCTAACACATCTGCTGTAACCTTTTAGGATGGATAATCTGTCAAACTACTATTATTAGGGTTATTATTATTATTATTATTATTAGTGTATTTATTGAGCGCAGACCTAGCTTAGGGAAGCAGCAGAGCATATAGGGGGAAGACCAAGGTTAGGGCGCAGAGAAACAACGGAGTGGGGATCTAACAAAAGGGGAGAGTGGGCGATTGTCAGCAATTGGTCTAAAAATAACATGGGGAGAAAACAGTGGAGATCAGATCACCCTGTCTCAGGTATGGTGTGGAGTGTATGGTGTATGGATCTAGGTGTTAGGGAGGAGCCATTCATTAATGAGGAGGTTCTTGAGCTCCTTCCTGAACTGTCAAAGTGAGTCAGATGTTGATGGGGAGGAGGTACCAGAGTCTTGGGGCGTAGACAGAGAAGGCCTGTCTTCTGCTTTTTTCCTTTTTGCCTCAGCACATTTCAAGTCTACACATATCCTTATTTCTGGTGGATTATAGACCTCTGGATATGCTGAGTCGCTCAGTGAGGTAGCTTGGAGACTTCATGGTGACAGTCTTGTAGATGATGCAGCAGGATTTGATGATGATACAGCCTTGCAGGAGGAGCCAGTGCAGTTCGACGAATATCGGGGTGATGTGGTCAAATTTGCAATTTATGTTTCTTTTTCCTCTTTAACAGAGTGTATTATGCTTATGCAACTTCGTTCTTTCTTGAAATAATTAATCGTCCACCAACTCATAAGTGCTTCTTTTAACCAATACCTCTCAATTGTTACTGCTCATGCTTGTGAGGAACATTCACTGAAACAAGAGAGATCTAGACTACAGGAACCAGAGGCTACAAGGAAGAGATGATTCTAAACTTAGTTTCACTTAATTCTCTTGTTGCTGTAGTTAACTCCACACCACCCCTTCTAGGCAGAAAGGGTTTTCCACCCTGAATTTAGAGTGGCCCCTGAAGAAGAACACATCTTTGCAAGACACTGGTGACTCATTGGTTAAAACTAGTTGAGATAGGAACATTCAAAAATAGGACTTGGCGTGCTGCATGTCTGGCTCAATACATGCTTCCATTTGGTGGTGCTTTACATTTTATTTTTTTCTCCCGTTTCCACCTACGCAATCCGCGTTTCCTAATGGACAACCCTTTTCTTAGCTTTCCGGCCCTGCCTCTAGCCCACTCCATCTCGACTCAGATTGCTGTTCCACTAGGTCGTGTGACCCAGGAACACAAACAAGCATTCCTTAACTGCACAAGCACCAAACTCTAACTTTGTTTGGAGCTAATGAGACAGGGCCAAATGTGCTGCTTGCCTAGCCCAGTAAGTAATTTCCTTTAGTTGCGCTTAAAAAATGTTTTCCTCCCGTTTCCATCCAAATAGTCTGCGTCTCTTTTTGGCCAGTCTTTTCGTCCCTTTCAGCCCTCCTGTGAAGGGTCAGAAATGAAAGCCGAACACAAAGATATCATGTTTTTGGTTAAATAAATTTATGAACTTAAACAGGTTGGAAAAATGCCTCTCTGACCCTGCTCTAAAGAGGAGTTTCTCTAACTAAAAACCAAAAACGAAGGATCTGTCTGTGTCAGTATGTCAGAAATCAAAAGCTGTTCTTGCATCCAAACGTTCTATCCTGACCCTCACACTACAAACAAAATAATAAAGTGAGAAGGGAAAATGTCTTTAACCTGGTATTGACAAAAAGAGTTCATAAATGAAAAAGAGAATAGCTCCAAACAAATGTTCTCTAAGAGGGAAAGACCTTGGTTCTAGAGGATGATTCTGTTTCCCTGGATTCTTCAATGGGATAGCAAAGTCTCTTGTTCTAATAGTTCTTTTTGCCTCTCTTTGGCCTACAACAATCCTATTAGGCAACACAGGCTTTAGCCTTGTAAGTCCTTCTTTAACACAAGTTCCTTCTTTCTTCAACAAACACTATCCTTTATTTACATTTCTTGTAGGTTTGCAATTTGCCTGGAATACTCTGCTGCCAGGACTCTTTATGCACTTCCAACTGCCTGGTATACTCCCCTGCTAGGACTTCTTATGCACTCACAATTACTTCTCTTGTACTTCCCATGCCTGGTACACTCCCCTGTCAGGACTTTTTATGTAGTTGGAACTGTCTGGTATGTTTCTCTTGCCAGAACGTCTCCTCTTGTACTTTCAACTGCTTGGTTTATTCTTGCCAGGACTTCTCTTCTTGCATAAAGTTCCTCTTTATATCCAAAACTGATTATAACGTTTTTGGTTCGGTATATCTGTCTGTTTCAATGTTCGGTTAAGCTTTCCCCCACATCTGCACTCCATGCACTCATATGTTATTGGGGTTTGGTTTTGCACTCTGTCTTTTATACTCATTGCACTCTTTGCAATCTCATCACGTTCAAATTTTCGTTGGTGGGGGTCGCCGAAACCCCCAGTGTCCCCACTTTGTCTGGGTTGACTCACTGACTATGTGTAGCATCTTCAGTCCCTTACGCGCTTCCGCAGCATAGCTCTGCCACTTGCTTCTCACTCTGGGTTACTCCGAAGCCTCCCTGGCCTCTCTCGAGGTGCCGCTAATGCATGGCTGCTTTTCTTCAGGTCTCGGTAAGGATAACCATGCCTCTTCGAGCTGCTGAGCGCCAGGGGACTCTTTTATGGCTCCTGGCGTCTCCACAGCAATTCCTACTCCCAACACGTTACTCTCCTTCTTCCTTTGCTGGCGAGCTCCACTGCTCCACCACACTGGTTCGTGTCTCCAGGGTTCACACACCTCTTCGGGAGATGCAACGTCTTCTCCTGAAACAATTCTCATAGTGTGGTTGCCATTTTTTTTATTGTGATTTTGGTTTGCAAAATATAAACCTTACACAAAATAAAAGATTTATAAATCGTATACATACAATAAATATTTAAGAATCTTAAGAAAAAATTTAAAACAGAAGAGACAAAGAACACAACAAGATATAGTAATACTTCAACCCTTTATATTCTATCGTCCCCTCACCATGTGATTACTGTCATGTATGCCGAAACATGTGAGGCAATGTGTCCTAACGCCATCCCCTAAGTCCCCTACAGGCAAACAAGCTACAACGAGGCGTCAGGGGATGAGGACGCAGCGGGCTTATCTTCACATGCGCCCTCCCACGCCACCACCAGCACCACCACCACACGAAGGGGACGCCAAATGACACCAAGTCGCAAGCCACAGCCCACCACATCCGGCCGCAGCAGGGGCTCCTCCACATCACAGGGCCAGCCTGCTAGGAGCACACCTGATGCCAGTGAGGACACCACTGTGGAAGTCCAGGCTGCCAGGGAGGACACAGCCCTGACAACCATCACCCAGGAAGAAAAAGGGGCACGCAACAGCAGCAGTGACAGCCACAGTGCTGCAGCACCCCGACACAAACCCACTGTCGCCGCCCTCCACCACCCAACACACCGAGAGCCCAGTTCGGGAAATGGAGTGTAGCCCAGGCCCACAGGTCCCAGCATGCCGGCGGCGTGCACACACCCCGGAACCAGACGGACACCAGCTCCTATGGCTTCCCAGTTACCAGGCCCACCATGCAACGTCCCACCTCACCATCCCAGCCGATCGTCACCATGGGCGCTGTCATGGAGCAGATTAATACGATGCAGGAATGGCAGCACCAAAGGGAGAACATGCAGGCTATTAGTGACGCCATCCAAGCGGCCCTGAGGAGGATGGCCCGCGACAATGCGCGGACCAGGAGAGGTGTCGAAGCCTGCATAGCCTCACTGACAAGGTTTGGACAGAGGGTGCACGAGATGTGCGAAGGGGTCTCTGCCCTAGCCGAGCAGATGAGGGAGAGCAATGCCCTACAACTACATTTATCCACAGGCAATTGGTATGGAGCATAGTACACTAGACTATTTTCTCTACTTTGTCAGGGGCATACATAAGGGCCCCTCCAGTGAGGTCTAGGCACCTGAATTATGCCTCCAGGAGTACAAAGGAGCGCTCTATGCATGCACAGGTCCTGCTGTGGGCATGGTTGTAGGCAGTCTCATGTGGTGTACGTGGGGCACCCACAGGGGTCATCAGCCACGCCAGCTGCAAATATTCCGAGCTGCCTGCATGGGGTAGAATACGGACATCAGTCATTTGTCTCATGCATGGGTCTGCAGTCTCATTGTACCTGGCAATTGTTAGCTGTGAGCATTCTTGTGTGCATCCAGGCCATGCAATGTGTATGTGTGATGGGTGTGCATCCTTTGCTTATTAAGCCATGAATTACTTGTCCTGTATATGCACACAGTGACTCTGTGGCACAGGTGGGAATGCTGTTAGGTGCTACTGTGTGGATCTGTGCTGTGCCACATTCAAGATGCATTGTGGTACATGTGGTCTGATGTGTCATTGTGATGGCAGCACTGCGTGTCCATCACCATGTGTGTGCACATCTGTGTCAAACGTGTGCATGCACCTTTGGATGCCCCCCATCGATAGTGCAGGGGTTGCACGGGTGCTGTCAGTGCTCTATCTTGACATGCAATGCTTTCTGAGGTTATCCCACGGCCCTTTTTTTTTATTGTGCTTCAACGGGCATATGTGGCAGAGTTTGTACTCACCCACTATCCAGGTCTGTTGTCCTCTGTGCCTCTACATGTATCCCGGCAGTGTGCTGTTGCGTAGGACCATGGAGTCGTGGGTGGATCCTGGGTAGCGGGCACAGCAGTGGCTTATGATGAGGTCAGTGTCACAGGTCACCTGCACATTCATGAAGTGGTAATGCTTGCAGTTCCTGTATACGACCTCATGGGCCTGGGGCACCACCAACGCAACATGGCTGCTATCACATTGGGCAGTTTTTT